>NC_134275.1:31873669-32180977 GCF_031893055.1 Leptodactylus fuscus
TTGACAGGCTGATCAGGAGGGCCATCTCTGTCCTGGGGAGCCCCTTGGACCCAGTACAGGTGGTGGGTGACAGAAGGATACTGTCTGTGGTGACCTCCATGCGGGAGAACAAATCCCACTCCATGTATGGGACCCTGATGGAACTTGGCAGCACTGTAAGTGACCATCTGCTTCACCCCAAGTGTGAGAAGGAGCGCTATCACAGGTCCTTCCTTCCAACCGCGACCAGGCTGTATAATCTACATCAGACCAAACGAAGATCACTCCGCACAGAGAACTAATGATTATGACAATGACCATGAGGTCTTCCTCTTTTCTCTTCTGTTTTTTTTTCCTTAGCTGCTATGGCCTCCTAGTATATCTTCTCTTCTCAGCTTATGTGTGTCTACGTCTGTAATATATTACTCTGTATTATCCTGTATCTGTATTACTATGCTGCTGTAACACGCTGAAATTTCCCCAATGTGGGACTATTAAAGGATTATCTTAACCTTTGTTATTTTTCTTGGGGGCAGATTTATGTTGGCTTCTCTCCTGATAAATCATATTTATCTACTGGAAGAAACGAGTTTCATTAGGGACATGGTTAGCAATGTGCTGGTGATTGACTCAGCGTCCTATTGCTGGCATTCTATATGTGTATGCAAACGTTGATTTACCCTCTTTTTTATCCATATGCAGACTATTTAATCCCTTTGTCTGACATTTTATGTGATAATCAACGATTGTTAATTTATTGCAACACATTTTTCAAGGGTATTGATCAGACGAGTTACCCAGTCTCCATTATCTGACACCTGTAGGAGACTGGAGCGTCTCAGCCCTTTATGGGAATGCCATTGCAGGAATGCTGAGTGTTACATCTGCTGCGTTCACCTCCATGTCCTTATCCCCATATCTAACGTTAAATGGGGGAATACCGATAGGGATATTCACTTGAATATTTGCGTGACTACCCCCGCTTTGAGCTAAGAGGTTTCCCTCTGTGTCTTTATCAATGTTTAAGCACTAGACAACAGATTACTAGAGATGAGCGAACACTAAAATGTTCGAGGTTCGAAATTCGATTCGAACAGCCGCTCACTGTTCGAGTGTTCGAATGGGTTTCGAACCCCATTATAGTCTATGGGGAACATAAACTCGTTAAGGGGGAAACCCAAATTCGTGTCTGGAGGGTCACCAAGTCCACTATGACACCCCAGGAAATGATACCAACACCCTGGAATGACACTGGGACAGCAGGGGAAGCATGTCTGGGGGCATAAAAGTCACTTTATTTCATGGAAATCCCTGTCAGTTTGCGATTTTCGCAAGCTAACTTTTCCCCATAGAAATGCATTGGCCAGTGCTGATTGGCCAGAGTACGGAACTCGACCAATCAGCGCTGGCTCTGCTGGAGGAGGCGGAGTCTAAGATAGCTCCACACCAGTCTCCATTCAGGTCCGACCTTAGACTCCGCCTCCTCCGGCAGAGCCAGCGCTGATTAGCCGAAGGCTGGCCAATGCATTCCTATGCGAATGCAGACTTAGCAGTGCTGAGTCAGTTTTGCTCAACTACACATCTGATGCACACTCGGCACTGCTACATCAGATGTAGCAATCTGATGTAGCAGAGCCGAGGGTGCACTAGAACCCCTGTGCAAACTCAGTTCACGCTAATAGAATGCATTGGCCAGCGCTGATTGGCCAATGCATTCTATTAGCCCGATGAAGTAGAGCTGAATGTGTGTGCTAAGCACACACATTCAGCACTGCTTCATCAAGCCAATACAATGCATTAGCCAGTGCTGATTGGCCAGAGTACGGAATTCGGCCAATCAGCGCTGGCCAATGCATTCTATTAGCCCGATGAAGTAGAGCTGAATGTGTGTGCTAAGCACACACATTCAGCACTGCTTCATCAAGCCAATACAATGCATTAGCCAGTGCTGATTGGCCAGAGTACGGAATTCGGCCAATCAGCGCTGGCTCTGCTGGAGGAGGCGGAGTCTAAGATCGCTCCACACCAGTCTCCATTCAGGTCCGACCTTAGACTCCGCCTCCTCCGGCAGAGCCAGCGCTGATTGGCCGAAGGCTGGCCAATGCATTCCTATGCGAATGCAGACTTAGCAGTGCTGAGTCAGTTTTGCTCAACTACACATCTGATGCACACTCGGCACTGCTACATCAGATGTAGCAATCTGATGTAGCAGAGCCGAGGGTGCACTAGAACCCCTGTGCAAACTCAGTTCAAGCTAATAGAATGCATTGGCCAGCGCTGATTGGCCAATGCATTCTATTAGCCCGATGAAGTAGAGCTGAATGTGTGTGCTAAGCACACACATTCAGCACTGCTTCATCAAGCCAATACAATGCATTAGCCAGTGCTGATTGGCCAGAGTACGGAATTCGGCCAATCAGCGCTGGCCAATGCATTCTATTAGCCCGATGAAGTAGAGCTGAATGTGTGTGCTAAGCACACACATTCAGCACTGCTTCATCAAGCCAATACAATGCATTAGCCAGTGCTGATTGGCCAGAGTACGGAATTCGGCCAATCAGCGCTGGCTCTGCTGGAGGAGGCGGAGTCTAAGATCGCTCCACACCAGTCTCCATTCAGGTCCGACCTTAGACTCCGCCTCCTCCGGCAGAGCCAGCGCTGATTGGCCGAAGGCTGGCCAATGCATTCCTATGCGAATGCAGACTTAGCAGTGCTGAGTCAGTTTTGCTCAACTACACATCTGATGCACACTCGGCACTGCTACATCAGATGTAGCAATCTGATGTAGCAGAGCCGAGGGTGCACTAGAACCCCTGTGCAAACTCAGTTCACGCTAATAGAATGCATTGGCCAGCGCTGATTGGCCAATGCATTCTATTAGCCCGATGAAGTAGAGCTGAATGTGTGTGCTAAGCACACACATTCAGCACTGCTTCATCAAGCCAATACAATGCATTAGCCAGTGCTGATTGGCCAGAGTACGGAATTCGGCCAATCAGCGCTGGCCAATGCATTCTATTAGCCCGATGAAGTAGAGCTGAATGTGTGTGCTAAGCACACACATTCAGCACTGCTTCATCACGCCAATACAATGCATTAGCCAGTGCTGATTGGCCAGAGTACGGAATTCGGCCAATCAGCGCTGGCTCTGCTGGAGGAGGCGGAGTCTAAGGTCGGACCTGAATGGAGACTGGTGTGGAGCGATCTTAGACTCCGCCTCCTCCAGCAGAGCCAGCGCTGATTGGCCGAATTCCGTACTCTGGCCAATCAGCACTGGCTAATGCATTGTATTGGCGTGATGAAGCAGTGCTGAATGTGTGTGCTTAGCACACACATTCAGCTCTATTTCATCGGGCTAATAGAATGCATTGGCCAGCGCTGATTGGCCGAATTCCGTACTCTGGCCAATCAGTGCTGGCCAATGCATTCTATTAGCTTGATGAAGCAGAGTGTGCACAAGGGTTCAAGCGCACCCTCGGCTCTGATGTAGCAGAGCTGAGGCTGCACAAGGGTTCAAGCGCACCCTCGGCTCTGATGTAGGAGAGCCGAGGGTGCACTTGAACCCTTGTGCACCCTCAGCTCTGCTACATCAGAGCCGAGGGTGCGCTTGAACCCTTGTGCACACTCTGCTTCATCAAGCTAATAGAATGCATTGGCCAGCGCTGATTGGCCAATGTATTCTATTAGCCTGATGAAGTAGAGCTGAATGTGTGTGCTAAGCACACACATTCAGCTCTACTTCATCGGGCTAATAGAATGCATTGGCCAGAGTACGGAACTCGACCAATCAGCGCTGGCTCTGCTGGAGGAGGCGGAGTCTAAGATCGCTCCACACCAGTCTCCATTCAGGTCCGACCTTAGACTCCGCCTCCTCCAGCAGAGCCAGCGCTGATTGGCCGAATTCCGTACTCTGGCCAATCAGCACTGGCTAATGCATTGTATTGGCGTGATGAAGCAGTGCTGAATGTGTGTGCTTAGCACACACATTCAGCTCTACTTCATCAGGCTAATAGAATACATTGGCCAATCAGCGCTGGCCAATGCATTCTATTAGCGTGAACTGAGTTTGCACAGGGGTTCTAGTGCACCCTCGGCTCTGCTACATCAGATTGCTACATCTGATGTAGCAGTGCCGAGTGTGCATCAGATGTGTAGTTGAGCAAAACTGACTCAGCACTGCTAAGTCTCTGCATTCGCATAGGAATGCATTGGCCAGCCTTCGGCCAATCAGCGCTGGCTCTGCCGGAGGAGGCGGAGTCTAAGGTCGGACCTGAATGGAGACTGGTGTGGAGCGATCTTAGACTCCGCCTCCTCCAGCAGAGCCAGCGCTGATTGGTCGAGTTCCGTACTCTGGCCAATCAGCGCTGGCCAATGCATTCTATTAGCCCGATGAAGTAGAGCTGAATGTGTGTGCTTAGCACACACATTCAGCTCTACTTCATCAGGCTAATAGAATACATTGGCCAATCAGCGCTGGCCAATGCATTCTATTAGCTTGATGAAGCAGAGTGTGCACAAGGGTTCAAGCGCACCCTCGGCTCTGATGTAGCAGAGCTGAGGGTGCACAAGGGTTCAAGTGCACCCTCGGCTCTCCTACATCAGAGCCGAGGGTGCGCTTGAACCCTTGTGCAGCCTCGGCTCTGCTACATCAGAGCCGAGGGTGCGCTTGAACCCTTGTGCACACTCTGCTTCATCAAGCTAATAGAATGCATTGGCCAGCACTGATTGGCCAGAGTACGGAATTCGGCCAATCAGCGCTGGCCAATGCATCCCTATGGGAAAAAGTTTATCTCACAAAAATCACAATTACACACCCGATAGAGCCCCAAAAAGTTATTTTTAATAACATTCCCCCCTAAATAAAGGTTATCCCTAGCTATCCCTGCCTGTACAGCTATCCCTGTCTCATAGTCACAAAGTTCACATTCTCATATGACCCGGATTTGAAATCCACTATTCGTCTAAAATGGAGGTCACCTGATTTCGGCAGCCAATGACTTTTTCCAATTTTTTTTAATGCCCCCAGTGTCGTAGTTCCTGTCCCACCTCCCCTGCGCTGTTATTGGTGCAAAAAAGGCGCCAGGGAAGGTGGGAGGGGAATCGAATTTTGGCGCACTTTACCACGTGGTGTTCGATTCGATTCGAACATGGCGAACACCCTGATATCCGATCGAACATGTGTTCGATAGAACACTGTTCGCTCATCTCTACAGATTACCAACACTTCACCTTTTCATAGCAAATTAATACTGGGTGTTAATGTAACCCCCCTCCTTGGTCGTTCGGCAAGCAGATATATTTTGAGACACCGAGAATAGTATTTTGCACCACAATGAGGGATGTTGTCGATATATTTTAATCATATTTGTGTGGGATCATAATACATTTGGTTTTAACAGGACTTAATAAACTTGAGTTTTATTGATGTACTGTATCTTCGTATTGAGACATTTTTGATACATAGTTTTTGCTATCTAATGGCTCAGTCTGTGCCATCCAGGGAAGAAGACGCTATGTCATGAGGAACAATAGGTCTCATCACCTGAGAGAATAGGACTGATGCCTGCCACCTCATGGAAACTTTGGGTGACTGAAATCTTTTCTGAAGAGTATTTCAACATTGTGTAAGCTGCAACTTTTAGTTCTAGTATACAGTTAGGTCCATATATATTTGGACACTGACACAAATTTAGGTTTTTTTACCTGTTTACTGAAACATTTTCAAGTTATAGTTATATAATGAACATGAACATACAATCCAGCTCTCATTTCAGGGTATCCACAGCAAAATTGAATGAAGGGTTTAGGAGTTTCAACTCAACTCAACAAGATTTTGCTGTGAAGAAGACATGTGGTCAAAAGGGCTCTCTATGCAGGTGAAACAAGCCATCCATAATCTACGAAAACAGGAAAAACCCATCCAAGAAATTGCTAAATATTAGGAGTGGACAAATATACAATTTGGTTCATCCTGAGAAAGAAAGAAAGCCCTGGTGAACTCATCATTGCAAAATGACCTGGACACCCATGGAAGACAACAATGGTGGATGATCGGACAATACTTTCCATGGTAAAGAGAAACCCCTTCACAACAGCCAACCAAGTGAACAACACTGCAGGATGTAGGTGAATCTACCATAAACGGAAGACAGTATGAAAGTAAATACAGAGGGTTCACTGCATGGTGCGAGTCACTCATAAACTTCGAGAATAAAAAATGCTAGATTGGACTTTGCTGAAAAACATCTAAAAAAGCCAACAACATTCTTTGGACGGATGAAACCAAGATCAACCTCTACCGGAAGGATGGAAAAAAAAAGTTTGGCGAAGGTGTGGTACATCTCATGATCCAAAGCATACCACATCATCTGTAAAACGTGGCGGAGGCAGTGTGATGGGTTGGGCATGCATGGCTGCCGGTGGCACTGGGTCACTAGTGTTTATTGATGATGTGACACAGGACAGAAGCAGCTGGATGAATTTTGAGGTATTCAGAGACATACTGTGGGCTCAAATCCAGCTAAACTGATTCGTCGGCGTTTCATAATACAGATGAACAATGACCCAAAACATAAAGCCAAAGCAATTCAGAAGTTTATTAAAGCAAAGAAGTGGAATATTCTTGAAAGGCCAAGTCAGTCACCTGATCTCAACCCAATTGAGCATATGCTTCACTTGTTAAAGACTAAACTTCAGACAGAAAGCTCCACAAACAAACAGCAACTGAAAACTGCTGCAGTAAAGGCTTGGCAGAGCATTAAAAATGCAGCGGCGAGGGGCCACACGGTGGCTCAGTGGTTAGCACTGCAGCCCTGCAGCACTGGAGTCCTGGTGTTCAAATCCCGCCAAGGGCATAAAACCATCTGCAAGGAGTTTGTATGTTCTCCCCGTGTTTGCATGGATTTCCAACCCATATTTCAAAGACATACTGATAGGGAAAAAATGTACATTGTGAGCTCTATGTGGGGCTCACAATCTACATTTAAAAAAGAAAAAAAAAAATGCAGCGGCGACTGGTGATGTCCATGGGTTCAAGGCTTCACACAGTCATTGCCAACAAAGATGTTACGCCCTCAACCGTTCCAACTCCTGCACTATCCTCTGGCCACATTGTATGGTCTTGTCAGAATGATAAATCATTATATGTCTTGTCATTCTGTGTTGGCACTGATAGGGTTAACGTTTGAGTGCTTGTGATTAACAGCTTATCTGCTATTCAAACCTGGCGCAAGTTCTGGACTTCCTTAAACTGGCCATCAGTCTACACACAGTTGCTGGCTATTGTGTTTCTGACCTTGCTAAGTGGTTTCACTTGCTCTTTTATTGTATTCACTGACCTCTGCTTTTTGGCTTTTTTGACTACTCTTTTGCATTGTGATTTGGTACTGTTTTGTCTCTCCGGTTTGACCCTTGACTTGCTGACTCCTCCTCTGTGTTATGTTGTCTTGTCCTTTTCTCTGTATCACTTATTTAGAGTACAGTTTGTTGTCCAGTTATCCCTGTAATTAGGACAGTTGCGATAAATAGGTAGGGACCTAGGGTGGGCCAAGTTTTAGGGCTCACTATTTCTGTCTTCCCTTCCCCTAGCAGCGTTATTTTGGAATTATCTTCAGGCAATTCTAACAAAAGGGTTTTCAACTAAGTATTAAAAAAAACTAACATTTTATTTACAATTATTTAATTTCTCCGATTACTTTTGAGCCCCTGAAATGAAGGGATTGTGTTTATCTTTAGGCTTTAGTTCCTCACATTATTATGCAATCATTTTGTTCAACACATTGAACTAAAGCTGAAAGTCTGAACTTTAACTGCATCTGAATTGTTCTGTTTAAAATTCATTGTGGTAATGTACAGAAGCAAAATTAGAAAATGTTGTCTCTGTCCAAATATTTATGGACCTAGCTGCAGGGCATAATCAGAAGATTTCAGTTGACGTGATGACATTACCCTCCTACACACCAAAATTTTGTATGTGTGTCTGAGATAGAGGAATTAGATTGTGAGCGTTAAGTTGGCCATACACACATTATGACCAATGGCAAACCTTGGTAATGAACTTTTCACGCAAAAAGAGTAAGCGCATAGTTAGCGGAGGCAGAAATAGTGGTTGGTATACAGGCATTCATCTCCAACACTTTCAAGGGTCAGCTGTTTTACAGGAAGCCTATCAGTCAGGCCATGTACATGAGGAAAACGACCGACAACTATCCGTAGTATATGGACAGTTATATCAGCAATTCGTACTGATGTGCATATCTCTGCAACAGTGGTAAATACAGTCAGGGCATGTTGACCACCATACACATTAGAATCTGCCATTTTTATTGTTACATTCATATGGTAAACCAGAGTTTCCAAGCCATATTCCACGCCTAGACAATATACAGCATTGTAACCTCCAGGCTGTGAACGTTGATCTCTGTACATGACTTCTAAAACATATAAATGAACAAAGAGAAAAAGAAATGGAGATGAAAGGAGAAAGCAAGTGATAAAATAAGTTCTTGTTGCGGTAAAGACATTATCAAGAACGCTGAAATCTTAACCAGAACACAAGAGGAAAAAAAACCCCATTGTATAAAAGTTAGAAACGAGCAGGCATCTGTCGACTGCTCACGCAGGCTGCAAAATGATATTAACATTTTCTTATTTTAAGGTGAGGTTTTTAAAACGGAATTTTAAATGGTACCCTGCTGGTTCACAATACAGAAACCTTTCATTTTATGCAAATAAGCAGCTTGGAGCGGAGTCCTTAATGTAAACGAACACTTTCTTTGTACGAGAAACTGCATGAGAAAGAGGCAGAAAAAAATATATTCAGTTGGATTCTTTAATTGCTGTCTGAAATTATGTAAATCCCTTGATAAGTTAGGGCATAATTATCCCGTGGCCTCCGCATGCCAGTTTTACTAACGTCTAACAAAATATCCGTGTGTGACATTTAGTAGAGGTAATGCTAATGAGAATTTAAATGTTTTTTTTTACTTTTTTTTCTAATACAAAGCGGCAGAAGTGAAGGATGAGGTCAGTGAAAAATAATAATCCAAAAATACTATATTGTATGAGCTTACTATTGGTCGCTCGTCACGGTATGTTACCTAGGTAAGTGTAGACTTTGCAATTGATATTGTAATTTATTTTTGTGAAATTACCTATTCGTAAAAAGGTTGTCTCGTTTCATCTATACGCAAATGGCTTGTCTGGTTTCATCTATTTGCAGAAGGGTTGTCTTGTTTTCTATCGGGGTTCCATTGACTATAACGAGATCTGTTCCATTATTTTTTTTAACATACATCGCCAGACAAAGAAGTTGGCCTTGCAGGACTTTTATAGCCAGTGATGTCTGTTAAGGAATAGCGAACACCCAGCGGACCCCACTATAGTCAATAGGATCCCTTTGGATCTGTTGCTGTCTGTCATTTCACATGCCATTTCTACATTCTTCTGGTCCTGCAACAAACCAGAATAATAGATACTTAGCATTAGAAATCTAATCAATTACCCTGTTATGGTAGGTCCACTCTAGACATACACCGAGTTCCAAATTATTATGCAAATTTGAATTCAATGTCATACAGATTACATTTTTGGTTTTTCAGTTAGACTTAAGGGTGGTTTTGTGTCTCAGGGCTCTTTGGACCTCAGAAAATAATCTCAAACACTTGTGTTAATTAGTTTGCTAGGTGAGCCCAGGTGAGCCAAGCCCAAGGCCACATTTTCCGATTTTTCAATTTTCATTTTTGACCCCCCCCCCCCCACTTCCCAACCCCATAACATTTTTATTTTTCCGCTCTCAGAGCCATATGAGGTCTTTATGTTGCTACCATTAATTATTCTGTACAATGTACTTGGAAGATGGAAAAAATTCAGAATGGGGTAGATTTGAAAATAAAGTGCATTTGTGCGACTTTCTTACAGGCTTTGATTTATGGCGTTCACTGTGCAGCCAAAATGGGGTGTCATCTGTATTCTATGTTTTGGTATGATTTTGAGGATACCAAATTTATATGGTTTTATTTACATTTTAAACCCGTAACAAAAATCCAAAATTGTGCTAAATTTTTTTTTTCTAAAAGTCGCTATATTCTGACACCCGTGACTTTTTATACTTTAGTGTATGGGGATGCAAAGGGTGTTTTTTTTGTGGGACCAGGTGTAATTTTTAGTTATACCATTTTGGAGAATCGCTATTAGTTTGATCACTTTTTATTCAAATTTTTATCAGAGGCAAGACAGTAAAAAACTGGTTTGGCACTAATTTTTTTTTTTTCCATCTACAGCATTTACCGTACGGGAAAAATATATTTAGAGATTTGTAGAGCGGGCGTTTTCAGACACAGGGATACCTAATGTGTATGTGTTTCACTGTATTTAAGTACTTTTATATGTGTTCCAGGATAAAGGGGGGTTATTTGAACATTTAATATTTTTTATATTCTTTATATTTTTTTTAATTTTTATTTTTTTGTGCATTTAATAGACCCCCTAGGGGACTTGAACCGCAGGGGGTCTGGTCACTGATGCAATGCATTACAATATTAATGCATTGCAATAAAACGGCATTACTATTAAAGGCTACATAGAGTAGCCTGCAATAGAAAATAATGAAAGACAGGCCTGGGAGCCTTCACAAGGCTCCCAGCTGTCATATTAACAGAACGCCAGCCCTGGAGCTTGCTTTAACTGTTGGCAATCCCTGGCAAAATGGTGGCGCCCACACACCGCCGGTATAAAACAGCAGACACCAGGCAGCTATGGTGGCCGCTGAGTTCCCGAGCGGTTGCCATCTTTAAATGGTGGATGTCAGGAAAGGGTTAAAGAAAACCTACTTATGGCTATGGCCCCGCATTGTGGAAACACAGTTTTTTTTTTAATTAAATATAGATTGTGAGCCCTTTTTAGGGCTTACAATGTACATTTTTCCCTATCAGTATGTCTTTGGAGTATAGCAGGAAATCCACACAAACATGAGGAGAACATACAAACTCCTTGCAGATGTTGTCCTTGGCAGGATTCAAACCCAGGACTACAGCACTGCAAGACTTTAGTGATAACCACTGAGCCACCATGTTGGCCCTTTTTGTTAAAGATTTGGTTGCGTTTTTTGAGCTAAAGCCAAAAATGACTACAAAAGGAATAGGAAATGTACAGGAACCTCTTATACTTTTACCTTGTGCTCAATCCACTCCTGGCTTTGGCTCAAAAAACAACAAAATCTGTAACAAAAAAAAAAAAATCTGCATTTGCGCAATGTGAGGCCTCAGCCTTAGAAGAACATTCCACATCAATAAGCAGGAAACAGATTTCAAGTAATATGGGAAAGAAAAAAGAATGCCGAAAAGCGTCAAATAGTGTAATGCCTTGGACAGGGTATGAAAACATTAGATATTTCATGAAAACGTAAGCGTGATTTTACTGTGAAGATATTTGTGGCTGATTTAGCACACAGATAGGTTCATGCAGATAAAGGCATAATGAGGAAAGTTTTTGTCAAAATAATCAGATTAAGAGAGCAACTGCTAAAATACCATTATAAAACAGAAAACAGGTATTTGAAGCTGCACAACTGCAAGCCTTGCAGAAACCTACTATTCAGTCACCCCTAAACAGTACTCGCATGCATAAACGGTTGCAGTGAGCCCAGACATATATGAAGACTAATTACAGTCTTGTTTACTGATGAGTACTGTGCAACCCCGGTTCAGGTAGAAGAAGTAATGGATGGTTGGTGGATGGCCATTATGTCCCAACAAGGTTGCAATGTTAGCAAGAAGATGGCAGAGTCATGTTTAGGACACAAATCATGGGACAGGAGCTGGTAAGCCGCTTTAAGCTCGCTGAAGGTGTGAAATTACCTCTCCAAAGTATATAGAGTTTCTCACTAAACATTTTTTGCCTACCATAGCAAAATTATCTTCATGCATGACAATGCACCATCTCATGTAGCAAAGAAGTCCTCTGAGTCAGAGGTTGTTATTGGCATAAAAGGAGAGAAAGGCATACTGTTGCCACTATTCTCTTCTGACCTCAAACCTATGGAGAACCTTTGCAGTATCCTTACGCAAAAGATCTATGAGTTTGGGATGCAGTTCACATCAAATAGCTGCTCTGGGAAGCTATTCCGACATCTTACAAAGACATTCAAGCACAAACTATCCACAAACTCACAAGTTCAATGCATACAAGAATTGTGAAGGTCATCTCAAAGAAGGGGCTCCTATGTGAACATGCACTCAGTGGCCAAAAGTCATGTGAAGGTATATCCCAGTGTAGTTGTGTCTTATATGATGCTCAAACAGTGTGACACGTTGTGGTCTATGGCACTAGTGTCGCCAGGATATCTGAGTAGTCTGATGCAGACAGGTGTCTCGTGAACATGGCAGCACGTTGCAAGTTAAGTGACTTTGAACGTGGATGATATTCATTGCAAGACGCCTTTGGCATAGCATTTTGCAAATTACCCGGGAATTTGGGTTTCCAAGGTCAACAGTGTCTCAGATGGACCTGCAATATTGCAGAGACAACGTTGGCAGCCGCGTAAATCGGCACACCGGTTGACCACGAGTGTTCGATGAACAGATGTCACGTCACTTCCGCAGAGTCGTACAGGGCTCTCAACGGTCTACTGTGGGTCAAATCGCTGCCAATTTGAATGTGGGGCCCCAGGACCCCATTTCCACCAGGACTGTATGCCAAGAACTACACCGCATACGCTTCAACAGTCGATGCCCGACCCGTGTCCCTTTGCTGATGTCGCAACACAGAGCTCGTAGACTGGCATGGGCCCGCAACCATCGTCACTGGACCATGGAACCATGGCGGTATGTGGCATGGTCTGATGAATCACGGTTCTAGATGTACAGAGCTGATAGGCGTGTGAGAGTGTGGCATATTCCCCATGAAGTCGTGGATCCTGAATGCCAACAGGGACGTGTCCAGGCGGGAGGTGGCTCCGTCATGGTCTGGGCCATTTTCACATGGTCGCAAGTGGGCCCCATTGTTCAGGTGCAGGGATCAATGACTGGTGCTCGATATGTGAAACTTATGGCATATCATCTGCACCCCTTTCTGGTGTTGGAGTTCCCTGATTGGGATGCTGTGCACCAACAGGACAATGCAACATGTCATCGCTCATTGGTAGCACTGGACTGGCTTAATGAACATTGACCTCATGACCCTCGATTGGCCTGCTCGCTCACCCGACCTCAACCCCATAGAGCATTTATGGGATTCTGTGGATACCAGTGCCCGCTCCATGGATCCAGCGCCAACTACACAGGACCAATTGTGGGCTGCAGTGCAGACTGCATAGATCAATATCCCTCTAGATCTCTTCCACCTCGTGGAGTCTCATAATCTTGCTGCAGTTATCAGGGCTGGCAGAGGGGTGACCCGCTATTGACGCATCTGGTACCTTCCTATGACTTTTGGCCACTCAGTGTATAACCTGCCTTGTTAATATTTACTAAAATCTACTAAACCAACTGACCTGCATTATGGTTTTCAAGCAGCAGCATTTCAATTTATATGTGTTTTTTCACTGTGGCCTCCACCGTTTTCAATGAAAATATTACGGCCAACCAGCAGTGTTAACTATTGGAATTCAACCACAAAAAGTTTCCAATTTGGGTTTATTTTGATCCTGTAGAATTTTGGAAAATTTGATAATTCTCTGGAATGAGATATTACTAGTTGACTCATGGTGGACCCACAATGGAGACTGCTGTGGTCCGATCTTAGACTTCGCCTCCTCACAGACGAGCCTCCAGCAGAACCAGCGTTGATTAGCCGAATGCTGTACACTGGCCAATCAACGTTAGTCAATTCATTCCTATGAGAAAGAGAGTCAGCTCCCTCATAACAGCAAGCTGTGAGCTCTCCCGGCTAGCAAAGACGAGCCTGCGGCAAATCAACGCTCGTTCTGCAGCAGGCTCGTCCTTGCTAGTCAGGAGAGCTGGCAGCTTGCTGTTACAAGGGAGCTTACTTTTTCTCATAGGAATGAATTGACCAGCGTTGATTGGCCAGTGTACAGCAATCGACCAATCAACACTGGTCCTGCCGGAGGCTCGTTTGTGAGGAGGCGGAGTCTAAGATCGGACCACAATGTGGTTGGATCTTAGGCTCCGCCTCCTCACAAACGAGCCTCCGGCAGAACCAGTGTTGATTGGCCGAATGCTGTACACTGGCCAATCAACGCTGGTCAATTCATTCCTATGAGAAAAAGTAAGCTCCCTCGTAACAGCAAGCTGACAGCTCTCCTGACTAGCAAGGACGAGCCTGCTGCTGAACCAGCGTTGATTTGCCGAATGCTATACACTGTATAGCCTTCGGCAATCAACGCTGGCTCTGAATCTAATATTTACTGCGTATAATACTATTCGCTCATATCTAATTACAAGGAAATGCAAATTAAATTAAATATCCTTCTCCAATTTAGGCTCTAGAATTTTGACCTTAATTTATTTTTAAAGTCTTTTTACTTTTCAGAATAAGCTTTTTGGAATGGTAACTTGAGGAGTTACACTATTTCTGGCAATTCTTTGACTTCTATTCCAGTTTGGTACTTTGCATGCTATATAATGGAGTTTGCAGTTCTCTGACCTGGTGGGTAGAGATCAGCTGCCCTACACAGCTCACAGGAAGTACAGGAGAATTTGCTCTATAACTGTCTCTCTCACTTACTAACTCAGAGACATCTTCAGGTCCATGCAGGACATATATAGAGAAATCCTGACTTGCATTGATGTGAATAAAGTACTTTGGGTTGTAATTAGAGATGAGCGAACAGTGTTCTATCGAACACATGTTCGATCGGATATCAGGGTGTTCGCCATGTTCGAATCGAATCGAACACCGCGTGGTAAAGTGCGCCAAAATTCGATTCCCCTCCCACCTTCCCTGGCGCCTTTTTTGCACCAATAACAGCGCAGGGGAGGTGGGACAGGAACTACGACACCGGGGGCATTGAAAAAAATTGGAAAAAGTCATTGGCTGCCGAAATCAGGTGACCTCCATTTTAGACGAATAGTGGATTTCAAATCCGGGTCATATGAGAATGTGAACTTTGTGACTATGAGACAGGGATAGCTGTACAGGCAGGGATAGCTAGGGATAACCTTTATTTAGGGGGGAATGTTATTAAAAATAACTTTTTGGGGCTCTATCGGGTGTGTAATTGTGATTTTTGTGAGATAAACTTTTTCCCATAGGGATGCATTGGCCAGCGCTGATTGGCCGAATTCCGTACTCTGGCCAATCAGTGCTGGCCAATGCATTCTATTGGCGTGATGAAGCAGTGCTGAATGTGTGTGTTTAGCTCAACTACACCGGTGGAGTAGTTGGCTAAGCACACAGATTCAGCTCTGCTTCAATCAGCGCTGGCCAATGCATTCTATTAGCTTGATGAAGCAGAGTGTGCACAAGGGTTCAAGCGCACCCTCGGCTCTGCTACATCAGAGCCGAGGGTGCGCTTGAACCCTTGTGCACACTCTGCTTCATCAAGCTAATAGAATGCATTGGCCAGCGCTGATTGGCCAATGCATTATATTAGCCCGATGAAGTAGAGCTGAATGTGTGTGCTAAGCACACACATTCAGCACTGCTTCATCACGCCAATACAATGCATTAGCCAGTGCTGATTGGCCAGAGTACGGAATTCGGCCAATCAGCGCTGGCTCTGCTGGAGGAGGCGGAGTCTAAGGTCGGACCTGAATGGAGACTGGTGTGGAGCGATCTTAGACTCCGCCTCCTCCAGCAGAGCCAGCGCTGATTGGTCGAGTTCCGTACTCTGGCCAATCAGCGCTGGCCAATGCATTCTATTAGCCCGATGAAGTAGAGCTGAATGTGTGTGCTTAGCACACACATTCAGCTCTACTTCATCGGGCTAATAGAATGCATTGGCCAATCAGCGCTGGCCAATGCATTCTATTAGCGTGAACTGAGTTTGCACAGGGGTTCTAGTGCACCCTCGGCTCTGCTACATCAGATTGCTACATCTGATGTAGCAGTGCCGAGTGTGCATCAGATGTGTAGTTGAGCAAAACTGACTCAGCACTGCTAAGTCTCTGCATTCGCATAGGAATGCATTGGCCAGCCTTCGGCCAATCAACGCTGGCTCTGCCGGAGGAGGCGGAGTCTAAGGTCGGACCTGAATGGAGACTGGTGTGGAGCGATCTTAGACTCCGCCTCCTCCAGCAGAGCCAGCGCTGATTGGTCGAGTTCCGTACTCTGGCCAATCAGCACTGGCCAATGCATTTCTATGGGGAAAAGTTAGCTTGCGAAAATCGCAAACTGACAGGGATTTCCATGAAATAAAGTGACTTTTATGCCCCCAGACATGCTTCCCCTGCTGTCCCAGTGTCATTCCAGGGTGTTGGTATCATTTCCTGGGGTGTCATAGTGGACTTGGTGACCCTCCAGACACAAATTTGGGTTTCCCCCTTAACGAGTTTATGTTCCCCATAGACTATAATGGGGTTCGAAACCCATTCGAACACTCGAACAGTGAGCGGCTGTTCGAATCGAATTTCGAACCTCGAACATTTTAGTGTTCGCTCATCTCTAGTTGTAATTGAAACCCTAGCTTTCATCTCTTATCTCCTGCATTTTTTCTTACTCCTTCTCTTTCCATCTCCATAAGCTTACATAGACATGAGTAATTTGATCCATGTGATCTTTAGTCTGTCTCAAGATAGATATTGCCATTTATCAGAGGGCGAGAGAAACCAGGGAAACTGATAAGGGTGGAAACAAGTAATTCTATATGTTTACACAGCAGAATTTGCACAGGCTGAAAAATTCAGTTTCAGGAATTTGAAGCTGAATTTTTCTGCATCACCAAATTCTGCGGCGGAATCTGCCAAAGAATCCACTTTGGAAATTGCTAATTCTGCACCAACTAGCAGTATTTTTCTGCCTCCCATTCCCTTTATCAAGTTAAGGAGTTAGCCGATGGAATCTCCCTGAGGATTGAACATGACGTTTTGGGGTTTTTTTGCTAGCTGAAAAATTTAGCTAGAAGATACGCTTCAAATTCATCCATTTAAACATATCTGTAAAATTTCTTAAAAGTCTGTTAAAACAACAATACCCATTTAAGTCCCAGAAAATGTATTGTTTTTCTATTAGTCATATTTTTTTTAACTTTTACGTAGATTTGGCTGTAGAAGATATTGTATATTGAAATAAGTTTCTTTACCTGCCTTTGTGTTGTACTTCCACATCCAACCACAATAAATTAGGTTCCTTTTTATGGCTTCCTACAGTTCTGGGCAAACCACATTTGTGATATTAAGGTTTTTGCTGCCATGTAACTTTACAGATACAAAATATATTTTTAAAAGATTTTTATTACGAGATTTTTTTTTTTTTAAACGGTGACAAAAGCAAATAGCTTAAACATACCATAATGGTTAGTATGAATAGATAGCCATGAGCTTCCTTTGCAGCAACAAAATCCATTTTGTGATCACTATGATTAGGGAGACTATCTCCCTGTTCACATTAACCATTTCTCCATAACCTGGTGCTGGATCAGTGTCGGACTTGGGTTCCTAGGGTCCACCAAGTAAGATTATTGTGGGAGCCCATTGCCAACTCTCCATATTTGTGTAGCTTTCTCAATACTAATCTAATTAAAGAGGACCTTTCATGGTTTGGGGCACAAGCAGTTCTATATACTGCTGGAAAGCCAACAGTGTCCTGAATTCAGTGCACTGTCGGCTTTCACAATCTGTGCCCCGGGTGAAGAGCTAGCAGTGCCGGTACCATAGCTCTTTACAGTAAGAAGGGCATTTCTGACACTCTGTACAAGTAGTGGCAATAGCGCTGTACTGTGTGAGCGGGGAGGAACGCCCCCTCCCTCTGCTCACAGTACTCATCCATAGACGAGTATTATCAGGAGGGGAGAGGGTGTTCCTCCTCGGTCTCAGAGCACAGCGCAATTGGCGCTGCTTGTACAGAAGGACGGTCCTGACATAGTGTCAGAAACACCTTTTTGACGATGAAGAGCTACGGTACCGGGACCGCTAGCTCTTCACCCGGAGCACATATCGGGAAAGTCGACAGTGCACTGAATTCAGCTTTCCAGCAGTATATGGAACTGCCTGTGCCCCAAACCATGAAAGGTCCTCTTTAAAATAATCATATTATAATATAATACTATATATAGTATTCCAGATACTATAACATGAGGCCAATAAAAGTACTGACAAATCAGAAATGTGACGTTTTTCTCATGACTAAAATTAGACAAACATCCTCCTGGCTTTAGCTGAAATCCATCAGTAGAAAATCCAACACAATACAAAAATAGACCTTCAGAGCTGCCACTCAACTGCAGCCACACTGTATTATGTTTCTTCCTTAATGGGTGGAGGAATTTAAGACCACCATGGCAACTATGGCCAGCAAACCATCTGAAATTTGTTATATTTAGTGGCCTTTTTGTAATATGTTTTTGAACATTTGGTCTACAATCCAGATGCTTTTGTAATGGTTTAATTTTTTCATGGACTATCCTTTGTCCTTGGTGGCCAGTGTCATCAGTTACCCAGGCCATGTGGTAAACTTGTCCACCTTTCACATCTGAGGCTTTTGGTGCATTTGCACACTTAGCAAAATATTGGAAGATGATTTGTTTGTTGAAAATCTGTCATCTAGATACGTTCCTTCTGACCCTTATGTGAGACTTTATATGGTTTAAATGGGAGCAGGGAGCTTTGAATGTTTATTAGATCTTCCCCTAGGCCCTCATTACTAACCCAAGTTTTTCATCAGCCCTCCCTCATATCAGCCGTTTCCAGGAATCATACACAGAAAGGTCAGTAAATGCTTTGTGACAGCGACAGAGCACAGAGATAATCTCAGACCGTGCAGCATGTACATATTATGTGGAGATGCCCTCATACAGTATGTATGCCTATATGTAAAGAATGGACCATTTATGAATCAGGAACGAAATAGAAAAAAACAAAAACTCCATTGAAAATATCTTTCTTTTTACCACCTTGGTGATATTTTATGGATTTATAACCATTTTTTTGTGATTTATGGCTCTTTCATGTAGCTTGGTCAATGAAACATATCAATGCATAACAAGAAGCAAAGTATTACCCTTTTTACAAGGGGTTATTGTCCACCTCTATAGATTTTAGCACCAGTTTATACTGCCAATCCTAATACATAAAACCTGGCAACCAGTACTTTAAGGTCTGATCACTTGTGGTCCCTCCTGAAATCTGCTAAAAGTCTCACACTTACCCTTCTTAATACAAATAACCAAGGCATACCCTTGTGACTTTTTTAGAAGGTGATGCACTAAAGACCAATTTAGTACCTCTATAGGGGCCAGGTAAGGTCACTAGTGGAGCTGACCTAGGATTATGCTTCTCTTATTGATAACACCCGTAATAGGATATGGACATCCCAAAGAGAATCCTCAAGTCTTATCCCCAAAATAGTCTTTGGTAACGATAGGTGGTGCATAGCTAGGCAGAAGTCACCAAGTTAAAGTATCAAGACAGCAGGCGACAAAAATATATGGTACATGGGTCAAAGCATACATAGCTCTATCGTGAGTGCTAGAGGTGAGGCAGGTGGCAGACAAGAAGATATAGTCAGGAATAAATGCTAGGATGATGTTATATGTACAGTCAGGGCCGGCGTCAGTGCACGGCATAGTCGGGCAAGTGCCGGGGCCCACAGAGCCTCTGGGGGCCCCCCGGCACTTGCCCGCCCCAGCAGTTGCCTGTCCCGATTTCAGCTCATCGGCGTCCGACGGACGCCGATGAGCTGAATACATAGACGATTAAAGCAGGAGCTGTGACAGCTCAGCTCCTGCTTTAAAGCTGCGGCCCGGCTTGCGTGTGCGCCTACACACGCAAGCCGGGCCGCAGCTTTAAAGCAGGAGCTGAGCTGTCACAGCTCCTGCTTTAATCGTCTATGTGAATGGAGTGAGAACGGAGAGAGGAGCGTCGGGGGAGCGATGGAAGGTGAGTGTAAGTGTTTGTTTTATATTAAGGTGGAACATAATGAAGGGGGCCCATGAAACTGGGGGGCAAATGAAGGGGAGGGAACGGCATGACACTGGAGAAGATGAAGAGGGTGGGGAGAGAACGGCATGAAACTGGGGACAGAGATGGAGGGGGCCCAATGAAACTGGGGGGCAAATGAAGGGGAGGGGGGGAACGGCATGACACTGGGGAAGATGAAGGGGGTGGGGAGAGAACGGTATGAAACTGGGGACAGAGATGGAGGGGGCCCAATGAAACTGGGGGGCAAATGAAGGGGAGGGGGGGAACGGCATGACACTGGGGCAGATGGGGGGTGGAACATCATGACACTGGGGCAGAGATGGGGGACATGAAACTGTGGGCAGATGAAGGGGGAGAACGTGATGAAACTGGGGACAGAGATGGAGGGGGGGACATGAAACTGGGGGCAGAGGGAGGGTGTATATGAAACTGGGGGAGAGATGGAGAGGGGGGCATATAATTTACGGGTGACTGTAGGATTATACTGTGTGGGCGCACATGATAAATGAATGAGAATGGGTGGAGTCAACATAAAAGTGGGTGGAGCCAAATTTGCCGCGGCGCGCAGAGCGCGCTGCACATCTTGTCCCTCTTTCTACTCTTTAAAAGTTGGGAGGTATGGCATTGGTGACGCCACACTCCTGCGTGACGTCACTCGCTTCATCTGCAACACACAGTGTCTCGACTCCCCCACCTCCTTTACAAGGGGGCCCACTGAGGCTCTGTCGCCCAAGGGCCCATAAAAACCTGGAGCCGGCCCTGTGTACAGTAACAATACCTTTGCAGGCACAGGAACTAAAAGAACCATATTGCTCTGGCACAAAGGGATGTAGGAGAGTCTTTAAGAAGCCTTGGGCACTTAAGCATTGGTTTAAGTCAGCATGCATAGACCATTTAAGAGGTTGAGAAGTTGACAAACTAATTGGAAAGATGCAGAGAAACAGGCAAGTGAAGCGCAAGGCGCTAGCCACCATGATAGGTAAGTTGCTAAATCGATACAGAAGCCCACAATTCAGGTTCCAATCATATATATGCATATCAGCTCTTCTCCAGTGTCTTCTTTCTGGAGGATAGCTAATTTGCATGTCATGTAACAACGAGCAATATGTGCTAAATTTACTGTAATCTGGTTCTGCATCTCATGGTCGAGAATGTTTGATAAAAGATGACATCACAAATGTTATCTTACTAGATATCCTAGTTAAAAGGGGTTGTCCCATAGTCAACACTTGTACCCTATCCACAGGATAGGTGTTAAATATTTGATCTCTGGGAGTCCAAACGAACAAGGGTACCTGAATGAAATGGAGCAGCAGTCACACCTCTGTACTGCAACTTCATTCTAAGTCAATGGGACTAGAGAGTTTTGGAGTCCAAAACTACAAAATAGGGAAAAGGAAAAAGAAAAACACAGCCCACTTACGACAATTCCAGCATCAGCAAAAATCCCTATCAACACCGTCTGTTCAAGGAAACTCTGCACAGACTTGTGAACCCCATCGACTTGGGGCAAAGTGGATACCAAAGCAAAAAGAATCCAGCAGATGACTAATTTCTGATATAAAATGTAACTTTTAATCAATATGACATCTTATAATATTAAAAATCATGGGAGGTAAAAAATGGGGAAAAAACGCCCATGTATATACTCTGCACCTGGCTGACGTGTTTCGGAGATGACCTTCTTAGTCATAGCCTGACAAACAAAGTTTCCTGTTCCCTTTTACAGACTCTTAATTAGGCATACACATGAGTGCAAACACTAATTAGCATATTAACCCCCTAAATGATCAAACACAGACAATAAAGCAAATGATGCATAAACAGTCGACATACAATGTGAACAAAATAAAGAAAAATATTGCATATGAAGGAATACAGAGTAAACTAGTTACTACAGCAACGTGGCCTAGCACGAAGTATCCAGCCTCGGTGTCTAGTGATTTACCATGTCCGCTCAGATGCTTGTGTCACGCTGCCTATCCTACAGAACATACTGGGAGAGAGCCTTCACGTCCACATGGTGGAGCCCACCAATAACCCTGCCCCCATATGACCAAAGCCCCACCCCTGACCCAGCCCCACCCAATTTTTCCAGGCTATGGAAAAATGGTCTTGCTTGAAGCGGGTCCTTGGTTTCCAAAAAAGTTGGAGACTAGTGCGCTAGAGGATATGTCACCTACACCTCAAAAATATCTCTAAAATGCACTTTTCTTACAATGAAAACATAAAAAAACCCTTATGGTTGCTGTGACTCATTCTTGTGTTAATTACTGTAAAGTAAGAAATTAACAAATAGAAGTGTTAATAGTTTATATTTACATTTGACAAGGTCTCATGGACCTTCTTACTAAATCAAAGTTAAGGCTGGTTCACATCTGCGCCCCGGTGTCCACTTTCAGTTTTTCGTATTCTACCGACAGGAGATGGAAACCCGGCAGTCAGTGTCCAACCGTGAGCGTTTTGTGGTCTCCACGGTAAAACCGTATTTTTTTAAACCGGACACAAAGTCCTGCATGTCCGACTTTGTGTCTCGTTAAAAAAAAACTATTTCGTTGCGGAGACCACAAAACGCTCACGGGCGCTCACGGGTGGACACTTTACGAATGAATGGGTTTGAAAATTGACTGCCGGTTTCCATCTCCTGTCCAGTTTCTTGGGCAGAAGACGGAAACCTGAAAGCAAAGACTGGGGCGCAGATGTGAATCCGCCCTTAACTCTACCCCCAGGTACCATGGGAGTTCCAAGAACAGAAGAGCTGGGAGTTTTACAACAGCTGGATTGTCCAAAGTTGTCTGCCCAGCTCTATACAATAGAAATAGGTGACTACTGGTCCTTAAAAGAATTTTTATAGGAAATGTATAATTTTTCATTGTATTGTTTATTAAAACCAGATAGTGAAAGTTATCACTTTTTCTAATCAGTTTTTATTTTATGATTGCATACTTTTTTTTTAGTTTTAGATCGAATAGATATAGATAGATAGATAAGAGATAGATGGATAGATAGATGATAGATAGATAGATAGATAGATAGATAGATAGATAGATAGATAGATAGATAGATAGATGTGAATAGTGAGATGAAAAATCTAAAAAAAAAAAAAAGTTAAAAAAAATGTGTAACATAAAAACTTGGTTTAAAAAATAGGAAATTTTCTTGTGGGAAATTACATTTAAAGTCTGAAAGCAGAAGTTTTATTATGGAATTGTTACTTAAGGCATTGTCTTGTCTTCGTAGTAGACGTAGAGCAGAACAATACGTATATCAGCATGTACTAGGGGAGAAGACGGCCTTCTTCCACAAGGCTGAAATTATTTCTATAGAACAATTTTCTGATCTTCTTGAAGACCAGGTACAATTCACAGAAGTGTCACAACAGTCTTTATAAATGTGGTCTTATGGCTTCAATTAAATTTTCACATGGGTTGACCTCCTACTAGAATTTGATAAATGCTCCCTTCTCATGTGCTTTACATATATTATGTGACATGATGCTAATATCTAGAACTATTGCTGCTCTTTTCATTTCATCTTATTGAAGATTCCATTAGCATCACTCGGCTCCACACTCTCTGAACAATGTTTGCTCATTCACTCAATATGAATTTGCTTTTTCCGTCCTCACCTTTCTCCATGAAGACATTAATGTGTTAATGCTACCCTCTGCTGACCGGTGGAACACTTGTTTGAGCTCCCGTTATACATCAGTAGCCTAGAATAGACTAAGACGTAGGGAGATTTTCTGGCAATCTTGAAGATATATGTATAGTACTATATCGCAGTCCTATTCCTCCACATTCAGGAATTCATATAGTTATTTCGCCGTAAGCATTTTTAAAATTTGTACCAAAGAAATGACTTACAGTTTTCATTATTCTTACAGAACACTTCCCAGTATTGTAAAGTGCAGATCTGGGAGAAAGCTATATTCTGCTCCTAATCCGAGAGTAGAATACAGGCCTATATTTTCTAGAAATTGTGCCACCCCTGTCCTTTGGCAGTGTCTAGTATTGCATCAACTGACCTGTAATACCAAACACAGACAATCGGCAGGAATGGCACTGTTTCTTGGGAAATTATAGTGTGTGAGATAAATTGATATCTAGTATCTGAGAAGCAGATAGGCCCAATGGATGGTTTGGATGGTTATGAGTGACTCGCCTATAAATAGAGAAGATCTGATATATAATTAGTAACGCGCGGTATACAATGTGCTCATTAAAGAGACTTTGAAAGGAAAATGTAATTATTTTAGAGTAATTTGGAGCAGATTTTGTAGGCAGATTTAGCCTCTATTCATTTCAGTGACCGGCAGACATTTATTTTCTTCTTGTAGCTGTATTGTAGATACATAGGCTTAGATTTACTATTGTTGTTATAGTTAGACATCTTTGATGCATCTTGGGGCAATTTAGCACATCTAGCTTGAATTAAAATGTTTATGAGTTGTTAGACATGTGGGTGTGGCTTCTTAGAGAAAAGGGCCATGGCTTCAATGTACCAAGAAGTGTGCCAAAATTGTGTCATAAAATTCTATCCAAAGTAAGCCAACTAAAAGGTAGTATAAACTTAAATTAGAAGGTCTAAAGATACATCAGATTTTGGGCAGGTCTTTCCAGCATGGCGGAGCTTGTAGTAGTCCCAGCCATTCCTGTAGACTCTGCTAGATCAGCCCTGGGACGGTTTGAGGCCTCGTCCTGCTCCACCAGGGGGAGGTTATAGGTAAATCCCAGACACTGCTATCTGTAACACGGCCACTATGGGGCGCTCTTTTAGCCGCAGGGTATTAATATTTATTTTTTGTTTTCCTACAAAAAAAAAAAAAAAAAAGATACATCAGATTTATCATTTATCATCCAGCAGCAGTCACTGTGTTAGGGAAGTGCAGACAGCAGTTCCCCAGTGCGGTAGATGAACCCTGGAGGAAGGGGCACAAGAGATAGTGAACCCTGGTCTGAAACCCCCCCCACACACACACACACACACTGTCCCTTCCTGCTTGCCGGTCCTATCCTATGTAATAGGCGACAACTGGACAACAAAACCCTTCTTATATATGTGACACACAAAACGCAGACAAGACAAACACCAACAAGGGAGGTCAGCTAGTCAGGGGTCAGTAACAGTTGAGCGATGCAGTGTCAAAATCAATATCCAAAAGAGTAGTCAATAGGGAAAGTCAGAGGTCAAGAATCAGAATACAAGAAATAATAGCAAGAGAAAAGCCAGCACGCACAAGGCAATAGCAAGCACCAATGTGAATGTGAGCCAAGAATAAATAGGGAGGAAGAACCCACCCGAGACCTGATAGGAAGGCAGGTTGTCAATCACAGGGCAAGACTAAGTTTAACTATTAGAGGAGCAGAAGGAAATGAAGGTGAAGGAGATGGGTGTGGTGGGAAATCAATTAACAAGGTGAAGGAATAGGACAGTGTTCAGACAATGCAAAACAAACCCAAAAGAAGAAATCACCGCCGAACACGTCTCCTGCGCTGCAGCATGCGACCGTATGATGACGCCAAAGCCCGGACGGGCAAAGATGTTACACAGTGTGATAAAACTGGTGCATTTTTAACACTATTAGTAAATCTGAGCCACAGAAGCTATGATCCATCCTGAAAGACCCAATATACTATTTTAAACCCATGATATCTGAGAAGCAGATCCTCCTAATTAAAGTTGGAATAATTGGGATCATGATGTAATTTTCCAAACAGAAAGTCAGTGTAAGGGCCCGTGCACACAGAGTTAACGCAAGTGCATTTTAGCATAATAGAATACATGTGTAAAAATAACACTGCCATTGACTTCAATGAAATTTTTTACACATGTAAAAAACACGTCAAAATACACATCGTGTTCTTAGGCGTGTATTTTGACGCATTTTTTACACGTGTAAAAAATTACATTGAAGTCAATGGGAGTGTTATTTTTACACATGTATTCTATACACATGTAGTATGCTAAAATGCGCTCACGTTAACTCCGTGTGCACGGGCCCTTAGTAGTAACCTACTGTAGGATGTATAGGGCACACTGAGAATTTAGCATTCCTACAGTGCATTAGGTCCTTTTTCTATTTGTGCCACTAAACAATGGTGATCCGATATCAGAATAGTAATATGTGCTGTGACTTATCCAATACAGGGGGTTCTACAAGATTTTAGAACTGATGACCTATTGCTATAATAGGTCATTGATACCCGATTGGTGGGTGATCGATACTTGGCATCCTTGCTTGGTCAGCTTGATCCATGGCGTTAAGGTGAATGCCTCTTCCTCTTCACAGGTCTGTGATATCACATTCACAGTCATATATAGTTAAATGGAATTGAGCTGCAACATTTTGGAGTTTTTCACCCATAAATCATTATTAAACTCTGTAGTTTCATCAAACCCCAGAATATAATAATCAGAGCCCCTTTGGAAGTGCAGACAGCTTATAATCTTCATTCTGCACTTCTTCAGGGCTCCACCACACCATGTAAATCTTCTTTCCCAACATCTTTTGACCTCATCTGCGATGTTAATATGCCCCATTTACCTGTGATTGGGCCTCAGAGGTCCACCAGGACTGCTAACATCACCCAGGTGTGGGAAAACACTGGGAAAGAATTCTAGCATAGTCTCAGAGAGGTGCGGAAAGGTAAAGAGACCCCAGAGTATACTAATAGCACTTCCAGTTTGGACCAAACCGAAACTTGTAGGCAATTCTCATGAATTTTCTCAAGAAGAACATCATGAGGTCTTCCCATTACTAAGTAAGAATGATATGTGTTGTCAAACAAGTGTTTACCTGACAGCCATAAAGAGTGCATAGCCACCTTTAAGAGTGCTTGACAACTTTTCCTCTTCCTATTGATTGCAAACACAGGCACACCACGCCATATAAGTGACAGATGTGTATGCGCGGAGAGAGAAAACTGACAGTCTTGTCATGATATCTCAATTTAGATTTGTCTTAGTTATTTATATTTGCAACAATTTACCTCTTGAATACATTATTAAATGGCTTTATCTTTCCCAAGGAGATTGTAGGTTTTTCCGGAGACCTCATTATTGTCAGCCGTAGCTCAGGACAGTCAGCGATGATACAAATGTGACTTTAAGACATGAAAAATGAACTCCTCCCCCTTTTTAAAGTTATAATTTTCCAGCGAGATGAACGACCTTCAGTCCAGAAGCAGACACATAAGAGAGGTGATAAATATCAGAAACAAAATTTTTACACCTTTTCCCCCTACTGTTATTCCTGCCTTTGTATTATTTATTATTTGCGCTTCTAATCTATCATTCACATCCATTAGCATTCATCAGACGTTTCTGGTTTTTCTCATATCCATGATATTTGCATTTCATAAACTAATTGTAAAAGAATAAAGAATGAAGAGGTAATAAAATTCACAGTCAGAAAAAAATGTTAATATACAAACAGATATAAATTAAAATCTAGGTAGGTGGGTCTGCAAGAAAGAAGAAGAGGCTTTTATTCGGCTCGGGTTTCTGCAGCCACCTTTGGGGGAGACTCGGCACACACAGTGTCTTGTTTTCTTTAAAGTGTAGCTACTTCTGATTCCTATATAGTGGCCCTTATAGATATTTCTTAAGTTATATATATATTGGGCAGTCTAATGTTAGTGGTGAGGGGTAGAGTATGATTGGGACAGGCACTGGGAACTAGGGTTAGGCAAATTGTGGCTAATTGGGGGCTACCTAGGGGGCAATATAACATGTGGAGGCCATTGAGGAGGCATTATCCTGTAAAGTGGACCACTAACGGTTTATGGTCTGGATTTTTTGCCCTAGAGATGCCCTTGGGCTTTCACTGTCACACATTGTCAGTATTGCACTGATGGCGACTATGCCAGTGAATACATTTCTACATTAAAATGTTGGATACATTATTATAAATGTTAGGTACTGGTGGACTATCAAAAACAACATATGGTTCTGAAGCCCCATTCTCATTCCCATCTCTTAAAAAATGTGACTGATTTTTATTACATCTATCTCACCTGTACCCATAGCTCCCAACCATCCTGCATTTAGCGGGAAAGTCCCGCTTTTATACTCCTGTCCCGCGGTCCCGCGCAGCTCCCTGCATGTCCCGCTATGTCCCTTTAACAAACTTTCCTCCAATGAGGTGGGTGATCGGTGGAAAGCTTGTACTACTGTAAACTGAAGGACCTGTTTGTGACATCAGACGTCACGTGACTAGGGAGGCGTGTCTTCGTGTGTCAGCCGGAAGATGAAGAGATGCGCCGTCTAAAGGTACTGTGAGGGGAGGGGAATGTGAGATGCAGGGTGGAGAGTGTGTGTTATACTGGGGGCAGAGATGGAGGGGGGAAAGGAAAATGGGGGCAGATGGAGGGGGGACATGAAACTGAGGGCAGATGAAGGGGGGACATGAAACTGGTGGCAGATGGAGGGGGGACTTAAAATGGGGCAGATGAAGGGGGATATGAAACTGGGGGAGAAATGGTGGGGGGAGATGAAACTGGGGTAGATGAAGGGGGAAACTTAAACTGGGGGACATTAAACTTGGGACAACTGAAGGGGGCATTAAACCATGGGAGTAGCTGTAGGGGGACCTGTCTGCCTCTAGTTGCCCCCAGTTTAATGTCACCATCCAGCTACACCTGCGGTTTAATGTCTGTTTCTAGCTGCCCGAGTTTAATGTCCCCCTCTATTTGCCCCCAGTTTAACGTCCCACTTCAGCTGCCATTAATTTATTGCCCCCCTCCAACTACCCCCACTGTTTAATGTCCCCCTCCAGCTGCTCCAGTTTCATGTCCCCTCTAGTTTCCCCCAGTTTAAACTGAGGCACCAGGAGAATGGCTTAATACTGTGGGGCAGTTGGAAGGGGACATTATAATGTGGGGATATATAATGTACGGGTGACTGTAGGAGGATTATGTTGTGTGGGGGCACATGGAAAATGAATGATAATGTATGGTGTTAACATAAAAGTGGGCGGAGCTTAATTTGCAGCATAGTGGATCGCACATTTTGTCCCTCTTTCTGTTCTTCTTCAAAAGTTGGGAGGTATGCCTGTACCCAAGCTGCCTCTGACCTGTACCTGGAGATAGAGGTGAAATTTAAAGCTCTTTGTCCCCAGTGCAAACCCTGAGGTACTATGTATGTAGTATTTATTATATTGGTGGTTTCTAATGTGTGAAAAGATACGTGGAGAGGTAGATGACCTCATCTAGGCCTCCCCTTTCTTGGTCTATATAACAACCACTATTGCTGTCTCTACATTATGCACTGTATGTCCTACAAAGTGTATATGGCATTCCTGGGGCTCCAAGCTAAGTTATGTCTCTGGTCCCCCCCTAATACTGCTGTCTTAGGCTTAGTTTACACGTGAATACCGTGTGGCGTAATTTGGTCTGGAAAAAAAGCACTTCTTAATTAGGAAGCGGTTTTTTGGATCTTGAGGCGGTTTTTGGTAAAAACCGCTTCAGAAAACACCAGGAGGTTTTTCCCTCCCAGACAGTGAATGGACCTTAAAAAACTAAGTCGCGTTTTTTGGGTGCAGTTTTTGCCAAAAACGGCGCGAAAAACCGTGACGCAGTTTTTTTCAAAAATCCGCAATGAGGTTTCCGCCTCCCATTCACTTCTATTGACTTCCTGAGGCGGAATCCACCTCAAGAAAGGTCATGTCGCTTCTATTTTCCGCTAGCGGCAAAAAAACGCTAGCAGAAAAATGAACGCTAGCGGTCTTCATAGACCACCATTGTGAGGGGGCGGATTATGACGTGGATTCCATGCCATAATCCGCCCCCTCTGTGACGGTGTGAATGGGCCCTTAATGCCCCTACACACAGTATAATGCCTCCATAATGATCCCACACAATATACTGCCCCACTAGTGGCTCCCACAAATCAGTCTTCAGGCTCATTCACACAGGGCAAGAGGATTTTGATGCCGAATCCACCTCAGAATCCGCCCCTCACAATAGAGGTCTATGTAGACCGCTAGCTTCTTTTTTGTCCATGAGCGGTATGTTTCCGCTCATGAGATAATAGATGCGAGCTGCCCTTTCTTCAGGTGGTTTCAGCCCCGGTGTCTGCCTCGCGACAGCACCCTCTGGACTAGGCCCATTCATTTGGGCCTACTCCGGAGCAGGAAGCTGCGACTGTCAGAAGCCGCGGCAGGCGCATTTTTGTCCTATTCTGACACGGCTTCCAGCGTCAAAATCAGGACCAAAATCCGCGGTCACACCCGTGTGAACTAGCCTTTCTTCTTCTAGCTTGCTTGCTCACTCCTGCTCACTCATGGTCGAGTCTAGCACTGGGCTATTCTGCAAATAATAAAACTCTATAGCTTTGGATCCTTACATTTTTACCTTCTAATTAGAGATGAGTGAGTAATATTCGAAACGGCCGTTTCAAATAGCACGCACCCATAAGAATGAATGGAAGCGGCCGGCACGCCGACTTTGCCGGCGGCCGGCCGCTTAACCCTCTGCATGCCGGCAGTGTCCATTCTTTCCTATGGGTGCGTGCTAATCGAAATGGGAGTTTCAAATAGTACTCGCTCATCTCTACTTCTAATGCTTCCTTTCTATAATATATACAAATTTATTTTATTCTTTTATTCTGATGTAGCTCTCGATCTCCTTATCCCTTGCCAAGGTCGCCGTCAGATAAATATCTCGAAATAATGAAGTCCACAAAAATAGCTTGTTAACTTCTTGACTGGCCGTCTACAAAATTCTCGTCTTACAAAAGTCAAAGCATACTTGAAAATATTAATCACTAAAATACTAATCATTAATAAAATGTTATCACTTTCACCCTTGCAATGAGACGGACCTGATAAATCGAGACGAAGATGAATTTCCACCTGTCTAATTATATAAACACAGACGTACTGGTGGCGAGATTTAGTGAGGATTGTGTATCTGATTAACCTGAGTGGAGACAATGAAATTTGCAGTGGAAATGTCTCACGTCAGCCTTTTCTGTGATAAGGCATTAATCCTATCAATGGGAGGATTATGGGTATAACGGCTAATGAAGAGATTTTAATGGCACTGATAGAATGACCTCGGATGGAGCCTTGTCTGGGTTATATATGATCATGCTTGCATAGGGCAATACTATTAATCTTTGCACTATAGCAAAAGGGTTAATGACCATGACTGCTGCCGTAATAACCCCTCCAATGCTGAAAAAAAGAGCTTTATGATATGTATAAATTCTGCACAGATTCTACTTTTAGATATTTAGTTCTGATGGTGCCAGTTTTTTTTCCATTGCTTTAAACCCGCAGTAAGTCGACTGGAATGTCTTTAGGACTAGTATGTACAGCATGAGAGGGCCCCATGTGAATCTCAACAATGGAATAAATAGCCAGAACATACCTACAATAACCGGATGCTGTAGACGTAGCAAGAGAGGTCAGAGTCAGTAAGACTATTAATAATAACTGAAACAATAATTTTGGATTTTTTATTGCAACTTTGTGTTTTATTTCCGACTTTATTGTTATATAGAAAACTCTAAGATACAAGGAAAAGTACCAGCAGAATCCAAAACTATATGGTGAACACAATGTATACTACACTGTCTACCAATAATTTGGACACCTATGCAAATGAAGATATCTGCGGTTGTGATGTACATCACGCCTTCCGCCGTTAAAGGGGCTCTATCAGCAAAACCTAAAAAAGAATGATCTACTTACGCATCGTGCACGCTGGGCGGGCATTCAGGGTGTGTCTTCTTCTTCATCCACGCCTCCTCTTCCTCCGATGTCCTCGGTAGCCGTAGTAGAAGCCACATGCTACTGCGCATGCGCCCAGGCCATTTTTTTTTATCAATGTCAGTTCGTGAGCGCCGGAGGAGGACGGGACCTGAGGACATTGGAGGAAGAAGGGGCGTGGATGAAGAAGACGGCGCAGCCTGAATGCCCGCCCAGCGTGCATGATGCGTAAGTAGATCACATTCTTTTTTAGGGTATTATTTTAAAACGGGGGGGGGGGGGGGTAGTTTAACATAACATTTACGGTGCCTGAATAGCCTGTTTAAAGGCTATCCACGCATATGTGGGGCTCTATCAGCATGATTTTGCTGATAGAGCCCCTTTAAATAAGAAACAGCATTGGCATTAGTCAAAGTGCAGAGTTGTCCGATTTCAAGATAGGGGTAATTGTCAGATACCACAAAAATGGTCGATCCTCAAGGGACATAGCAAGCAAACTGAATTACCCAAAATCAACAGTGGTCTATGTGCTTACAAAGAGGAACGTGAATGGTGATTGTCGGAATGTGCCCCGAGTCGGCAGACCCCCGAAACTGGGAGATACTAGAGAACGACGGGTGCTGGCCAGAGAAACCGCACCCAACCGATGGCTCACATACACCAGGAGTTTCACCAGGCATCCGAGAGTATTGTGTCGATCAATCCCATCCGTAAGGAAGCATCTGCTGGGTTCTATCAACTATTGAATATGAATAAATGTTGTTTTTCTATTCTACCACAGGTGTCCAAATATTTTTATTGGTAGACAGTGTATATACTATAGTAGTGTTGGGGGGGAGGACTGGATATTATTGAAGAACTCCAGCTAGTATAATGGGCAAAGAACAGGAAGGCAAAGTCAGAGTTCCTAACTGAGAAATGGGTAAAAAAAAAATATATATATATATATATTAAACCAGGCTTAAACTGAGGAGAAAAAACAGGAATTTGGAATGATACAATGTAACTCAAACCTTCTGCCTCAAAGACTAGACTCTCTAGATGCATCAGTTCTCTGGAATGTGCTACCCCGGCCTGTCAGATTAATACTCCTAGTTCTACAGTTTGAAACAAGTCTTCAAAACAAGTTTAGCACATTCACCTATCTAAAACTTCTACATTTACATTGCCTGTATGAACTCTTCTCTGTTTACCCCTTCCTTCTACATTATTTCTCAGAACCAGATTCCTTAACTGTAACAATGCACTCAATGCAGACAGATACTATTGTATGTGAACATACACAGATACCAGCTGGTGACAGGCCAGTACAGTTTTATATGTATTTTCATATGCTATAATAAATTACAGGACCACCAAGCAGTTTTACCTCTTGTGTCACCCCTTTGTCCTCACAGATTAGGCCCTCATTCCTATTGTCTGAATTGATGGTTCATTTATTTCTCTGTGATGTCTACTGTTGTCTGACCATGAACCCTCTGGTTTGTAAAGTGCTGCAGAATATGTTGGCGCTATATATATAACAATTGTTACTACTGTTATTATTATTAGTAGTAGTATACAATAGTAGACATATAAAGGACCAGACATAAGAATTGGAGGACAAAATGGGCAGAAATGACTATTATCAATATTTGGGATGACTCGATAATTGCAAAGTCCAAACCTGTTCTTGTATTACAATTGGCACAAATATATGTACCCGCCAGAAGCTTCATGGCATGGGCTTCCATGGCATCAATAAGCACATGTCCCATCACCCCCCTCTAAATACGCTTACTGTATACCATTTTACACAATAGTATAGACTCTATAATTGTCCCTACATTTGGCTGCTATACATTGTATTTGCCATGTATACTTGTCACATTGAAGATGGTGTATGATTTGTAGGCAGCATGTTATAAAGCAGGAAGTGGTGTGCAGACAAATATATTGTTTTGGGGCATAATGTTCAGTATATATGTCATGTCCATTGGATGGTCCTACTTGCCGATTTACAGCGTTTCCTCCATTCACTGCCAAAGGATAGGCGTAGGGTCATCCAACACCCACAATTCTTTCTGCTCTATAACATGTTGTCCAGAGATGTGACTATATGTACTACTTGATAGGTTCCCTTTTAGCCTTGATTCATGCGAACATTGTGTAAAATGGCTATGAAAAATGTAGATTTTTCACAGCCATTGGGCGCTCGTTTTCACTGTTTACATTTCAGTGTATTGAGGGATCCGTGAAAATGGACCAAAATAGAAAACATTCTATTTTTCTGATTGGCTGAACAAATTGTTCATAGGGATTCATTTAGGCCGGGTTCACACGGAGTTACGTGCCGCGAGATTTGGCACGTAGACGCCGCGTGACCCTTTGCGTGCTGTACACGCTCCCATTAATTTCAATGGGAGCGGGGAGCGTATGCGCCGCGCTAGTTTGTGGCCGTGAATAAATGCACAGCCGCAAACTAGCGCGGCACATACGATCCCCGCTCCCATTGAAATGAATGGGAGCGTGTACGGCACGCAAAGGGTCACGCGGCATACACGTGCCAAATCTCGCGGCACGTAACTCCGTGTGAACCCGGCCTTAGAGTTTAAAACAGACTATCCAAAAAAATCATCCACGTGAATAACCCCCATTCACATATGATGAACTTAATGTGGCCATGTGATTAACATTATACAGCTTTCACACGGCAGATTTTCCTAGGAATGTAAGCTTACTTTCCTTTTTCATTTCTATTTGATATTATTTTATCATATTAACATTTAGTGTATACCGCCTATCTTGTAATTCCTTACAGACTAAGAGTTCCATCAATTTTTAATCTTCGTTTCAGCCACACTTGGTCTTGGATTGATATGCATGTGGTGTCTCATTTCTTTCCACATTGTAACAGTAAATCGTTCCAAAAAGAAAAAAAAAAAGAAACTATGTGTCTATGGAATACAATGTATGGCCTATGTTATGAGATTTTTATTTAATATTCCATGTAATGTAAATGTAATTATTCAGTGTATTCTTATTTGTACACACTAGCAATGCGGAGGATGGAACAGGAAAACATTGTCGACTAAATATTTAATATCAAAGCAAATGACTTAAAATTGGGTTTGGGCAATTATCACAAAATAAATTTCATGTATTATTTATGCTTGCATCTGAATCTTAGAATCTGAAGACAATATTGATATCATTTGCATAGGTAAAGAAATGGATAATTGCATTATTATGCTGTTGTCTTAAATATAATTATACCTTGATGTGGTACTTCTAATGAATGTATGGTAATTGTTTTAATATTAGTAGTGCATAGTAGTGATGAAAACATATATATTGTCAGGTATATTAAAAAAAAATGCCCAGACATATTGAATTTTAAAGGAGATCTATCAGCAAACTTATTCTGTATGAGCCCCATATATGTCTGAATAGCCTTTAAAAAGGCTATTCAGGCACGCTAATATTATTTTAACACCCCCCCAGTTTAAAATAATACCCTAAAAACGAATACTCAAATGATATACTTACTTACCCATGCATACTGGGCAGTCCTGCACTGTCCGACATCATATTACTGTCACACCTTCCTCTTCTTTCTTCTGCCAGCAGCGTCCTTCGGTCCTGGCTCTTCCCCGTCTTCATCTTCTGTTCTTCCGACAGGTTGTGTTCAAATCCCGCATGTGCGCAGTATCTCTCTCTCCAGAGCGCTATTGCGCACGTGCCGTCGCCATTTTTGCTGTACTTCTAAGTAACCCTTAGAATTACGCATGTGCAGCACGCTCGCAAATTTCTTCATTCCAGAAGAAAAGAAGATGAAGAGCGAGGGTGGAAGAGCGAGGACAGGAGGGCGTCACTGGAAGAAGAAGAAAGAAGAGGAAGGCGTGCCAGAAAATGACGTCGGACCGTGCATCACCACCCAGCGTGCACGATAAGTATAATTTGCATATATGTTTTTATGGTTTTATTTTAAAATGGAAGGCGGGGTTAAAATAACATTAGCGGTGCCTGAATAGCCTTTTTAAAGGCTATTCACGCATACGTGGGGCTCATACAGCATGATTTTGCTGTATGAGCCCCATGTATGTATCACTAATTTTATTGGGTTTTTAAAATACTTTTTTATTTATATATTGAAACCAGATATTGAGATCTATCACTTTCTTCAAATCTGTTTTTATTTTCTGATTGTAGATTTATGATTCTATTTTTTTAGTACATGATTATGGGGGCGGTCATCTTGCCTGAGCGTCTCCTCTGCTCTGTTAACAGCATTTAGTGATGTACTGTACAGCATAGTCATGGCCATAGCTGGAGCTGACTCATTGAGGTCTATGGAGAGTTTTCTTGGCATTCTGACATCATCTACTGTCAGCAATAGATGCAATGATGTTTAATGAGGTATGAGGTATATAGAGAGATGTTATTGAGGTGTTATCTTCTATTGTAATACTATTTGAGCTGTAAATGAGGTGACCGTTGCAAAGAAAAGACCTATAGAATTGGCAAGGGTCGCTATTATTAGGCTATTCGCTAGAGTGAATATTGCTGGATATTGTACTGGTGGATATATATTTTTAAATATAGATAATGACATGGAAAATTTGGGGAAAAAAAAGCTATAAAAATATATGTATAACTTAATAACTTAAGAAAAAGATATGTAATTTTCTGGTCATGTGTTGCCTTTAAGGGTTTAGGCCGGGGCTACACCGAAACTTTTTGTAGCGCTGATTGACATCATCTGCAATCCAATTGAGTGCATTGAGTTGTACGTGATCTAGTTGGCTGCAGCTGTCTTCGAATAGTTAAAATCTATTAGTTACTACAAAAAGTTGCGATGTAGCACAAGCCTTATAGCTAGCAGAAAAAAGAATTCTTCACGAATGAATATCCAAAGTAGTATGAAGGGAATGAAGCACCCTTGGGTGGTAGGCAGATACCTGAGCTTCTATTAAACATTATCATTAGCATAAGTGGAAACTTTTATCAAAAGCCTAATAATTTGCCGTTACCCAGATTTTCAAGGGAGATTCCATATTGTAGACCCTCCAAAGTGGCACAGGCCAAAACATAAATAAATAATAATAACAATGCGAAATAATACTACCATAAAAATACAATGTAATATAGTATTATGAAGTCCAAATATATTTTAGAGGAAAATAAATATTTCCAAATAATGTAATATTGAATTATGTAAAAATAGAGAATTTTACAAAAAATTAGAAATACTAAATTCAATAATAATAATAATAGCTATAACAGGAAACAATTCTAAATATTTTTTGTAAATAATATGACAATAGTGTTGGCTGTAAATAATAGCAAATAATTGTATAATAACAAGAAATAATAACCAAATATAATACTGTAATAATGCTACTAGTGATACTAAAGAAAACAGTACAAAATGAGACTTAAAGAATAATAAACAAGTCATACTAATAAGAAATAATCGCAGTTAATATTAAAATACTCATAGGAAATAATAGTCCCAAATATTAAAATAATACCAACAAGAAAAAATAATACTAAATCATACTAACATAATAATATAATATAATCATAGTAAAATGAGTAAAATAATGCTAAATAATGTTAATATGAAATTCTAAAAACTATAATGCTGAACAATACTAAAATAATAAACAGATAGTCATGTTACTTAATTTCATGCACAATAATATTAAAATATATCATAAATATCATACTAATAGTAGAAAACTCAATGTATAAACTTCCACTCTTTGCTGCCCTTCTACATCATACCACTAAGCAATTTCTAATAGTTATCTAAATATCATATATTCTATGGAATTTTACATTCAAGTATGTTACTTCATTTGTAAGCACGTGGAATAATTTTAATGCAAAAGATTTTTAATGAAAAAATAATAAAAAACTCCTTGACTATATGGCCATTAAATACTAAATCCAAAGAAAAACTTAATACACTGTTTCCTAATGAGGCTCAGAATACATTAATTTAACAGTTTTGCGCATTGTTTTAAAGCTACGGCTTCCCTTTGAGACTCCCTATGTATATATTGAGGTGTGCACTAATTATATATGAAATGCACCTTTAATTAACATGATATTGTTAATAATAATAATCTCCAGTACCCCCAACCATGAGCAATAAGCAGTATAATTACACCACAGGAGTGGGCAGGATTATCCGACTGTCTTTTATTGTCTGATTTTTCCATATTGTGACGTTATATTACGACCCTTAATTTTATGGGATAATATGATATATATTAAACATTTGCCAGTTTTTAATATATATATATATATATATATATATATATATATATATATATATATATATATATATATGGCTTTGTAAGTTGTCTCAGTTCGCCTTATTGATATCTAATTAACTATATGTGCGGTACATGTGGCTTAGTGTAGTATAATATAAGTGTCGCAACACAAGTCGGAGGCTATGAAGACCCCTGGGTGATACATTTTATAGGAGTTCCTTATTCTTGTGTATGTAACTATTAATGAAATTTTTAAAGCTCTCCATTATTCGTCAGTATGTCCAAATAAGAGAGCTATATAGTATCTAAATTAAAATACCATACAGTGCTGTGAAGCTTCCTATAGGGAGTGATCTAAACTGTGAAACAATTGACCATAGGCAATGAGGAATGGGGAAAAATAATATTGGATATATTGATGAGAAGTAATCACTAAACCAGATGTAGCTGCTCCTGAAAATATTTCTCTAACAGCCTGCCATAAAAGAAAAAAAGAATAAAAGCAGATGGCATAAGGCTGTATTGACATGAGAGATAGGGCCCTGATAAAAAGGACAAAATGATACATTGTTTTTCAGTCATTTTGCTTCTACTTGGGTCCCATTTTTAGGAGAATAGATAAAGATAGGGCATGTTCCATTTGTTATTCATTAAAACGGACCATCACAAACAGGAACTTGTGAATATTCACATTGAAATCAATGGGGGAGATTTATAAAGACTGGCATTATTAACTCCAGTCTTCATAACCCCATTGGCAGCAGAACGTGCACCTCAAATATGATAAAAGGCAAATCATAAATTAAATAAGCATTTTAATTGTAAAACTTACTTACCCTGATACTTTCCAGTGGTTAGCACTGCAGCCTTGCAACACTGGAGTTCTGGGTTCAAATCCTGCCAAGGACGACATCTGCAAGGAGTTTGTATGTTCTCCCCGTGTTTGCATGGGTTTCGTCTGGGTACTCTGGTTTCCTCCCATACTTCAAAAACATACTGATGAGGAATGTAGATTGTGAGCCCTATATGGGACAGTGACTGACAATGTCTGTAAAGCGCTGCGAGTGTCTGCGGCTCTGTTTTAGAAAAAAAAACAAATTTTAAAAATATGTAAATTAATTGAAATTGGCTTTAAGGGTGTGTTATCTTTACTTTGGGCTTCGCTAAAACCCTTCTAGTTCCGTCCAGTAAAAGAGGAAGGACTGCCCTCTGTCTGGGCTCAGCAGTTGAAGAATCTTTGGCATGCCCGTGACGTCAGTGCTCAGGCTTTAGATGCTTGATGGGCATGCATGTCGAAGATTCTACGAATGCTGAGCCTAGACAGTTGGGTGGACCTAGGGCCCCTAAGGCCCATTTCAACTAATTTGCATATTGTAAAGTAATTTTTTTCTATATAACAGAGCCGAGATGAGCCACATAAAAGATATTCTGAAAAAGTGCATTTGAAGGCATGCAAGGGACTGTGAGTATGTTAACATGCTATTTTATGTTGACAGACTCCCTTTAAGGCTGAGGCCTCATGTTGCGGAAATGCAGCATTTTTTTGTTGCAGATTTTTATGCTGTTTTTTGAGCCAAAGCCAAGTGTGGCTACAAAGGGAATGGGAAAGATATAGGAGGCTCTTATACTTATCCCTTCTCCTCAATCTAGTGCTGGCTTTGGCTCAAAAAACCCACAAAATCTACAACAAAAAAACTGCGTTTCCGTAACAAGGTGTTTTCTTGTGAACATGACTATATTTATATTGTCCATTATTAGTTAAACATTTTTGCAAATATAAATAATTAAATATTTTGCAGAGTTTTAAAGATTTTCTCTAAAAATCTTACTGGTCTATTATCCTGATCGCTTTGCACTGGATACAACCATGAATGCAGGACCCTCTGTAGTCTGGGACTAAGATGTGATATACTCCTCAATTTCTTAGTATCGTCTGTATTGTTCTTTTATGCAAACTTTGCTGAAACATTGCCTAGTTAAGGCAACCATGTGGAGGTGTTCTTGGCCAAAGCATGGCACTGGGATTTGGGCACCAGCCTATATGGAATTTAATATTTAGACATTGCTGTATTCATAAAAATTCCTATTCTGTGTTGAAAGACTGAGGATCACGTTTTTAAGAAAACTTATATGCCCTCTATCCTACTAATATTATAAATGTGAAAGTTTGTATGTTTGTGTGTTTAGATGTTTGTTACTCAATCACGCAAAAAATTTGGCACATACATAGATAGGAACCCTGATTAAAATATAGGCTACTTTTTATCCCGGTAAATGACGTCACTACATGACCGTTAAGCACGAATTTAGACACACACTACGTTTGAGGAGCTTTGATGACGTCATCACAGGCCCTTCAGCCGTCCCATAGGATCACGCTATGTGGTGGGTGGAGCTACACACTAATTTGGGGGCAGAGCTGAACAGGAGGGAGCCAGACAGTGTGAAAGCTGAAGAAAATGGAGTCTCATAGAAGATCAGGAGACTACACAACATACAGGCTGTGAGTGGCCAAGAGCAGTATATCGGCTGTGGAGTTTCAGTGAGCACGACAGGGAATCTGTTGTTCTGCCTCTGATGGGGGAGGGGGGAGAACTGTTGCACATTTCAGCAACATCCCTTCAGCGTGTCTAACACACAAGCTGCTCAGACACTCTCACACAACACAAGCCCTGTATTCAAAATTAGCAGATGTAGCAGTGCTTAGGCTGTGCAATAGCAGTTTGTGTGCATAACACAGGGGCATGTGGTCTTCGGACTGTGTTGGGGGAAGGGCGAACTGTGTCAAATTTCACCAGCAGCGATTTAGCACTGTCTAACACAGAGGCTGCTAGGACACCCAGACAAGACAACCCCTGTGATCCAAATTGCCCAATGTAGGCGAGCTGAGGCAGTGTGGTACCACAGCTTGCTCTGCTCTCCATACGGATGTGCATACAGCTGGGGCTGCTGTGCATATGCACAGATGTAGCAGAGCCGACACGCGGATGCAGGCGGATCACTGCCAACCACATTTGGCTAATTATAAGCAGCTCATTGCCAACAACAACCGCAGACGAAGTCGCTGGCAGAAACTAGTGTTATTATATATATGTAATATATTTTATATCTTATAGAACAGGAGTTAGCCTCTTTGTATAGATCGAAATAGGTTTCTCTTTTTTGTCTGGTTTCCCTCTCAACCTGCTCCATCCATGATCCTTGGGTCAATTGATAACCTCTTTGTTTGCTAGCAATGTGTCAGTGCCCTGGTAACATTCTCCTCACCTAGTAACGCATGCGGGACCAACCAGAGCTAGCCTTTTTTTCAAAGGCTCTACAGCCATATGATATGTTGTGATATTCTTTTTTCTTAAGTATCCTTACTCTTGATATTTAGATATTGTTAGCATTAAAGTGGTTGTCCAGTTACCTTAACATCTGTATAGACAGCTCAGAGTACTATAAGATATTAAAAGAAATAACAGCCATCTTATTGATTCCGCTTTGTTCCCATTTCAATGCTTCTTAGGGCTTCCTACTGTTTTTTTTATTATTTTATATTATCTCAGCAATTTTTAATGATATTTTGATGAAGAATCTCTTTACATTTTGAAGAGCAAGATTTTTTTACATTGTGTTTTTTGAAAAGGTTGAAGGTAGAGGTGAGCAAACCAGCATGTAATGATCTGGATTTATCAATTTTCTAAAATTTTAAGTTCAGCTAAATCCAAAATTTTTGAGGTTCGCCACCTTCCGATTACACTCTAATGTCCCTTAGCTGCCATAATGTGTCTAAGAGTCATGATGTTGGCTTTTCTCACATGACCACTGTGGCCCAATCAAAAACCTAAGTAGTCCTCTGGGGCCACTGATATCATTCAGGAGGCCTACAGAGGATGGAGACCCGCATTGGAAGTCAGAATGGAGTACATAGGAGAGGTGAATATGACAGTTTATGTTTACGCACCCCTTTTGGGCCTCCACTTATTATAATCTGGGGTCTGAAGGGGCCCCAGAGTATAACAATAGCAATTTTGGTTCTGACCAAACTACTTGGCGAAACTCGCAGGGTTGCCCAACACTAGTCAAGATGTTCATTCAGGAATTCTTTCTATACCCTATTGCATGCCAGGACATGGATATTTCTATGTGATTGGTGCTCTTTAAGAACCAAAGCCGGACGACAAACAAACACTCTTGTATCTTTTTTGTTTGCTCAAGCAGAATCTTAACGTTCAATTTTCTAACAATGTAATTGCAAGATACGGTATGTTCAGGGACACTTCCTTTCTTAGCAAAATTGTTGCTACAATTCCAGCACAATTGTGAACCAAACACTACCGTGCTGAATATCAGTGTCTGTCAATTCAATACCGCGTTTCTCTGACAGCGACAAAAACATTACCTCAATACTACTAAAGAATTCTAAAAGCACCAATGTTATTACTCCGAATATCCCCGCTATTGTCATGTATTGTTCTTGAGGGAGCATAAGTAAAACACATTAGAAGTAATTTAAAGTTGCTATGAGCTTTGCTTATTTATATCTCTACATAAAAGACACAATTTCCTCCATGAAGCAGGCTGGCCTTGATAAAGTGTGTATGTTAAATCACATCATCCCAGATCAGCGGACAGACTCTCTAGGCGTACGTTGTATTTTCTGGTTTTAATATATAAGGAGTGAGATGCTGTTTCGTTACGAATGCATCCTTTAAATCACGCTGCTCGTATAAATAATGAATGAACCTCAATTGTATCCCTAATATTATTCTCATGTCTTATTAAACTAATATTTCAAATGAAAATATATATATATGTATTTTTAGTGTTCTGGTTGGTAAAAGGAAGAAATGAAGACTTTCGTAGGTGATGCTGAGGAGGAAGGGATTTTATATATACATTTTATAGATGAATTCCTATGGGGGGGATGTTTTTTTCCGCCTAGATAGCAGGATATGAAGATGCTATTTTTTTTATTAGGAGAGAATAATTGCTGAGTTTTCTTAACCTGCTGAAAAATATTGAAAACAAACAGGTTTATTTTTGTATACCCTTGGCTAGATTTTAGGAGGTCTTGTGTGAAGGGTAACTTAAAAGGGTTTCCAGTTGTTAATGGGGTCTCCACACTAAAACAACCCTTTTTCAGATCAAAGCTGGTACAACGATCGAAGGTCACCCAAAGTCTGGCTTCATAAATAGCCAGTGGTCAGCTAAGTCACCAGGGTAAGTCAGTAGGTCTTACATTTCACCTACAGCGCTACTACAGGGAAATATGTAGTACTGCATGTTGGACATACAATTGAATGGCAAACTATATATAGACAGGTCAAGTCCACCAGAGCTGTTCTTTCTTGGGGCTCTCTACTCTACCCTAAAGATGTCTGTATTCCTTAAGATGGAAAAGATCTTTTGATATACCATAAGGCTGTGATCAGTGGTAATGGAGTACTTGACACCACAATACCCAACCACCAAGGACCTGATGTTCAACTCCAAGCCGTGTTAGCTAACATTGCAGAAGCTTTGGATGCAGGTTCTCAACACCTATTAAAAGACCTGTCTACACCCAAAAATGTTAAAAATGACTTAGAAAGGAATACAATATTCATAATAAAACAATACTCTCATTACAGTCCCATTTCTTCCATTGCAAGTCTTCTCAAGTTCCCCCATTCTTTGGTATACTGGTCCTCAGGGATGACTTGTTGACACGGATGTGTAACCTCGGCAGCCAATCTGTGGCATGTCAGCACCACTGAAGTCAAAACCGTGGCCAGTGACTGACTGCAGTGGTCACAGGTTTGTGTCAACAGCTCATCACTAAAGGTACAGAGATCAGTGGAGGAAGTAGAAAGCATAGGTATAGAAGTGATGGGGAAATGGTAATATAAGTATTATTTATTCTATTATTTTACACCATTGACCACGTGGATACCACCTGATTCCATGTAGGGTGAGTACTACGACCTATCACCCCATGGAGTGTTTTCCAGTGTCTGCATACTCACTCTCTATAGATATTTCCACTGGATTTTTAAATATATCCTTATATACCTTATAATGAAAATAAGCCATAGGTTCCTGAGCAAATGATTTCTCCAGCCTATTCTCCCTGGTCTAGTAGTAATTATATATTGTTCAGTAGACCATCATGGAGGACACAAATTGATTGTGTCTGGCACTGAGAGGTTGGTATTACCCTATAGGGAATATATAACCATCGTTTTGCATTATGTGCGAATTATCTTCATTTTATTCAATCCCTCATTTCCATTAAATACTAACAGGGTAGTCAGCATGTCTTCTATACAGAGTTACCAATTAATTGTGTTTCTGTCTAACCACCCGAAGTGAAACATATAGACTAATACACAGTTAAATCTGAGCAATCTCTCATGTAACTGCTATGTACTTTTTCAATTGCACTCCAAAATCTACCATGACCACATTAGTGTTAGTGTAATAACAAATATTACTGTGCTGGATATAGTAACACTGAGCTATATTTTAGGCTAGCATTGTATGTCGTGAAAGAAAACTAGCCAATAGGTAAAGCAGATGTTAATATATGCTTGGTGTAGAGCAACCAGACTTTTTGTGTTCTCCTTTGAGTTTTCAGAAATCTCTCCTTCTGCTCCCTCTTCCCTCTCACTGCATGGACGTTTACACATATATTTAGAGTGAAGACCTATCCTTCAACCAAGCTAAAATTTTAAAAACAGAAAATACTAACTGTACATGTGGCCTAATACCAGCCACACAAATTAACCAAAACAACACTGTATCATACACAAACCTCTCAATGTGAGGGCAGATCCAGCCATTCCTCTCCTTCCAGGATCTGCCCTGAAGTGCAGGCTCTGCAGCCTTTTATGGCCCAGTAACAAGCCTATGACCAACACCTGGGCTGCTGCTTATTCAAGATCCGCCCTGGACCACACATATGTCAGGAATCTGGGGGCGATATACCGTGACACCAGCACTCTGCCTGTCACCTTCTCACACATTTTACAGTAAATTGTTGTTTCTATTCGTGTTTTGACTGTTATCTCGATTCTTCATTTTTTACTTCACTTTGTTGTATCTCTGGTCTTCCCCTTTGTACATTTCCAGATTCTACTTGTACTTTAGCTCACTTTGGTTCATCTCCTTGATAATGGATATCCTGTGTCCTCCTGCTACTTCCCTATCTACACAGCACTACCTCAGCTAGTTAGTAACTACTCTGTTGGCAGAAGCCTTGAAATGTCCTTAACTTAAATATGAGGGGTTTAAGGCCATAATTATTCCATAGTATACTGTCTTTATTATAGAAAGTATTTCTATCCGAACTGTCATTCTGTGAGTTCTAGTCAACAGACCCCTGGTTGGGGTGGAATTTGCAGGGAGTGTTTTTAGATCTATCCTTTAGCTGGGCACTAGGCACTAGAAGTTGCACTTCTTTGGTTAGTTTTGTCTATTCACACAATCAACTTCCTTGGTTGCGTGCTGTCTATGATTAGATTATCCGGTCTGTTTTTATGGACCCAGTTCACCCATTGAGGTCAGTAAAAATGCCTGAGACGTGGCTTGATGTTGTGACTGTACAGGCGTCCATTTTGGATCATGTTGCCATTAGAAGACTACATGGGCAAAATTCAGATGGCAGAGTCTGAGAAACAAAGTAAAGATCTTAGGAATGTAAGTGCCTATTATCACGTTACTTATATTATCAACGGAGACGGAAGATGCCATTGCCATGTGTACAATTAATGACTAATACCAATGTGTTATTGTTAAAAGCAAAATGGGAAAATGTTAGCTATCGAAGGTATTATCTATAAATTAGCTTTCGCTTTTTTCTTCTGAGTGCTCGTCTCTTACCTGTTTCAATACGGCAGGAACAATTAGCAGTTCACAAGTTCATCAGCCTATCGTGAAATACACTTTATGTAAATGTATATTTGCTTGAGTGCTTCTCTGTGCATTACCTGAAACAGGGGAAAAAAACGTCTTTTTAGCTGATAATTTTTCCACTTAATGATCATGAGCTGCCTTATAGAATATCTTCTATTACAGAACCCCCTCGCCTCTTGCCCCCACCCTGCTCTTGGCATTTTAATTTCTGCCTGGGTACAAAGAAGTAAGTCGGCTTCACGTGAGAGATACCAGGGGTTGCGTTTCCTTCAATTAATTGTTTAATGTAGTGTCAAGTCTGAGGTTTAATAATTCCCGTCCTTCTGAGCCTTTTCCAGCAATCATACTTTCAATTAAGATTCTATCGATGACAGAACGGCGCGTCCCTTAATGAAAAGGCTCAAAATAATGGTGCGCACATCTACATCTGGCTCATTTCATTTGGTAGAATTGAGGGAGGAATCATTTTGAGTCCCGAGACAAGAAAATGAATCATCTTCTTACATACAGGACGCTTTTTTTTCACAAAGCTTGGGATTTAATGTAGCACTTTTAATATTCATTGGAGGGAATTCATTAATATTTTACAACAGTTTTTTGGTGTAAAATGGTCACGGACCTGTGGTTTGTGACTTTTTAGATGCCACTCGTGATTAAAATAATCTCAAGTGGCATTTTTGTGTTGGCCTTGCCAATGAGCTTGGCAGAAAAGTGGTCATGGGCGGGACATGTGCTGGGCATGGGTGGGGCCATTATCTATGCCACATTCATCATTTTTTTGCACCACTTTAGGTGACAGAAGATCTTCGCCAGGTATGAGCATTTTTGTACCAGCCTTGCCAATGGGTGGGACAGGACGCTAGGTGTGGCTGGGGCCAGGGCCTGCGCCGCTTTTGTGGTGACAGAAGTCTACATCGGCTATGATCTGGCATAGATTTTAGCCAAAGAATACAAACTCTCAGAGGATGTGCCAAATTCATTTAGAGTTGTGCAGCTCATCTTGAGTTTAGTATAGCCTCCTCCAGTATTGTTGAGCGAATAGTATTCGTCAAATACCTCGCCGGCATAGGAATGCGAGTAAACGGCCGAACACCAAGGAGTTAAACACTTTGAAGATTCGATGCATTTAACCCCTTGATGTTCAGCCGATTACACGCATTCCTATGTTGGCGAGGTATTTGACGAATACTATTCGCTCAACACTATCTGCCGGAGCAGAGGCAATCAAGACTGGCGTACAATATTACAGTCTTGATGAATTCTCCTCTTTTGGGTCTCAATATTAATGGTTCAGTCTAGTTATCAAAAAAATCAATTGGGGATTAACAGGTTTTGTGTCAGCTCACAAAATTTTGATCAAGACCAAGACCTGCATATAATTGTAACGTAGAGCAAAAAGGAAAACAGAATCCTACATAAAGCATTTTCCAGTTCCTTGTAATGCACAGCAGAGGGCACCTGAACTGCTACATCCAGGGAAGGAGATTTGCTTCAAACCAGAAGTTGTCAGAAAATACATGTGTTTGCTTTGTGTTGTCTATGGAAAGCTTTTGCCAGTATGTGATAGCTGGGCCACATCAAAGCTTTGTCATATATCATTTGCCAGAACTTGTACAATGCAAATCAATTCACATCCAAATTGATCACACTACGGTAGTGCCAGTGACAAGAACAGCTTGAGGGTAGACTGGCACACCCTTGCACATAGAAAAGTGCACCTGATGTATGGAAAGGCTAATTGCAACACATGAGGTAGAAAAGACAACCTATGCCCACCTTTTACTCCTCATTTCATTGCACAGACTGTTATGGTTAACCCCAAAATGTGGGAAGAATCTGCTGCCTTTATTACTGTTACACATTGATCTGCCAAAGTATGCTTGGTAAATGAAGAATTAATTCTTTTGTCCAAGTCTATTAGCTGCCATTTTAAGTAGACTTTCCAATATCCAACATTATCTGTCCAAAAGTACATAAATAATGGCACAGATGCCAACTACAGTGTGTTCATAATAATATGAAATATAACAGTACACTTTTATAGTAACAGCTACAGTCCCTATGAAGCTGGCCCTCTGAGTATTGGGTCTTCCTTACTCCTTCATATGCAGATAATGTGAGAAATAAAGGACTGGGCATACTAAATTTGAACATGTCTGATCCTTTGTTCTGGTAAGGGAGAAGTTGCCCTCAGAGGGGTCTGGTAGCAGCCTTTCCCCTTCTCCTCATTAAAATAACCATGCACAGCCATCCAAACTGATTGATAACAATTATTTACATATTGTATTAGATGTTCTATAGCTCACTTTGCTGCTTTTTTGTGTAGACTGGGACAGGGTAAATGGTGTCATCTCATTAGAGGGTGGAAAATGAAATTATAACAGTGCAGCTGTACTCCTGAAGACCTATACAAGGCAGAAGAGTAACATCATACCTTAAAATGGGGTTCTGTATACATCTCCTTTGCCATAAAGCCCACACATGCTGCTGCACTGTTTGACAATTCAGTAACAATATGTGCGCCTCCAATATGTCTTCCCTTAACTTACTTTAAAATCTGTGACAGAGCCTCCACTGTAGATGGAGAACAGAGCCTTACATATTTACTGCTAATTAATGAAAGGAAAGTTTAGGAGGACCTTTCCTCCAAGACGTCCAACTCTTTGCATCCTTTAATAAATACTCCTTCACTGATTCAGGCGCAGTTTAATTTTTTTCTCTAGCTCCAACCATTCTGAGCAATCAATGCAGTTATTTTCAGTATCCAATATGCTAAGTAGTCTCTCATTTTACAGTTGGGCAGTTCTTAGCTAGAATAGACAGTTTGGGACTGCCCACCTGACAGTTTATTGGCTTATTGGGCTCTCAAACTAACAGCAACAATTGCTCAAGCATGGTGGGGGCTAGAGAAAAAAATTCCAATTGCACTGGAATCAATAGAGTGGTAGTTATTAGAGATGAGCGAACACTGTTCGGATCAGCCGATCCGAACAGCACGCACCCATAGAAATGAATGGAAGCACCTGTGACGCTGACTTTGCCGGCGGCCAGCGTCACAGGTGCTTCCATTCATTTCTATGGGTGCGTACTGTTCGGATCGGCTGATCCGAACAGTGTTCGCTCATCTCTAGTATTGAAGTATGCAAATAGTTGATGTTGGTGGAACTGATATACATTGTTCTTTAAATATACAATATATTCCCTGTAATAAAATATTTAGGACAGTATCTGAATATTAAGCATCAGACCATATATGAATAGGACATGAACATTCTAGAAACTTAATTCTATAGTAGTAAGATCTGGGATTGTAGAGATACATTAACTAAGTAAGTCTTGTCAACATGACAAGAAAATTCTTATATGAAATCTGCTTCCATTATTTTTATAATGCTGCCATACATTAGCAATCTAAAAGAAAATTCGAAGAAATTAAAAACTGCATTATATGTAATATGTAGCTAAAATGCAAACAATTGACTATGAAATTGGACAACAATTCTATGATTGTGAAATTATATAATTTCACTGACACAAAGTTACATTGATTTACACTAAAAATACCGGCTCTACTTTCTCCAAAAATATGTAAATGAACCTTTAGTAAAAGCTTCATATCTTTATAGGAGCCAAATCCTTCTATTAGGCTAAATCCTTATATGATAATTGAGTTGATCCCTACAATGTGCCAGGTCCTACAGATGTTCCTCGGTTCAGTTGATGATTAAGTTGGGGGTTCCTCATAAGTTCTACAGCTTTGTAAGAAGTGATTGTCCGTCATATCGAGCGCTGGAAGATTGGTTGAGAAGAATAAGAATGTGACTGAGAGCCATAGAGTGAACAAGGAGTGACAGGGAACGGATATAGGAGGTGACATGCTGAGCTGTGCAGATACTCCAGCGTGAAATAAAATCTCGGAGAGTCTGCTGGAGATCGGGATTCAGATGCTGCCCAAGTGTGGGATTACATGTCATTATGTGCAGCTTCTCCTGTCACACACACAGCTCCGGGGCCCGCTACCTAGATCTTAGATCAAGTCATTCGAAAAGTTTGCAGACAAGTCCTTCAGTTTTATTATTTATTATTATCCTTATAAGATGATGACAGTTTTATGCAGAGCTGTAAACTGTTTCTCGGGCACAGTAGGAACATATAGGAAGGCATAGAAAGGAAAGTTACTGGTTTTGCTACTTTTTTTTTGCACAATTTGTAAGGCTTCAATTGGTGAAAAGTTAGAAAACAAATCAGAATAAAGTTGTGTGTATGTGGCCTATATGGTGGTACTTGAAACGCCTATGGATTCATAGTATGGGTGTATGTGGGACTCTGTTTTGTCTTTATATGGCTTTGTAATCTAGAGACAGAATCTTAAAGACTTTTTACGTCCTCATCGTTGTGCGGTATTATATACAGCTAGAAGGCTGACTGTGTGCTGAATTCAGCGCACTGTTGGCTTTACCCATAAGTGACCCCATGGTTGAGATATCAGTGCCGTTAATTTTGGAACCGATATTTCCCCAATGTCAAAGAGGTGGGCCTTACAGCCTGGTGTCATTGCTTGTACTATCGGGTGGCAGTGGGGCATTTATTTCAGCCCAGCGATGATGTTATTTTGTAAAGCTGCTCTTCTGACAGTGGGGGGATATTGTTGTGAATATTAATGGCACCAATATGTCCAACACCAGTGCATATATCGGGAACAGTGGGCTGGATTCAGTGTGCTGTTAGCCTTCTAGTGGTATATAATACCGTACATCGATGAGGCAATCAAAGGTTCTCTTTAAAGGGGTCGTGTCACAAATGAAAGTTATTCTCTATCTACAGAATAGGGGATAAGTGTGTGATCACTACTGTGACCCTGAATGACCACAAGTATAGTAGTAGTAGTCAGAAATGTGCTCTACTGCTTTATTCTTCTCTATAGACTATCAAACAGAATCTAAGAGCACAGATGTCTCCATCAGCCTAATAGAATCTAATGGAGTGGTAACACACAGTGCAAATACTGCTCAATTCAAATGGAGGATTTGGGATCCCATTCTTGTGATTGGTGGAGATTCCATCGATCAGATGCTTGTCCCCCTATCCTACCATGTTTCCCCGAAAATAAGACAGTGTCTTATATTAAATTGTCATCCTAAATATAGGACATGTCTTACTTTCGGGGGATGTCTTATGACAACCGGCAGTCATGCCGGTACTTACTTAGCGAAGCCCCAGTATGACTGCTGGTTGTAGGTAGTGTACGGGAGGGGGGGGGAAGGTATCCTACTTACCTTTCCCATCTTCATAGCAGCGCTGGTGCTGCTGTTCGTCCCAGCAGTGGCAGCGGAAGTGGTGGGCGTGGCTTAGCAAGGCTTCCAGCGGTTGCGCTGGAGAGCCTCACTTCACTGGCATTGCAGCTGGCTGCATGCTGTGCACTGTGCTCCGTGTGCACAGGAAAGTCGGCTGCTACCTCTGCTGTATGCCGGCTGCTGCCTCTGCCTCTGGGATGAGCTGGGAGAGCACATCCTACAGCAGCAGGGACAGTGGATACAACAGCAGAGGCAGCAGCCAGCTTTCCTGTGCACAACGAGCACATTGCACAGTGTTCAGCCGGATGCAAAGATTTTTGGGCATGTCTTATTTTCTGGGGGTGCCTTATATTAGGCAATTCAACAGAAACCCCCGCATGCCTTACTTTCGGAGGGTGTCCTGCTTTCGGGGAAACACTGTATGCAAAATTTGTAATCTTTCAACTGCCATGTTAAATTTATAATCATATGCTCACATGTGGTATAGAGGCTTTTGCATCCCTCAGACACCAGAGCCTGTGTTCAGATGCTCCCTTGATGGCTACTACCTTATATGGAGATATTTCCACTTAGCATCTAATGTATGAAGTGATTTAGCGTGGACCCATAAACTGCCTCTGGGTTCTAATGGACTTTAATACATCCATGTATACAAGCCCTAAAGCCTTAGAGTCAAATTGGATAGCACAATGTTAATGACATTTTTACACTAAGCCACATGGGAAATGTAACTCTGTTTTATACAATAATGTCTTATAATGGATAGAGAATTCAAAAAGCTTTCAAAACAACAGAATTGTGACCACCTGGGCCAGTCCATCTTGGATAGATCTTGTTAGGTTGGCAGAATCACCTCCTTGTCTTAATTGGTACAAAGCATAATTGGTTATTACATGCTAATAGTAATATCCATGTGAAATACATAGGGATACATCTTCTTTGGTCATTGTGTCAGAATCCTGGTTTCAGTTAATGGTAATTTTGGTGTAAATTGATTTATTACTGATTCGAGAAGATGTTTGCACCTCTATAAGACTACATATTTAGATCTGGTAAGGAGGACATGACTTGTTGAGTTGTACAATTTTCACTGGTGTGCATCACTTTTTAGGCACAAAATATTGGTATAATTTATATTTCTCAAGTGGTGGCCTAAATGGAAATTGAATCTAATGTGTGCCAAATATGTGCGCCAAAGGTTGTGTGTCACGTCAATGGATTTCGCATATCTACTTACAGCCTTGGTGCCATTTCTTTTAAGAGTGGCTGGAGATTTCCATCATTTGGCTCATTCTCTGCTAAGATCAGACCATACAAAACCCTGAATATCATCTTCATGTTTATATGATTTGTAAAAGATAACTACTTGTGGATTTGTGATTTTTAAAAATTGATGGCCTTCCCTTACAGACTCATTGGTATGCCCACTACATCACACCTCCATTCATGTGAGGCGGCAGGGAGATGGTGAAATCTTGGAAGAGCACTACACCAGTATTACGGGCCCTCCATTCTCAAGATTTGCTTGGTCTCCAAAAGTTGGACCCCTATTGATCATAAAAAGATCTTATGGATATGCCATCACCTTATAAGATGGGGACACACATTTTAATAGAGCACACTTATAAATAACTTAGTATACAATGGTGATGATGACTGATATTCTTCAAATCAGTATATTGTAGTATTGTAAGGATTGGAGTCAGGGTCAGGCAGTGCAAAGTGACACAGCTGGGAAAGCAACACTGTGCAACTAATGACAAAAGGGGTCGCAGGCCCTGCAGCTATAACTATGCTGTAATATCTGAGATGAGGCAGACCAATGCACTTCCTAATTGAAGTGCGCCTACCACGGCTCCTAACCTTCTATCTGGCGGCTAGGATAAGGGGAGAGGAGGCCCTAAAAGTCCTAGGGACTGGAGTCACGGGGTCACACCTAAACAGAAAGCACAGTGTAAATGCAATGCAAAACAAAAGACTAAACAGCATGGAACCAGGGAGGACCACAAGTCCCAGAAAGACACAGAAGAGAAGGCGAGGTCAGACGAGCAAGAGGTCAAGCCAGGAGATATAATAAAACTAAATCAAAAGACAAGGGATAGTCAAAAATACAAGCCGGGTCAAAAAACCAAGAAACATATAGAATACAAACAGACAGGGAATCAGACTGAGCAGGGGGACCAGGAAACCCAAAGTGAATGGCTGGCAAGGATCCATGCCTGGGTGGGGATTAAATAGCAGCAGAGAACACACCTGATGGCTAATGACATGGAGACTGAAGGCAAGGAAAAGATTAACCCTTAATGACCTAAGCACACCCAATAGAACTCCTAACACGTCTCCCAGGGAGACGCCGCGCAGCAAGGAGACCGCGGCGACTCCGTATCCTGACAAGTATATTTGAAGTGGTTTTCCGACATATTTTCTATTGACCTATCCTCAGGCTAAGTCATCAATAAAAGATAAGTGAGGGTCTGACACCCAAGACGCCCATCAGTCAGCTGTAAAAAGGTGCCACAACCACTACAAAAAAAAAGCAGGGATCCTCAACATATAGAAAATGAGTAAATAAAACTTAACTTATCTGTTAAAATATAACAGCCCCATGGGACAATCAGATATCATGTAAAACATAGAACAGTCTTACCAGTTCCATTGGTTAGTTGAATATAATCAATGTGGAATCATAATCACACCAAATCAACACAGGAGTCAAAATCCAAAAGCAACGGGAAGTCGAGGATTAACCCTAAAATCGCCCTACCACCTCAAAAGATGTGACTGCCGCCCTAATCAGGGCAGTTCCATTACTTGCTCTGTTCAACCCTATATACACCTCATACCGACACGTTTCGTTACCCGATAGCGGGTATTCATCCGGGGATATTGATGGTTGAACTCAGTCATTCAAAAAAGGTGCTACAACCCCAGATATAGGGGATATCTCCTTCTCACAGTGATGCAAGATATAAAGTATGCCCAAGCTTGATCCTGGCCTGCTTAAAGAGGTTTCCAGGTTTAAAAAAATCCATTTTCAAATACCTTATTGGGGAATTCTGAATAAATGGGGGACTTCTGCACGACCCTGATCTATTAGCAGATACAAAGAAATCCCAGTGGGCAGTCTATTCCGCTAGGTTCACACTAGCATTCGGGTTTCTGTTCTTCAGGTCCACTTGGGGACCTGAAAAATGGAAACCCAATCTGCTTGCAGGACTTTTCTCTCTTAATTTTCAATCAGAATCAGGGACAGAAACCCCAAACGGAGACCGAGCTCTAGTGTAAACCTAGTCTTAATTTCAAGAACGTGTAATACTTTATTTCTCCTGCGGGGGCACTGCAGGGAATTTTGAACACTTGCACTACAGACTACAACTGATTGCTGGTGATCCCAGAAGCAGATTGGGGGAGCCAAACAAAATAGGATGGTCTGAAGTGGACAATTCCTTTAGCAGTATATTGCCATTATATTTACAGGTAGCCAGTAATATAGCAAGGCACCAGGAGACATTGATCTCTCCCAGAAGGATGAGGTTCTCATTGCAATCTAAAAGAACATAAAATGTTTCTTCCTGTGCAAAAGGTTTAATGGACCCATCTCTACAAACACATATTTCCATATAATACTGTAAATCTGTTTGAAACGTCTTGATGTTGTTCACGTTAACCCTACAAGGTGCATGTAAGGTGGTACAATCTATTCTCTGACATCTCCGACAAATGTTTAACACCCCGGGGGAAAATATTGTTATGACATCTGGATTTCTGTGTACTATCTTGTTACCAGCTTGTACGCTAGCTTTCCTTATGTAGTCTTGGATGATTTGTGACACTTCTAGAAATCTACTTTCATGACTATTACTATCTGAGGCCTTTAAAATATTAAAGGGATTTAGATGAGTTTGCCTACTGTGTCTGCCTTGGCGTAGGCTGAAGGTTGACCCTGTCAGAATCCCATACAGAACCAATATGTGATAAGGTTTGTAGTCATGTTGCGTCTGCGCAGATGGTTGTAATAAAATCCTGCAGAATTTATTAGACTTCTTGGGTCCTTAGTGCACGTACAGTCTTAAAGTGGACTACACATTAACAATTCCATGTCTCCATTTACTGCATCTACATTTTCAGCGTTACTTCGTATCCTTATATACATATTCATGAGTATTAATGAGGGTAACACATGTACAACGTAGGCTCTATTAGCGCTATCAACGCAAGTATATAATTGACATTGACTAATCATGAGGCGACCATAGGATTTGGAGATATAGGAAAGTATTGGCTTATATTTCTAAGGGTGGTACAGATTCATTGCATTTAAAGGGAGTTTGTCACTTAAAGGGGCTCTATCATTGGGAAAACTCATTTTTAACTAAACATATACTTGCATAGCCTTTAGTCCGAATTCACACGGGGTGTTTTGGGCCAGATTTTGATGCAGAATCCACGTCAGAATCTGACTCAAAAATCCGCCTCCCATCGAAATCAATGGGAGTCGGTCATTTCCTTTTTCCATGAGCGGTTTGTTCCCGTTCGTGGAAAAAAGAAGTGACCTGCACTGCCCTTTCTTCAGGCGAATTCCACGCCTCGTGACACCAACCTCCCTCCCTCCCTCCCTCCCAGGATCATTCATTCGGGCCTAATCCGGAGCGGAATGCCGTGACTGGATGCCGATGCACTGCACCGGCATCTAGTCATGGCTAGCCATTTTTTGGATCGGAATCTGAGGCGGCCATGCCTGCGTCAAATTCCGGTCCAAAAAACTCACATGTGAAATTATCCTTAGAAGGGCTATTCCACACATACCTTTTATATGTTTATCCCCTCAGTCGTTTTTGAATAAGCCCATTGTTATTCAACTTCCAATTAGTCAGCAACAAGCACTGAAGTGTCAGTGAGCACTCTCTGTTGTGTGCGAGAGCAGAGAGGCTGATAATGATGATGATGACTCATTAGCCTTCCCTGCACTCACACACACAGCAGACAGTGCTCACTGAGACTTCCGGTGCTCGTTGCTGTGATGTGCCTTATTGCAGTGATCCAACAGGGCTGGGAACTACAGGAACTGCTAGGTCCTAGTGGACACAGTTCTGAATTGTGTACTAGGAACCTGAATTCCTCCTGTAACTGCAGATAATGTATCAGCCCCAGATCCATGGAAAATAAGTAAAAAAAAAAATGTTTAAAGTACCTCCAAAGGACTTTATGATCTTATGAGGGTACAACCTATATAAATATAAATATATATATATATATATATATATATATATATATATATATATATTAATATACCACTGCCACTACCATGTCCATATCGCAGGTTTTAGCCCCAACCTTGGTGACTCGGACATACACAGACAATTCCTTGTGCTATTACATGAACAGATAATGTGAAAAAGTGTTTTGTTCCCTTTTTTTCTACATTTATCTAGATTTGAAAAAAATAGGAAAAAATATGCAAAAATAGTATATAAAAAAAATTCCCATTTATCACCAAAAATTTTTTGAATAACTTGTACAAAGAATGTTATAGCCTTCAAACCCACATGTACGAAAATGCACGAAAATGTGTCCAGACGTGAACAAGGGTCTGGCCATGAGGTGGTTAATCTAATGTGTTAGCCCATCCTAAGAGCGCCCCAAGTGACAGCCCCTCATCCATGCAGTCCTTAAGACCTAGTAGACATATAGATGGTGGTTGTCTTGGACGTTAATATTGAAAAATTAGATTGAAAAGAGTTCCTAATATTTCCATATCAGCCAAATTGTGCAGATGACAATCACGAGTCACGACAGCCCCTCCTGATTGACATAAGCGCCTTATATTGCACCTGTATTCTGTTAACGCCACCTGTGAGAGCAATTGGGGGAATGTGTTGTGTCCGCACCTGCCGAGTACATCCAGCCACCAAGAATTTGTAATTCCTGCCAAATGCAGTTATCGATATTATTCTGTAATGCAAGTTTCCAAGGAATGCAGCTTTAAGAGCCCCCCTCCCACTTAAAAAACATAGCATTTAAAACCCATTTGTTGTGTGTCCCCAAAGATCCGAGGATCATTATCACAGACAGAAGAAAGGGAAAATATGAACAAAAAAATCCACATAATGCAAATGATATCCTGTTGTTAAAAATGACTATTCTATGTAATTAATAAGCAAACTCACATGGTAAAACATTCATCTGAAAGTAGGAAAGTTTGGTGGCATTGAAGCCTTTTAATTCTGGCTAATGGACATTTATTGCATTGTACACTGTATTTTAACATAATTCTTCCATGCCTCCTCCTTCCAAAGACAAATTTCAAGAAGTAACGTATTTACGGCTGGAAAAGTGGAAACAAGCGAAAAGGATTGCAATGTCTCCACCCAGTGCTCGTTTGGTGTAAATGCAAGCTTGTCGCTTTTGTGTTGTAGAGTTTTTCTGGTGGTATGTTATTTCATTTATAGATGGTATAGATGTCAGTTGTGTTCACTGTTTTTTCCGCAATGAGGCCAACAGGAGGCATGGATCTAGGCGGTCACTAATAGATTTGGCTAGCGAGCTAAACCATGGAGCAAGGCATGATGCAATGAAACCCAAGAGTAATGGATATTAATAACTAGAGATGAGTGAGTAGTGAAATGTTCGAGATTTGATATTCATTTCGAGTAGAGCCTCAATATTCGACTACTTGATCGAATATCGAATCCCATTATAGTCTATGGGAAAAAATGTTTGTTTCAGGGGAAACCACTATTCCACTAAAGCAGAGTCACCAAGTCCACGAGTAGCAGGAGGAGAGTGTTTAGGAGGAGCACTGTGCAGTTGAGGAGTGTTGTGGAGCGCAGTGCAGTTAAAGTGCACGGCCCCATAGACTATGGGCTGGTTCACATTAGCGCTTGCCTCCCGTCTGGAAGGAGTCCGCAGGTGGTCCCCCCCGAACGGAATAGCAGCGCAACATGCGTTCCATGTGCTTGCCACGGACTGCCTGCATGAATCATTCATGCGGGCAGTGCGCTGCAAACACACGGAGCCCATTATATGCTATGGGGTCTGTGTGCTTAACTGTCCAGCGCTTGCAGTTGCGCTGATATTCTGTTCGAGGAGTCCTCCTGTGAACTCCTTCCGGACGGGAGGCGAGCGCTAATGTGAACCGGCCCTTATTTGTCCTGCAGACACAGCATTGATTGGCCGAATGCTATACAGTGGTGCTGATGACTTACCCACAGGATAGGTTATTACTAGAGATGAGCGAGTAGTATTTGATTGAGTAGGTATTCGATAGAATACTACGGTATTTGAAATACTCGTACTTGATCGAATACCACTCACTATTCGCAGTAAAGATTCGATTCAGAACCAGCGTTGATTGGCCGAATGCTACACTGTATAGCATTTGGCCAATCAACGCTGGTTCTGCAGCAGGCTCGTCTTTGCTAGTTGGAAGAGCTGGCAGCTTGCAGTTATGCGGGAGCTGACTTTTTCTCATAGAAATGTATTGACCAGCGTTGATTGGTCAAATGCTGTACTGTGTACAGCATTCGGCCAATCAACGCTGGTTCTGCCGGAGGCTCATCTGTGACGAGGCGGAGTCTAAGATGGGACCACACTGAAGACTGCTGTGGTCTGATCTTAGTCTCCGCCTCGTCACAGACGAGCCTCCGGCAGAACCAGCGTTGATTGGCCGAATGCTGTACACTGTATAGCATTCGACCAATCAACGTTGGTCAATGCATTCCTATGAGAAAAAGTCCGCTCCGTCATAACCACAAGCTGCCAGCTCTCCCGACTAGCAAAGATGAGCCTGCTGCAGAACCAGCGTTGATTGGCCGAGTGCTATAGCATTCGGCCAATCAACGCTGGTTCTGAATCAAATCTTTACTGCGAATAGCGAGTAGTATTCGATCAAGAACAAGTATTTTGAATACCATAGTATTCTATTGAATACCTACTCGCTCATCTCTATTAATAACCTATCCTGTGGGTAAGTCATCAGCATCAGTATCATTGGGTGTCCGACTCCCAGACCCCTCATTGATGAACTGATTTGGCTGCTGGAAGTCATGTGCATGGTATAGGTTTTCCTACGCTTTAGCAGTGGTACCTGGGAGCTGCTACTCTGATCCCATTCACTTGAATGGGAGCAGAGCTGCTTCCAGCTGTATACCTTGTATACAGCTCCTAGCAGACAAATCAACTGATCATAGTGTTACAGGTGTTGGACCTCCATGGATCAGATACTGATGACCTGTCTTGTAGATAGATCATTAATAGCATTTACTATTGGGTCCCAGACAACCCCTTTAATTCCATCAAGGAGGTAGATACTTTCTCACAAGGTATTACTAGGTTGTGATCCCCAGGTAAGTGATAACTTGCAGATTGGTTGGGGTTCGACTGATGCCTCTTGTTCTAAATAGAGCTGTGATCATGGTTGGGCAGTGTGTGCACCTCTCTTCATTTTGATGACCTGCCAGAGATGGCCAATGTACAATGCTTAGCTATTCTTGACACTCCCATTTAAATGAATGGAGTGGTGTCCACTTTGCCCAACTAGCTCTCTATTTGAAATTGGGGACAAAAACCCTTTGTTCTCCTGATCAGTGGGGGCATGAGCATTCACGCTCCCACCAATCTGTAGGTTATCATATATACTGTGAATAGGGGTTAATTTGCCCAGATGGGAAGACCCCTTTAAGTGAAAGACAGGCAGAGGTCAGGAGAGGAAGCAGAAAGGAAGACGTAGTCAAGTATACAACCTGCTCCGCTTGCTCCCTACTCCTACCCTTTAGATACCCCCCTTTTTTTTTCTTTCTTCTCTCTACTTCCTCTTCTTCCCTCTTTCTTTTTTTCTTTCTTCTTCCTCTTCTTCTTAATATCAATGGTACAGTTCTTCAGGTCTTCTTTGTTTTATTTGTATGTTTATATTATTCTGTAGATCTCATTTGTATATTGACAGAAAACTATATCTCCACACCTATTAGTGAAGAGCTACAGCACAAACTTTTAACTTATTAGTGCAAAAAAGTATTTTATTTGGTGCTCCGCAAGTTCATGGTGCTCATGTAACAATAATGTTAAAGCCGTTTTCCAGTAGTAACAATATACGTGGCGTCACAGTAGTATCCAAGAGATATAACAATAACAAAGTAGAGGGGTTGCAACAAAGTATTTTGTCCCCAAACCTCTACTTTGTTATTGTTATACCTCTTAATGGTGTCAGAATATGGCGACTTTAAACAAAAAAATTGTTTGCAAAGTTTAGAATTTTTGTTAAAGGGTTAAATGTAAATAAAACTACATACATTTGTTATCCCTAGAATCAAAACCTAGAATACAGGTGACATGTCATTTTGGCTGCACAGTGAATGTGGAAAAAAAGAAGCTGGAAAGAAATCCACACAAATGCAATTTTTCTCCAATTCCACCCCATTCTGAATTTTTTTGTAGCTTCCCAGTACATTGTAGAGAATAATAAATGGTACCATTATGAAGAACAATGTGTCTCACAAACATTAAGCCCTCATATGGCAAGACAATAAAAAAGTTATGGGGTTTGGAAGACCGGGAGTAAAAAACAAAAATTGAAAAACGCCTCCAGCGGGAAAGGTGTTAAGGAGACGCAGTACCCTTTATGATGCTTAGTAAATACTTACTTTCCATAACCTAGAGTAACCTGAACAATATTATCTAACCCACTCTTTGACAGCTGCAAACTGAAACACTCAGCTCAGACCTTTCATTGCCTGGATTAGATGATGTTACTCTCAGTCTTTGAAAGTAAGTTATTGACCTACCTTCAGTTACTGAGAGCAGAGACGTAACATGAAGTCTCTGGGTCCAATGCAAAATCTGTAATCTACCTCATGCTACTTACAATAGTGGTATCCTATTAATATTATAAATGTGAAAGTTTGTGAGTTTGGATGTTTGTGGGTTTGTGTGTTCGGATGTTTGTTAGTCAATCACGCAAAACCCGCTCGACCGATTTGGCTGAAATTTTCCACAAACATAGTTAATACACCCCATTGCGCAATAGGCTACTTTTCGTCACAATAGCGCACATACGTTTTTCCCAGGACCCCCACAAACCCCAAACTCACACCACCATCTTTGCAATCTCACACACTTTGGACCATAGCAAGCCACAAAATTCATATTGCCCTCTGCAGCCTCGCCCCTAACCCCACACAATCACATATATATATACTTTACCACTTTGCCCCTTACCTTAACGATACTCCAGGAGGCTCTCTTTAACGCTCCAGAGCAGCCATGTTTGCCAACCCCCACCGCTCTGACAATCCGCGACACCACCCACCCATGTCAATACCCCTAGGCGGTCTAATAAATGCAAAAAAAAAAGTTTAAAAAAAGTTAAAAAAATATTAAAAACAAAAAAAAAGGATTAAAAATTCAAATCACCCCCCTTTCCCTAGAACACATATAAAAGTAGTTAAAAGCTGTGAAACACATACATGTTAGGTATCCCCGCGTCCAAAATCGCCCGCTCTACAAAGCTATACAAATATTTTTCCTGTTCGGTAAACGCCGTAGTGGGAAACATGGTCAAAAGTGCCAAACCGCCGTTTTTTCACTGTTTTGATTCTGATAAAAATTTGAATAAAAAGTGATCAAAGCAATAACATTTCCTGAAAATGGTAGAACTACAAAGTACACCCAGTTCCGCAAAAAAAGACGCCATATACATCCCCGTACATGCACGTATAAAAAAGTTACGGCTGTCGGAATATGGCAACTTTTCCCAAAAATTTTTTTTTAACAGTTTTGGATTTGTTTTTAAGGGGTCAAAATGTAACTAAAACCATATAAATTTGGTATCTCCGGAATCGTAACGAAACACAGAATACAGGGGACATGTCATTTTGGTTGCACAGTGAACGCCGTAAAACCAAAGCCCGTAAGAAAGTCGCAGAAATGCATTTTTTCTTGAAATCCACCCCATTTTGAATTTTTTCCCTGCTTCCCAGTACATTATATAGAATAATTAATGGTGGCATCATGAAGAAAAATTTGTCCCGCAAAAATTAAGACCTCATATGGCTCTGGGAGCGGAGAAATAAAAAAGTTACGGGGTTTAGAAGGAGGGGAGTCAAAAAACGAAAATCAAAATATGCCATCGGCGGGAAAGGGTTAACTTCAAATACCTCTGTCCCAAAGTCACTATGTAAAGTTTCTCACAACACCGTATAGCAGCTCAAATACAAAGTAACTTCAACACAAAAGTCTCACGTATTCTCTGAATTACAGCAGAAACAAGATACAAACTTACATTTCATATCCCATACCTTATACACACTACGAAAACCTTACCCACGCCTGTATATACCCACTTCTACAATCACCGCAGACGAAGTCGCGGGTACCAGCTAGAATTTTATATGACAGAGGGACCTTTGGGGTCTCTAAAGGTCCAGGGCCTGGTAGCAACTGCTACCACTGCCCCCGAGGTATTATACCCCTGACTGAGCGTAACCAAGAACATGTGATCTAAACCAACCTATTACAGCTGCAAGTGAGACTCTCAGAATACAGCTGTCATTGGTTGGTTAAAGTAAGTTAATCATTGAAAGAAGGTCATTGACCTACTTTCAGTGACCTAGAGTAATCCGTATTATGTGATCTGAACTATTCAATGACAGGTATATGATGTTGTAAGACATTAGATGTTAGATGAAGGACTGGCAGCCTACATACATTTAGATTTTCTATGATCAGGTTCATTTCCCTGATGACCAATAGTGTAACTAATGTCTTGTGGGTCCCGGTGCAAACTTTTGTCTGGGGCCCCCTACCCCTTCCCAACAGCAAATTCTTGATATTGATGGTTATGGGGCTCCACACAGTATAATATGCTCCACAGTGGCTCCATGATAGTATTATATGCTCTATAGGACCCCCATACAGTATTATATGCTCCACAGTGCCCCACATAGTATAATATGCTCCACAGTGGCCACACACACAATATTATATTCTCCCCATAGTGGACCCACACAGTATAATATGCTCCACACAGTGGCCCTACCCAGTGTTATATGCTCCCTACAGTGGCTCCCACCCAGTATTATATGCTCCACAGTGGCCACCACCCAGTATTATAGGCTCCCCACAGTGGGCCTCATCCAAGGTTATATGCTGCACAGTGACCCACACCCAGTATTATATGCTCACAGTGGACCTCACCAAGTATTGTATGCTTCACAGTGGCCCTTACAGAGTATTATATGCTCCCAACAGTCCCCCTACGGTTCGTTGCTATTATTATACTCTGGGGTCTCATTACGCCACTGCTCGTACATTAGACAACTGTCAAAGTTCTTGCTATGGAACCATATTTGCCTTATTTAAAACAACAGAGACAAAGGTTGATCTGTATTTTAACATCCAATATACTAGATCAGCGGTTCTCAACCTGTGGGTTCCAACCCCTTTTGAAGTCGAATGACCCTTTCACAGGAGTTGCCCAAGACCATTGGAAAACACATATTTCTGATGGTATTCGGAATTGAGACAGCACTCCAAAGGGTCCCTAAAGGATTTTAGTCCGATGTTCCAGATCCCGTGAGCTCCATAGTTGTATCGGCGTGCTGTGCATGCCAATACTGTTTAATTCTATGACAGAGCAGGAGCTAAAAGGTTCCTGCTCTGTCATAGAAAGACTGCCAGTAGCGCACAGGATGTTGCGGCACAGGTGGTATGATGACATCACTGTATCATGCCACCTGAGCCACTACTACAGAGAGAGTCTGTGGCTGGTCCGCTCATTGTGGGAGCATGGTAAAGTGAGTATAAGATTTATTGATTTCTTGTAAGGGAAAGGGATTACCTGCTATGGGGGCGAACTATTATTTATAGGAGGGCTAGTATTTATAGCGGGGGAACTATTAAATATAAGGGGGATAGTATTTATAATGGAGGGACTATTATACATAAGGGGCACCATTATAAGAGAGGAATTATTATATATAAGGGAGCTTATGAAATATATGTGGGGTATTATAAGGGGGAACAATTATATATAATGGGGCTGTTATAAGGGGAGACAGATATGAGGGGGCTATTATTTATAATGGAGGAACTGTTTTATAAAAGGAGCACTGTTATAAGAGAGGAATTATTATATACTAGCTGGTACCCGCGACTTCGTCTGCGGTGATTGTAGAAGTGGGTATATACAGGCGTGGGTAAGGTTTTCGTAGTGTGTATAAGGTATGGGATATGAAATGTAAGTTTGTATCTTGTTTCTGCTGTAATTCAGAGAATACGTGAGACTTTTGTGTTGAAGTTACTTTGTATTTGAGCTGCTATATATACGGTGTTGTGAGAAACTTTACATAGTGACTTTGGGACAGAGGTATTTGAAGTTAACCCTTTCCCGCCGATGGCATATTTTGATTTTCGTTTTTTGACTCCCCTCCTTCTAAACCCCGTAACTTTTTTATTTCTCCGCTCCCAGAGCCATATGAGGTCTTAATTTTTGCGGGACAAATTTTTCTTCATGATGCCACCATTAATTATTCTATATAATGTACTGGGAAGCAGGGAAAAAATTCAAAATGGGGTGGATTTCAAGCAAAAATGCATTTCTGCGACTTTCTTACGGGCTTTGGTTTTACGGCGTTCACTGTGCAACCAAAATGACATGTCCCCTGTATTATGTGTTTCGTTATGATTCCGGAGATACCAAATTTATATGGTTTTAGTTACATTTTGACCCCTTAAAAACAAATCCAAATCTGTTAAAAAAAAATTTTTGGGAAAAGTTGCCATATTCCGACAGCCGTAACTTTTTTATACGTGCATGTACGGCTGCTCTGGAGCGTTAAAGAAAGCCTCCTGGAGTATCGTTAAGGTAAGGGGCAAAGTGGTAAAGTATATGTATATGTGATTGTGTGGGGTTAGGGGCGAGGCTGCAGAGGGCAATATGAATTTTGTGGCTTGCTATGGTCCAAAGTGTGTGAGATTGCAGAGATGGTGGTGTGAGTTTGGGATTTGTGGGGGTCCTGGGAAAAACGTATGTGCGCTATTGTGACGAAAAGTAGCCTATTGCGCAATGGGGTGTATTAACTATGTTTGTGGAAAATTTCAGCCAAATCGGTCGAGCGGGTTTTGCGTGATTGACTAACAAACATCCGAACACACAAACCCACAAACATCCAAACTCACAAACTTTCACATTTATAATATTAATAGGATAAGGAGCCCTATTATAAGGTGGGACCGTAATATATAAGGGGGGCTACTATAAGAAATACTATAGGATCCTGCATATCAGATATTTACATTACAATTCATAACAGTAGCAAAATTACAGTTATGAAGTAGCAACAAAAACATTTTTTAGAGTTGGGGGTCACCACAACATGAGAATATGTAGCTCCAGCATTAGTAAGGTTGAGAGCCACTGTATTAGATGAAGGGAACATGGCTGAGGCATGAACCCATGAACCTTCTCATCTCTAATTCTACCCACCCCCTGAGTAGAGAGTGAGCCATTTTTAATGACAGTGAGATTAAAGACTATCCTGTCGGGCGAGAGAACTTGGAGAGTCAACGAGGACATTTTATAATGGGAAAATAAATGAGAAGCCTCCTGAAACAGATAAGTGTTTATTACCTTGCAGTCCAGTAACTTACACAAACCTATAAAACTTGATTTAGCTCCAATGTCAGACAAATTACGTAGATTTTTTTTTTCTGATGATAACTAATACCTTTTATCAGGAAGAGCAATACTGTATGTGACTATATCACAATGAAAAATCAATCACAACACCACCATAAAGTACACCTTGTAAGGACAGGACAGAGAGAGGTGAAACAGTGGGTAGAGCATTACATCACCATGTAGGAAACTTGACCAATTGTACAAGTTTATGCCAATGTTACTCCCAAAAATGTAGATTATAAACATAGTCATAGGAAGACTCAATGTAAAACCCTGTGAACGGAAATGAAAATCCAGATGTGCTTGTTTACTATAATGCTGATCCTAAATTGTTTTTGGCCTCCCAATGCTTGATCATGACACCTTTAGTGCAATATACAAAGAGTAATAATAATACCGTAGTAATAATAATAATAATAAGAAGAAGAAGAAGAAGAAGAAGAAGAATTAGAGATGAGCGAGTAGTGAAATATTCGAGATTCGAGATTCGTTTCGAGTAGCCCCTCAATATTCGACTACTCGAATCGAATATCGAATCCTATTATACTCTATGTAGGAAAAATGCTCGTTTCAGGGGTAGGCAACATTCGATCAAATTGAACTTACCAAGTCCACGAGTGAGGGTCGGGCTGGATTCTCTGAGAAGTCTTCCCCGTGCAGCGTCCCCGCGGCGTCTTCCAGCTCTGAATTCACTTTGACAGGCATTGGGCCTGGGCAGAGCAGACTGTGCATGCCCACACTACAAGAAAATGGCTGCTTACAGTCAAAGCGGACATTTTCTTGTAGTGCGGGCATGCGCAGTCGGCTCTGCCCAGGCCCGATGCCTGGCAGAGTGAATTCACAGCCGGAAGACGCCGCGGGGACGGTGCGCGTAGAAGACTTCTAAATGTAGGAGAAGAACCAGTGTTGATTGGCCGACTGTATAGCATTCGGCCAATCAACGCTGGTTCTGCATCGAATTTTTCCATTCGAATAGCGAGTAGTATTCGATCAAATACCTACTCGATCAAATACTACTCGCTCATCTCTAATAATAATAATAATAATTATAGCCATCAAATGATCACAATGCTAAGTCCCACAAAATATTAAAATGAATAGCAATGAAGTTTAATAACTCCCCAAAAAATAAATCCCTACTTTTTTTTTTTAAATAAGTTGCCTTAAAAAGGGTTTTTAGCAACACATAGTTATATCAACCCGTAGAAAAAAATATCATATTTGTAGTATACGATATGGCACATGGCATCATAAAAGAAAAAAAAACAAGAAAGATTTGCTGGTTTTTTTTAACACCGCTGTCCTCTTAATGCAAAAATTGATTTTTTAAATGAAAAAATATTTTATAAAAGCACTAAACATATAAAATTGTACATATTTGAAATCATTGCAGTTTGCGCCAACCCACAGAATAATATTAACAAGTTTCTTAGCACATCTTTACATCTTTAACAGTAAAAAAAAAAAACACAAATAAGTAGAATTTCAGTATCAACCCCAAAAAGAATTAAAAGATATAGTCATAACCATAAGTGATGGTACCCCTAAAATTGTTCCAGAAAATGATTGCAATTACATATGTTTTGTTATACACATGCTTACTTCCTTTGTGTGTGTATAGGAACAACACAAAAAAAAAAACAGAGAAAAAATGCAAAAAACGATATAAGTTTATGCAAAACTCCAAAAATGCGCTGAACAAAATTATTGGCACCTTCCACTTAATATTTGGTTGTACACCCCTTGGCGTCCTGTAACCATTAACAAGCTTGTCAAACCAATACCTCTAAAATGTCATTTTGAACCCCTCTTCTTTTACAAACTGCTCCAGGTCTCTCATAATTGAAGGCTTTCTTCTCCCAACAGCAATTTTAAGATGTCTCCAAAAAGGAGAGCTTTACAAAAAAGGTCTACTTTGGTTTCATCTGTCCACAAGACGTTTTCCCAGAAGGATTTTGGCTTATTCACGTACATTTTGGCAAACTGCAGTCTAGCTTTTTTTATGTCTCTGTGTCAGCAGTGGGGTCCTCCTGGGTCTCCTACCATAGAATTTCATTTCATTCAGCTGTCAACAGATAGTTCACACTGACACTGATGCACCCTGAGCCTGCAGGAAAGCTTGGATTTCTTTGGAACTTATCCACCATCCAGACTATCCTGCATTGTAACCTTTCATCATTTTTTCTTTTCCATCCATATCCATAAAAATTAGCTATAGTACCATAGGTTGTAAACTTCTTGATTATGTTGCGCACCATGGAGAACATCAAGATCTTTTTAAATAGGCTTGTAACCTTGAGATTGTTGATGTTTTCCCACAATTTTGGTTCTCAAGGCCTGACCATTCCTTTTTCTGTTCTCTATGTTTAGTGTGGCACACAGATATACAATGCAAAGACTGAGTCAACATTTCTCCTTCTTATCTGGTTTCAGGTGTGATTTTTATATTGCCCACACCTGTTACTTGCTACAGGTGAGTTTGAACGCGTTTTACCAAAAGTCCCTTCCACACTGTGACATCTCGTGTCCCTTTTCTTAGGCCACTGATTGGCCTCAGCAGTCACGTCACCTCTGAAGCCAATCAGCTGCCTCAACAACCTAAGGAAAGGACTACCTGTGATGTCCTGTGTTCTTCGCTGAGGCTGCTGATTGGCCTCAGTGGTCATGTGTGGCGGTGGCTTTCTCTGCAAGAAATTACAGGAGCAGCAGGACCAGACCACACTGAAACACACTGGAGCATCAGGAAAGATTATCATGTTTTCACCTCCCCTGGCATAACTGAAAAAAATATCTTGGACAACCCCTTTAAATTAAAAACAAGCACTCATACTGCTATATTGATTAAAATATAGGTAGGCAATGGTGGAATAGTAATGGTTCTTGAACATGACAATGGAAATACATACACATTTTGCTTGACCCTTTAGGCCCAATGTAAACCAGATGATAAAAGATTAAATAACTACCTAAAAGATACAATGTTGGGAGTAGGGGAAGATTGAGACACCACTCTGTGCAGGCAATAAAGATGCCATGAATGATTTAGACATAGCAAGCAGTGAGAAAGCATCAAGTGTCCATGTTATAAGACAAGAAACAAGGGTTGAAGGTTTTTAAGGAGACACTGTAATTGCCAAACTAACTATGAAAATTTATGGCTGTGAAGCCTTTTACAGAGAAACAAATGTTTTTACCTACTTCAAAAAAAGAGTTTTCTTGGGTGTTAATACTGATGACCTATACGTATGATAGATCATCAATAATAGATTGGTGAGGGAGGCCAACTCACTGCCCCCTATGGCTAGCACTATAGCCTTGCAGCACTGGAGTACTAGGTTCAAATCTGATCAAGGACGACTTCTGCAAGGAGTTTGTAAGTTCTCTACTGTGTTTGAGTAGGTTTCCTCCGGGTACTTTAGTTCCCATCCACACTCCAAAGACATACTGATAGGGAATGTAGACTGTGAGCCCTCTATGACAATAACAGTGTCTGTAAAGCACTGCAGAATATGATGACGCCATACAAGTAAGCAAAATAGATAAATAAGCAAAAAATAATATTCATCTCATATTCCAGAGAAGGCAACAGGATAGCACAGCTCCATGCACTGCTTAGTGGTCATGAATGGTACTGCAGAGCTGGTTCCACACACTGTTTTTTCATAGTTCTACACATTCATGCATAATAATAATCACATTTACAATATAGACTTATAAATGAGTTTTTTTGACATTTACAAAGATCTTCTCTTTCTCTATTTCATATGTACACAATATGAATGCCTAACTGTATAGAAACACAGTATATACATGGTTGAGAATTCTTCATTTAGAAAACAATGGGGATTCTTCTTGGCAATGTGCAGGGGCTTTTACATTTAAAGGGGCTCTATCAGCAAAATCATGCTGATGGAGCCCCACATATGCGTGAATAGCCTTTAAAAAGGCTATTCAGGCACCGTAAATGTTATATTAAACTACCCCCCGTTTTAAAATAAAACCCTAAAAAAGAATGTTATCTACTTACGCATCGTGCATGCTGGGCGGGCATTCAGGGTGTGTCTTCTTCTTCATCCACGCCTCCTCTTCTTCCGATTTCCTCGGGTCCCGTACTCCTCCGGCGCTCGCGAGCGGATACTGATATAAAAAAATGGCCGCAGATAACCCGCCCTTAACTGTAGATAAAGTGGAACAAAGTGGAAGATCTCACTCAAGCAATTGGGGGAGGAGCTGATGGCCTAAAGTCCTTTTTAGCTAATTTGTATAAGAATAAAATTCTGATTTTCATGAAAATGGAGCTGCAATCCTACTAATATTATAAATGTGAAAGTTTGTGTGTTTGGATGTTTGGATGTTTGTGAGTTTGGATGTTTGTTCCTCAATCACGCTAAAACACCTGGACGGATTTGCGTGCAATTTTCCACAAACATAGTTTTCCCTCAGGATTGAGTCACAGGCTACTTTTGGTGCCACTAAACAACATGGCTTCCTAGCAGGAGACTCACAAAAGCAGGACTCCTAGCCCCAGCTATAGACTCACACACACTGCCTGGCATTTCCTGCCTCAACCTGCCTGCACACTCCTTACTGTCACCTCAGGAGTAGCCCTCACTCTACTCACTCACATTTACATATAGCTTTCCACTATACATACACAATACAACACATCACAATGTAATTACATGTATCTCCTATCACTGCTATATACAGTACCTGATACATATATACCCCTGTACACAGGCTGTATATACTATATAATTACATGTATCTCCTATCACTGCTATATACAGTACCTGATACATATATACTCCTGTACACAGGCTGTATATACTATATAATTACATGTATCTCCTATCACTGCTATATACAGTACCTGATACATATATACTCCTGTACACAGACTGTATATACTATATAATTACATGTATTACCTATCACTGCTATATACAGTGCCTGATACATATATACTCCTGTACACAGGCTGTATTTACTATATAATTACATGTATCTCCTATCACTGCTATATACAGTACCTGATACATATATACTCCTGTACACATGCTGTATATACTATATAATTACATGTATCTCCTATCACTGCTATATACAGTGCCTGATACATATATACTCCTGTACACAGGCTGTATATACTATATAATTACATGTATCTCCTATCACTGCTATATACAGTACCTGATACATATATACCCCTGTACACAGGCTGTATATACTTTATAATTACATGTATCTCCTATCACTGCTATATACAGTGCCTGATACATATATACTCCTGTACACAGGCTGTATATACTATATAATTACATGTATCTCCTATCACTGCTATATACAGTACCTGATACATATATACCCCTGTACACAGGCTGTATATACTTTATAATTACATGTATCTCCTATCACTGCTATATACAGTGCCTGATACATATATACTCCTGTACACAGGCTGTATATACTATATAATTACATGTATCTCCTATCACTGCTATATACAGTGCCTGATACATATATACTCCTGTACACAGGCTGTATATACTATATAATTACATGTATCTCCTATCACTGCTATATACAGTACCTGATACATATATACTCCTGTACACAGGCTGTATATACTATATATTACATGTATCACCTATCACTGCTATATACAGTACCTGATACATATATACTCCTGTACACAGGCTGTATATACTATATATTACATGTATTACCTATCACTGCTATATACAGTACCTGATACATATATACTCCTGTACACAAACTGTATATACTATATATTACATGTATCTCCTATCACTGCTATATACAGTACCTGATACATATATACTCCTGTACACAGGCTGTATATACTATATAATTACATGTATCTCCTATCACTGCTATATACAGTGCCTGATACATATATACTCCTGTACACAGGCTGTATATACTATATATTACATGTATCTCCTATCACTGCTATATACAGTACCTGATACATATATACTCCTGTACACAGGCTGTATATACTATATAATTACATGTATCTCCTATCACTGCTATATACAGTACCTGATACATATATACTCCTGTACACAGACTGTATATACTATATAATTACATGTATTACCTATCACTGCTATATACAGTGCCTGATACATATATACTCCTGTACACAGGCTGTATAACACATCACATTGTCTGTATCACAACATACACAATATAACACATCAAATCACATTTGCTAGCCCACCAAACTTTTTAAAGCACTTTTACAGTTTCACATGTCTGTGTCCGCCCAATACTCAACTCACCGCAGACGAAGTCGCGGGTAAAAGCTAGTATAGAATAAGAATAGCATCTTTGGAAAGTGTAGAAGCCATCCTACAAGGTATTGTCATTAGTTTGATATTTATTTTCCCGCTGAATGACTCCCTTTAACCACTTCTGTACTGGGCCAAATTGTGGTCCAGGACCAGGCACATTTTTTTATTTTTTTTTTGTATGTTCCATTATGAGGGCTATAACATTTTTATCATTTGGGTTACTTAACTAATTTCTGCTTCTCTTCTCGGTGACACATAGGGCTTTATTTTTATGTTGTTTTTATTTTTGCATGTGTTTTCATTTCTTTTATATCCAGGAAAATATAAACAAAAGAGGTGGGAAAACATATCTGGTTTTCACTTTTTTAAATAAAAATTTAATAGCACAAAATGCAACAAAAAAACTTTATAAGGGTGAATTCACACTGAGTAAACGCTAGCTTATTCTGAACGTAAAACACGTTCAGAATAAGCGGCGTCTAAAGCAGCTCCATTCATTTCTATGGGAGCGGGGATACGAGCGCTCCCCATAGAAATGAATGGGCTACTTCTTTCACTCCGTGCAGTCCCATTGAAGTGAATGGGGAGTGCCGGCGTGTACGCTCCGGCATGAGCAGAGCTTGCCGTATACGCCGGCACTCCCCATTCACTTCAATGGGACTGCACGGAGTGAAAGAAGCAGCCCATTCATTTCTATGGGGAGCGCTCGTATCCCCGCTCCCATAGAAATGAATGGAGCTGCTTTAGACGCCGCTTATTCTGAACGTGTTTTACGTTCAGAATAAGCTAGCGTTTACTCAGTGTGAATGCACCCTAAAATAGTTTTTTCCTCTCCATTACCGTCATTTTTATCTTGTATGGTTTCATCGGGCGTGAGGCTAAAACCTTTACTAAGGGCATGTTATTGACAGATTATTTTATTTATTATTTTAATTACTTTATTTACATTTTTTTCCTTTCCCAGTACACTGTACAGAAGAATAAATGGTACCATTATGAAGAACAATTTGTCAAGCAAACAGTAAGCTCTGATATGGGTCTGTGAAAAGAAAAGTTATGTGGTTTGGAAGACAAGGAGACAAAAAGGAAAATTAAAAAAATGGCACTTAGCAAGAAAGGGTTAAACACAGCTGCTGGTCATGGTCTGCCTGTAAGTATCAGCTGTATAACTAAGACCTTATTCACATCTGCGTTGGTATTGGAACCCCCTGAATGGAATACCAAACACAATTGCAAGTGCTGTGCAGTAAAAGCACACGGATCCCCATAGACTATAATGGGGTCCGTGTGCTTGCTGCCAGATCTCCACATAGAACATGTAGACAGAAAAGTAGTTCACAATCTACTTTCCTGTCCGCATGATTCATGTGGGCAACGCGCGACAAGCACACGGACCCCATTATAGTCTATGGGGTCCGTGTGCTTTTACTGCACAGCACTTGCAATTTTGTTTGTTATTCTGTTCAGGGGGTCCCCATGCGGACTACCCGAACGGATTACCAAACGCAGATGTGAACGAAGGGTAAGTCTCTTAAATCACCCATCCATGCAGCTCAGGTAGCCTAGTCAAAAATTGTCCCCCACCCCCTTCCAAACAAGAAAAATTCTGAATAAGTCAAGTAAATACAAGTAACCAACCACTTTGTACTGATTGATGATATTAAATAGTTTATGGTGGATTAAAGTCAGATGAGACCGACCATACCTGGAGGTCACATGCATTGTTCAAGACTAAAATGGATAGGATCTTTACCTGCCAAATCATGCCCGCTGCTTCAATATAGATTGATCTAAATGAAAAAACACATGGGCACATATCTGGAAAGCTACTATGTCCCCGGAGTCAGCCATAACGCCCTCCATATCAGCCACAGTAACCTCACACAGAGCCTTCAATATCAGCCAATATGTCCACAGTACATACCAAAGTGTTCCAAATATGATCAACAAAGTCCCAATACCAGCTAAAGTTTTACTACTAAGAGCCAAAATGTCTCAGTTAGGCTGGATTCACACTGGCGTAGAATCCACCTAAAATTGTCAGAGAGAAAATTCCTGCACAGAGGGCGGCTGAAACCAGGGGGACCCCACTATAGTCTATTATGTAACTGCTTTTTAAGTGCACAGGGTCTCCATATTTTGGGTCCCCTTGCAGACCCAAAACGCTGAAAGCAGAAGGCTAGTGTGAGCCTAGTGTTACCAGCCACAGTGCCACCAATAGCCCCAGTGCTCCTACAACATTGTAATTTCCTTTCAGCTGTAGTGATCTATGATACAATCTTCCGCACAACTTCCATGCAAACTTCCACAGCTTACAGCTCTTCTATATATCTTCTAATTGGGGAGTCCATTGAACCTCCTGTGCCAATCTTCAGATATCTGCTGTGAGGATCTCACACAAATAAATTGTGGCTTAAATCCGTGGGTGTGGGGCACAGACTGCCAAGAAGTGAGTGGGTGCAGGTGGGACTTGCTGTAGCTGTCACTGCTGTTCAGTATCCAAGGGGCCCAGGGTATGTTACTGTCATACATTCTCTAACTAAAATCTATATGGACCTAATACTTATCACAGCAAGGGCTGGATTATGGGATGATCAAAAGGTGTACGTGTAATTGTAAATGGGAAATTTAAAAAAGACCTGTCACCAAAAAGCCCAATAACATACATCATCTGACTGTCATCCTGAGCATTTTGGTGTTCTGTTTATCTAAATCTGTTCAGTCATTCCAAAGATATAAGCCCTTTTAGTGTTGATACAAATTAGGTTACAGTAGCAGGGCTTATATCTTTGGAATGGCTAAATGGATTTGGATAAAGAAAACACCAAAATGCTCAGGGGGTTAGTGCCATCATCGGATGAGGTATGTCATTGGGCTTTCCAGACCTGATGTCCCTATACGCATCACATCGTCAGTACTGATTCCAATGGTCAGTCTATGTAATTCAGGACAGGACAGGTCATCCAGAGCAACAGACACTCTTGGTAACTGCTCTGCACCGTGGACATGAGAGAAATGTCCCAAACAGACAACCCTCCCCCCAATGACTCTAATAAGGGATATATTTTCTTTACATTGATTGAATACTTTGCTAATTTGTAACTTTTAGACAGTTTGGACTCTATTTGGCTAAATTTTGACAATCCTTATCGTCTTGTTCGAAACAGCTCTTTCGAGCTTTGCGGCTTAACTCTTCAGTAGCCAACTTATGTTTCCATCCCATGACAACGCCTCAGTGGAAAGTGACAAACGCCGACTATTAAATGATAAAGGCCCTGACTGCTTCTGCCTTGGACTCAGCCCCTGGAGCGGAGAGAGAGTGTTGGGAGGGCGGTGGAGGGGAGAAGAAGAGACATCTTGTATCATCGATCTTCCTTAAATACTCACAGCTGTGACAAAACGAGAGGAACAAAATGATGATGAATGAGACAGGTATCTGATGTTTACCTGGGACATTCCTCGGACCCTTTCACTGCCAGAAGCCACCAGGACGCTCCACTGAGCACGCCATACCTAACCAGCAACAGACTGCGAGAACAAGCTTTATAAATTACAGCTCTCCCTCTATACACCCCCTTAATGAAATCCCCTCTGGTTACCCCAAATTAAAGCAGGTGCCAGATCTGTTGTGAGTGCATCATTTAGGATAACGTGGATGATTTCAGATGGAAAAAAAAAAAAAAAAGCTCTCCATCATTTAGGGAATCTGTCTAGTGTGAATATGATGAATTTTCATTGCTCTGTTTGCTCAGGATGTGCAAATAATTGCAGACCTGACAGTTTCTGTGCAATTAATCAAATATATATGAATTTCTTTATTGCGCTCGCTCGCGAACCAGAAATCCTGTCTGATTCAACAAGATGGGGACTTTGAAGGAAATTGAACTAAGCAGTGAATTTTAGGCACTTGTTTATACATTATATAGGCTTTCCAGCAGATTTTTCATCCCTGATAATTGTAAAGCTAAGTCAGATGTCAGGGTTTTAATATAATAAATCTAGAAAGTTCTTTGGCTACTTCTTTTATAAGCAGACTAAGTAATTAATGGGAGTTTGTCAGCAGAACCCAGAATATCTACCCAGTCCTGCAGATAGATAGGTTAGGGTCATCTGTCCGACAATATTTTCCCCTTGTGAATCGCTGTCTGGTTTTGTAAATATGCAAATTAATTATTTGGAGCAATGGTAACACGTCATTGCTCCAGAGCTCATTTGCATATTGATGAAAACACCCATATCTCAGCAACAGAGGCAGCGATTCGCAAGGGAAAATATTGTTGGACAGGTTCCCTAATCTATCTATCTGCAGGGCTGGGTAGACATTCTGGGTTCTGCTGACAGACTTCCTCTAAACAGCCATATCACTGGGAGATATTATCCTCAATCAATGGGACATGGGTATATGACCATGATAATGGCATTGGTTGCTTGTTACAGGTATATCATCGTTGCTGACATTTTGTGATCATCCTCTAGGAGATGGTAGTGTGCAAGCATAACCACCCACCTTTCCTTGCAGAATGTGGCTATGCCGCCCACTGTGCAGCATCTCCTAAAAGTGCATCTAAGCTTTGGACTAGGCTCCGTTCTCACAGAGTAACGCGCCGCTCATTTAGACACGTATACATGTGTCAGAGCGCGTCGCTTCAAAACAGATCCCATTGATTTCCATGGGTGCCAGCATACGCGTGCTACACATTGAAATCAAAGGGTTACAAAGCCTCCCATTGATTTCAATGTGTAGCGCGCGTATGCCAGCACCCATTGAAATCAATGGGATCTGTTTTGAAGCGCCGCGCTCTGACACATGTATACGTGTCTAAATGAGTGGCGCGTTACTCCGTGAGAACGGAGCCTAAAACGTAAGTGACGTGGTGATGTCTGGGAGGTAGCGGGAAGCTTCTCCTGCTACCAAGAGAAATTAGCCTACTCTTATGGAAGTTTAGAAAGTTTTATTTTTCTCTCAGAGACTCCTGGCCATTTTGTACAATGTACTGAGCAAAAATTTTAGGGTGCATACAAGTTTTTGATCACTTTTTATTCTTTTTGGTATGGTGATCATACAACAGCAGTTTTGCATACAGGATAAAAGATGTATTTGTTCTATAGTACGGCTTGTACAGATGAGGTGATACCAATTATTTCTACATTTGAAATTGTAATTTCTTTACTCACTAAAATGTGTTTTCAGCAGAAAAATGTTGGTGTTTTTTTACATTTTTCGATCAATCATACAAAATGCAATGCAAAACATCTCTGTTGCTGTGTATCATGCCTGCCAGCATAATGCAGATAGCCATCATATTAGACCCTGCCTCTGGTAAAACCTAGTAGGTGTATAAAGAGGGTAAATTTTGGGGTTTTCATGATCTGACAACCCATTGGCACCCTGCAACTGCAATGGCGGTGAAAGTCATTTCAAAACCCTTAAATGTTGCATTTACTATTGACTGGGACTGATACGATTCCCTGGTCATTGCAGTAAGTTGTCCATACTATAAGTGAAAATGCCTTACAGTGCTGCAGTATCTAGTGCTGCCATAACTACGCATTGCAAAATAGCATTTCTTTACAATGTCAGCACTTATAGAGTGATGAAATAACAAAACTATACATGACCGGGATGTCACTGAGGCCATTCTGGTACCTTCATAATCTAATACCAGCGCTGTACAATGTATAAATAATACTGATATACTGTTAATATTATATTTGTGGTGGTCACAAGTCTTGACTATAAGGGCACCTGGTACACCCCGCACAGCTTGCAGACCCTAATCCAGCAGCCAGAACATTGCTGAAGAAAACAAGCGCAGAGATGATGACAGATGTGTTGCTTCCTGGACAGCTCCTAGCAATTTAGGAAGGTCCTACTGAGCCTTGGTTGTAGTAAGTATAAGGTTGGGTAGTCACGAGCTGCTTGGAAGAGACCCACAAACCACACGTGGCTTTTGAGCTGGCCACCCTGGCTCTACATAAATATATACTGTATGTATTTGAGGTTTTCTGTGTTATATCTAGCTTTATATGACTAATACTTTTATGACAGCAATCCAAGAATAACAGAGACTTTTATTATATTAAAAGATCGCATTATGTTGTAATATGGAAAGTTTACAACCTTCAATGCCTAAATGTCTTCCATTTACTGGCCAGCAGGTGGCGCTGCTATTTAGCTGCTTTTTTGTGTGTGTAAATGTATGAGAAAGTGCTGCAAATATAACATTTTACTAAATCTTTTCATGTATTTCATGTATGACATCTAATTCAGAATGCAGTGGAACTAGAAAAAAACTTCTCCATTGTCTCATAGATTTTGCTTTTAAAGTATTCACTTGCCACGTTTCCTATATACTGAAAGATTGGTACAATCACAACAACACCAAATTTATATAGTTTATCTTACGTTTTAATGTTTCCAAAACTATGAAAATAAAGACTAAAGAAATTTTTTAAAGGGGTTGTCCATGAATTTTGGGACCCAGAGTGGAGGCTGAGGAAGGTAAAACATGAAAAAAAATCATATTAACCTATCCCCTGTAATCTGACCACCACTGTCCTGTCCAGCACACGCCATTCCTTTGCCAGCAGAAGTCCTGAGTCGCATGTGACCACAGGAAAGGAAGCAGTTTATACGAGTGACACCATTGATTCGTTTCCTGTGTCCACCGACGCACGACACATACTGGACCGGACCGGACCTTTTCTGGACAACCCCTTTAGGTCCTCAAATTCTGACACCCATAACTTTTCAATATTTCCATCTACAGAGCTGTGTGCACCATAGTTTTTTGTGGGAGAAGTTGTACTTTCTATGGATTGTCTGACATCACAATTGCTTTGCATTCAATTGCTTGGAAAGAGAAAATTGCAAAAAATAGGCAATTTGGCCATTTAGATTTAGAACATTCACCATATGAGATATACTGTATATTACATATAATACATAGATTTTTAAATGTTTATAGTTCTGGTATTATGGATGTGAGGATATCTAATGGGTTTGTTTTGTTTTTATCTATTTTAATTAGTGATCTTTTGAAAAAAAAAAAAGGTTATTACGAATTTCATATTTTTTTTTTAACTTTTTACACACTTTTTTTAACTTTGATTTTTAGACCAGTGCAACAAACTGTAATGCAACTGTACTGCAGTGTACGGTAAAGTCTATTCACTTCTATTAGAAAGAAATATAGTAATGATAAGCCAAGAAGCCTGCAGTAGGCTCCTGGCTCCTATGGAAACAGATTTCTGCACCTGGATGTTGATCTGGGTGGCAACAATCCTCCTCAACATGGTGGTTCCAATGCACCAAGTATTAATGCACACGATCAGAGAGGACTGTTTGTAAAACAATGGAGACCCAGTGGTAGTGGTCACTGCTCAGGAAACATGGTGTCATATTTAACCACTTAAAAACCAAGGAAGTAATTGTATGTCATTGGTCACATGGGGATGTGTGGAGATGACTCAGGAGCTGAGCTCTCTCCATATAGATGTATAATACAGCCAGCTGTGATCGGTGCCAACATCGCACCTAAAGTGTGCAGGTGCCAACATCACACCTAAAGTGCACAGGTGCCAACATCACACCTAAAGTGCGCAGGTGCCAACATCAAACCTAAAGTGAGCAGGTGCCAACATCGCACCTAAAGTGCGCAGGTGCCAACATCGCACCTAAAGTGCGCAGGTGCCAACATCACACCTAAAGTGCGCAGGTGCCAACATCACACCTAAAGTGCGCAGGTGCCAACATCAAACCTAAAGTGTGCAGGTGCCAACATCGCACCTAAAGTGTGCAGGTGCCAACATCGCACCTAAAGTGCGCAGGTGCCAACATCAAACCTAAAGTGCGCAGGTGCCAACATCAAACCTAAAGTGCGCAGGTGCCAACATTGCACCTAAAGTGTGCAGGTGCCAACATCGTACCTAAAGTGTGCAGGTGCCAACATCACACCTAAAGTGTGCAGGTGCCAACATCGTACCTAAAGTGTGCAGGTGCCAACATCGCACCTAAAGTGTGCAGGTGCCAACATCGTACCTAAAGTGCGCAGGTGCCAACATCGCACCTAAAGTGCGCAGGTGCCAACATCGCACCTAAAGTGCGCAGGTGCCAACATCGCACCTAAAGTGCGCAGGTGCCAACATCAAACCTAAAGTGTGCAGGTGCCAACATCGCACCTAAAGTGCGCAGGTGCCAACATCGCACCTAAAGTGTGCAGGTGCCAACATCGCACCTAAAGTGCGCAGGTGCCAACATCGTACCTAAAGTGCGCAGGTGCCAACATCACACCTAAAGTGCGCAGGTGCCAACATCAAACCTAAAGTGTGCAGGTGCCAACATCGCACCTAAAGTGTGCAGGTGCCAACATCGCACCTAAAGTGCGCAGGTGCCAACATCAAACCTAAAGTGCGCAGGTGCCAACATCAAACCTAAAGTGCGCAGGTGCCAACATCAAACCTAAAGTGCGCAGGCGCCATGGGTGCCGCAATCTTTTACCGATCGCCACCCTCTGGAACGTTATTAGAGGGCAGCGATCGGTTACCATGACAGCTGGGAGCCTACTGAAGCCTAGGCTTGTCATTGCCATAGCTCTATTACACTATTACACAATGCCATAGGCAAGTAAATGTAAATATTTTAATATGCACTGCAATACATTAGAATTGCAGTGAATAGTATGAGAGATCAGACCCCATGGGGGTTTCTTCACAGCACAAGAACTTTTATTCGAAACAGTAAAGCCAGTACTTCCCTATATATGTCCTAATCATGGGACTGTTTCTCAGTGAGAGAAAGAAAGTTCTGTAGCAGATTCTCCTCTACTTACTGTAGGCAGTGTATTGGAGACATCACAGCAGCTAACATTCACTCACCAGATCATGGAGATAGAACCTGCAGATGGAAAATATGCTAAAAAAATGCCAAATATGAGTCATACAATGGTAATCCACAAGTATACATAAATGAAAGCTTATCCTGAAAAGTCACCTACACTTTAAAGGTGTTGCGAATTAGGCAAATCACAGAGGAGGCTGGGGAAGGTGAAACATAAAAAAAAAAGTTCATACTCACTCCATTGTCCACTGCTACTATCCGTTCTGGCAGGTACCATGGCTTCACTGCTAAAGTCCTGCGCTGCACATGACAAGTGGGTTAGGCCAATCGGTGGCTGCAGGAATGGACCAGTGATGTATGTGAGTGACGTCACCGGGTCCTTTCCAGCCACCACTATGGCCAGGAATTCTGGCAATGAAGGCACAGGTCGTGGCTATATGGACAAGTGAGTTTTTTTTTTTTTTTTATGTTATACCTTCCCAGCCTCCTCTTGGTGGACTTGTCCTCGTACTGAACTTTATGTCTACCACCTATTTATATCTATCTCTTTTTATATAGGAGGTGCCATCTATTTAATTTGTAAATGGAGCAGTGGACCCCTGTTCATAGAAACATTTCCTAGAGTAGAGCAACAACAAAAAGTGCTTGTAACTTTGTAGGCTGTAGTACAGCCATACATTACATGGACAGCGCATTGATTTTAATAAAAATAATGTAGCCCTTTCGTTGAAATGTAAGTAAATTCAAGACTTTGTCCCTGACCTATTACAGCCGATCAATGACACTCCCAACACCTTGACTTACAGTATATTATTGGGGACCCTCTTAACAAAAACTGGGCAAGCCGGCTTTTTTAAACAAGTGTCTTATTACAAGTATATTCTCTGTGTTCTGATTCCTACACACAGGTCACTAGCTCCGAGACTTGATGTTTACTCTCTCATAGAGACATAGAGGTTAGATTTATAGACCTGGACTCAGTTAGATCCCATATATTCCGTCTAATTATTTATACCTTCTTTATTACGCCTCCATAAATCGAGGTCTATTAACATGACTCTTCCTTTGCTAAACCAGATTAATGTATTATTCTCAAGACACAGTTATAAATACTTGCAGGGTTTTTTTGACGCTACAAATCCTTTTTTTTCCAGGATGAGCTGAATTAAAACAGTAATAAAAATCACAATAAATATGACTATTTGTTTTACAGCGGGATTGGAGTTCAGGGGATTTACCGGTCTCCTGGTGGAAGAGAGAGCAGTAGATTAACCTCTGGGGTCAGTGATGTATTGACAGGTGTCAAGAGGGAAGATCTAAGATGATATAACTTAGAATTAATGCGTGATGTCATCGTTATTAAGGATATTTTAAGGATCTGAATTTCTATAAATTTCTGATAATACGAAAATGTAAAATTCCTCTAGTTCTGCTTATCTGTCAACGGAATGATATGAATGTCACCTGAGTATCTGTATGATTATGGTAAAACCAAATGGAGTCTCTGTTTTACTTTTTATCATATTTTTACAAAAGAAAAACAACTGAAAATAAACTGTTTATTTGTCACGTTATTCTGAGAGCTTCAACTTTGAGGATTTGAGAATTGCGTGAAGTGCTTCATTGTAAGTGGTAATATTTTGGGATACATAAGACTTTTTGATACTTTTTTCTATACTAGAGGACTTAGGGTGAGTTCACACTGAGTATACGCCAGCTTATTCTAAACGTAAAACACGTTCAGAATCAGCGGAGTATAAAGCAGTTCCATTCATTTCTATGGGAGCCGGCATACGAGCGCTCCCAATAGAAATGGATGGGCTGCTTTTTTCACTACGAGCACTCCCATTGAAGTGAATGGAAAGTGCTCGCGTGTACGGCTCGGCATGAGCAGAGCTAGCAGTACACGCGAGCACATCCCATTCACTTCAATGGGAGCGCTCGTAGTGAAAAAGCAGCCCATTCATTTCTATGGGGAGCACTCGTATGCCGGCTCCCATAGAAATGAATGGGAACTACTTTATACGCTGCTGATTCTGAATGTGTTTTACGTTCAGAATAAGTTGGCGTATACTCAGTGTGAACTCACCCTTAAATGGGTTATCTAGATCCATATTTTAAAAATATGGGCCAAATAACAGGATGCATCAATACAAAAAACTTGCTAAAATATATCCTACTCAGTACTATTTATCTGATTTATTTTCAGGTCATTGACCTCAACTGTGATGTTTCATTTGCAAGCTCACAAGCCCTCCCTGTGAACAGTTCAGCCAGCAAACAAAACATCACAGCTGCATGTAACTTTATATGTGGGAGTGATCACTTATTATTTACAAGTGATATTATTATATAATTATTATATATAATTATTATATAAGTGATATTATTTATAAGTAATTACTTATTATTTAGATGTGATATTATTATATAATTATTATATATAATTATATATATTATATAATTATTATATACGTGATATTATTTATAAGTGATTACTTATCCTACTATCCTACTAATCCTACTAATATTATAAATGTGAAAGTTTGGATGTTTGTGTGTTTGTTCCTCAATCACGCAAAAACAGCCGAATGGATTTGAATGAAATTCGGCACACAGACAGATTGTAACCTCAATTAAAATATAGGCTACTTTTTATCCCAGTAAATGACATGGCTTCATGACAGTTATGAATTTAGGTTCACATACTATATTAAACAGCTCTTAGCTGCAACCTTATCTCAGCCAGGGCTGTTATCTCTCTGTGTAAACACACGCTAACCCCCAGTGTGTAGACACCTTTGCATATTATCTGATCTACTTCACTGCTGACAAACATAATCCAAAATAGCAGTTTGCCAATTTTTAACATGCCTGGAAAAAGAGAATTTAATTTGTCACAAACAACGAGAGCTATGAAGGAAGCCAGAAGTCACAGAGTTCTTCTCAAGCACAGCTGAGGGAGATCATCGACGTCAACAACACACTCATTATATGGCGTCCCAGCGAGATGCCAAAACAATCCCGGGCACAGTGCAACAACCAAGTTCAGCGGCAGGCCAGCTTGAGAGCTGCTGAAACGCTGGAGCATGCGGATCATCAATGCCAACAACACACTCATTATATGGCGTCCCAGTGAGCTGCTGAGATGCTAGAACAATCACAGGCACGGTGTGAGGAACAAGTTCAGCAGGAGGACAGCCTAACAGCTGCCGAAATGCCGGAGCAGGCAAACCATCAACAGCAACAATTTGCTAAATATAGGCGGATCATCGACGCCAACAACCCGCAGACGAAGTCGCGGGCAGAGGCTAGTTATTTATATGTGGGAGTGATTACTTGTGATAACATTGCAGGGTTGAGCGGATTCACTGCATGGAAATAAAAGTGATACAAGGAGCAGCAAGTAAAATAAAGCCAAGCAAAGAGTGCATAAGGGAACACTGAGTTTTTAGCATTGCTGTGGATATATTTGCAGATATTTTTTGAAAGCTGGATAACTCCTTTAACTTTAAGGGCACTTGATCATTGTATTACAATATATTCTTCCTGTCAGCACAAATTTGATAGGCATTGTATTAGGCCTGTTGGTTGAGGGAAGATGGCAGACCTAGAGGCCATTGTAATGTCCCTGGTTATCAGGACAATACATCGGTACCCTGCACAAACATTGCTGCTGGGAAGGGGAGCTATAGTGTGACAGAGGGAGTCTTTGTCTAACCTCTTAGATGCCAAAGTCTCTTTTGATGGCATCCAAGGGGTGACATGGATAGGACTGGAGTTATCTATGATCCTATCTGTGCACATCAGCCACTGATCTATTAGGTATCATGGCAGTACCCACAAGAACACAGTGACATATGTATAAGAGGCATTAAGAAGCCCTCACTCATGAATTCACCAAGAAGTGCTAAGGGGTTAAGAAATCCATTTGAACAGAATGTTCAATCTAAAGATGAAATTATCTTAAAAGATAGACATTTTCTTTATGTATATATACATAGAACATATGGTTGTATACATGATCCGTGATCACTGAATTATCATGGTCTTGGTGACAATATAGTGATAATGTGTTAACAATTTACATTGGATAAATGGATTAGCAACATACATACAGAAAAGGAATAATAATTGTATTACATGCTTCTGCACCAAACACTGCCCCCCTTCATGCGTGTCCTTTATGTATATGAGCCCAGATGTCCCTCCGGTTTTCTCCTCCTCATCTCTCTCCTCACATCTGGCCACTGCTGTTCTGTGTAATTATTAGATTCACGGGCTGGCGAAGGAATCTCTGTATGCCCCTCTTCATACAAGAACGGATGGCATTGCTAATGTAATTAAGGGAAATATTATGAGGTCCCAGTGTCAAAGCAGATGGCATCCGGCTGGCATCGCAAGCTGGACAGCCCCACACATATGCATTGGGTGGGGGTTGGGGGGCAAAGATGCTATATTATCATTCTGGTTAACCCATATGATGCTACATGTTGTCAATTGGCAGATTTATTAATACCATGATGGCAGTACAAAGGTTTTCTATTGTAGTAAGTAATGCCATATTGGTAGGATATGCCATCACTTACGGATAAGTGGGGGTCCTCCAGTCTGGGCCCCACAAACCTTAAAATGAAGGGCGTTGCAGCCCTAGAAAACTGGACAGCGATGGACAATGAATTTGAAATGGTTGTTTTACTGAAGACATTGGCCCAGATTTCCTAATAGTTAGACAGTGTAAACTTAAAGAGGACCCTCCATGTCCTCAGGCACGTGCCGCTTTATATACCGCTAGAAAGCGAACAGTGCGCTGAATTTCCCGTTATGTGCCCCGGGGGGAAGAGCTATCGGTGCCATTACCAATAGTTCTTCAGTGTCAGAAGGGCGTTCCTGACTATCTAATTGGGAATGCCCCTCTGTATATACTGTGAGGGGGGCATTCCTTAACGCCCAGCGATGATGCTGAGCAGTGAGGAACTCCCTCCCTAGTACTCGTCTATGAGTACTATTGGGGGGGAGGGTGGCGTTCCTCACCTCTCAGTGTCATCGTTGGGTGGTAAGGAACTCACAGTATAGCCCTACACACAGTACTGTCAGAAGGGGCGTTCCCAGTTAGACTGTCAGGAACGCCCTTCTGACAGTGAAAAGCTATCGGTAACAGCAGCGATAGCTCTTCCCCTGGGGCACATAACCGGAAAGTCGACAATGAACTGAATTCAGAACCCTGCCAGCTTTCTAGCGGTATATAAAATTGCATGTACCTGAGGACATGAAAGGTCCTCTTTAAGACAGCCAGTGTGAAAATATGCCAAATTTATCACGGTAACTGACATTGGATGATTGGGGTTGATCCCCAACAGGTCAAAATGTCTCCCAAAATGCAAAAATATATAATAATGTAAATGCTACTTTAATTCACACTATTCATATACAGGATAGATAACTAAATATAAAATAGATAGATAGATAGATAGATAGATAGATAGATAGATGATAGATAGATAGATAGATAGATAGATAGAAGATAAATAGATAGATAGATAGATAGATAGATAGATAGAAGATAAATAGATAGATGATAGATGATAGATAGATAGATAGATAGATAGATAGATAGATAGATAGATAGATAGATAGATAGATGATAAATAGATAGATGATAGATGATAGATAGATAGATAGATAGATAGATAGATAGATAGATAGATAGATAGATAGATAGATAGACAGATAGACTATTGGACCTTTTAAACCTAATTTTAATGCTTTTCCTTCCAGAGTGTAGAACTTAGAGGGAACACTTTAAACACTAATGCTGGCTCTACTCAGTAGGGCTAGTTCACACGGAGGCAAAGAGGCAGATTTTGATGGCGGATTTTGCCTCAAAATCCGCCTCATTACAATAGTGGTCTATGTAGAATGTTTGCCTTTTTTCTGCTAGCAGTTTTTCACTGCTAGCAGAAAAAAGAAGCGACATGACCTTTCTTCAGGTGTTTTCCGCCTGAAGAAAGCAATAGAAGTGAATGGGAGGCGAAAAACGCGCGTTTTTTGCGGCACATTTACTTTACTGGAGGGGAAAACCTCCTAGCATTTTTTGAAGCGGTTTTTACAAAAAAAAAACGCTCCAAAAGAAGATCCAAAAAGGGCGGCAACGCCCAAAAAACGCTTCCTAATTAGGAAGCGTTTTTTTTCAGGAGCAAAATAAGCCACACATAATTTACATGTGAACTAGCCCTAAGACAACTGTTGTCCCAACCTGCTAATTTCAACTGACCTAATATGTATGGGGTCTCCTCACTGTACCCTAGTGGCAGATTCTGGGAGAAATAAGGTCAATCAGTCGCATGTTAACTGCCCAATGACTTTATTCTTGGAAGATAAACCACCAGTAGAGTTGTTTCTGGCCGCTTGTTCCTCCTTTTTCCCATTAAGCACACATTGCACTACTTGCCTTAGTGGAACAGCCATATGTATGGAAGGCTTAACAAGCAGCTAGCTTATGCTACATTCACACATGCGCTTGAGTTTCTGTTCTGCAGGTCTGCTTGGGGACCAATAAACCAGAAACCCAATCTGCTTAAAAAATGGTTAACTGTGGACCCGAATAGTCTATTATGGGGGACAGAATCCCCTAATGGGATGCAAGTCATCCAGTCTGATATGTATGGAGAGCATAAATTCTACTGTCTCTATTTTCTGAGGCTATTTTCCTAGAAGTTAAATGGTGGTGATTGGAACGATCTCTGATCCTGGCCATTGAAGCAGAGTGTCAGCTAAATCCATGCCGGCAGATTGCGGGAAGTACAATTCTTGTCAACAGCCCTGTCTGTATTCACTGTAGATGTCAGCAAGGGGTTAAAATGATACTATGACAGAATCCCTTTAGGTGTTACAGGTTTACATCTTACACAGCATGTAAATATTTTATGCATGATTTTAATCTTTACATATTTCAGGATCAGTAAGATCTGTGAGACATTTCAAGGAAATTCCCAGATAGAGTTTTTCAAAGTCATTGATAGGTTGAGTTATTGAATTATAAATGGGTATGTCATAAAATTGTAGTTTTGACAGTGAAATACAGGCAAAAGTGAGACCTGCTAGATGTTGATGTACAAAAAGATTTGAAAAGTTCTTGTATTCTGCAATTTACCAGTTATTGGCAATGGTTATATGTAGAGATGGGTGAAACGAAACATGGGTGAAACACGAATAGTGTATGAACCAAATATGGCCGCCTCCATATGTATTGCACAGGAAAAATACAGAAGACACATATGTCTGTGAGTCACTGTGACATTCTGGCGCCACCTATCAGCTTCTCAGCCAATAGTAAGTGGTAGATAGACATTTCATTAATGGTGGATATAGTAGATGGATGTGTTATTGGTACAGAGCACCGAGGGCTTGCAATACAGGTGGGAGTAGGAAAATTAAAACACAGTTTAGTCAGAGTAATAGAATAATAATAAAAATCATAGCTAGGAGTGAGGGAGAATGTCTGTGCTGTGTGAGCCAGACTGCAGCATACAGACAGGCAAAGGACAGTCAACCCTTTGATTGCCAATAATCTAATTTTGACTGTCTGTTGTGCAATAGAGCATTTTCATCTGTCTAGTATGTCTACAATGTCAGTCCTGGTAGTGAAAAATTTTCTCTTAAGGTTTTTTTGGGGGTGTTAAGAGTTTACAATTTTTTTCATTAAATACATACAAACTGTAACAGCAAAATGGTTATTCTGCTTGCACTAATCTGAAAAAAAAATCTCTGTTATTTAAGTTCTGTACGGATCAGAGTTTCGAGACTGTATTCCCTTATGTGCAGGTACAAAGCATAGAAATTTTACAGGAAAAAAAACTTTGTTATGCTGTATGTACTTCTCTTAACTGGTCTTTTTATGGAGCTTTGTGAATCTTTTTAGTTTATTTTCCCACAAATCCCATCCAGTTATACTGGTTTGGTTGGTTAGCAGGGTGTGGAGGGATGCAAGGTAAATATAGAATTAGCTCCTACATAGTACATTTTACTCCTTTTTGGAAATTAGGAAATGGCTACTATGTGTGTAGATGTAATTGCTTTCAAGGAATCTGAGTGATTATCAATGTAGCATAAAAATATGTGATATTCTAGCTACGGATGTTGAGCTATAGTGAAGTAACTTCCAATTAAACCAGCTGATCCTTCTGTCTTTCATAATAAAAGGAGGGGATTAAACCATTACTATTTTTACAGTATATTGTAACATCTCTGTCTGTTCGGGTCTCTGTGCCACCCTCCGCTCGCACACTACGCCGCAGCAGGCGTGTTCAGCTTGATTCTTTGCTTAGTGTTTTTCATTGCACTGTGTGAACACTGCTCTATCTCTGTAATTGAATTTCCACCACACCCATCTCCTGCACCTTGTTTCTCTCTGATCATCAAATGGTTAATTTTAGCCTTGCTTGTGTGACTGACAACCTGTCTTCCAATCAAGCCTAGGGCGGGTCTTTGGCTTCCTATATACAGGCCATCAGCCCACACAGGCTTGCTGGCTATTGTGACTCTGTCCTTAGACTTTGTCCCTGCTAAGCTCTTCTGCTATTATTTGTATTACTGATCTCTGACCCTTGGCTTCCCTTTTGACTATTCTCTTGGACTTTGATTCTGTACTGTGTGTTGCTCGACTGTTACCGGAGCCTTGGCTAGCTGACCTCCCTTTTGTGCCGTCTTGTCTGCATTCTGTGTTGTCAGCTATACAGGAAGGGCTTTGTTGACCAGTTGCTGCCTATTGCTTAGGATAGAACCGACAAGCTGGGAGATTCAGCTCAGGTCTCACTGTCTTCTGTGCCCCTCCCCCCATTGTACACCAGCAACTACTTGGGAATTGCTGCTCTAGCAATTCCTTTACATATATGCTTCATGATAGTCAGTATGAGGCCAACAGTCCCAATGTTGATGTGACATGAGCTTGAATGCAAAAGGGGAGTGGTTAATGTAAACTGTACCCAAAAGTGGGCCTTCTGGGGCATTTTCAGAGTGGGGCTTATATGTAGAATTAAATGTTGGTAAGAATCTGATTGGCATAATGGGCTGAAAAAATGGGAAATGTGTGGTTCTTTTCACATGGATACCCACTAGTAGGGGATATGGTAACCTCAGTTGCACTATAAGCAGACTACACAGGTTCAGTAGGTCACACCTAAGACAGTAACGTCAGAGTCAGTTGCCTCGAGGTACTCACTGTTTGGGGTGGAGTATAAGCAATGTCAGAAGGGGTGTAAAAAAAAAAAAAAAGGGTGTATGTGGATTTTCTTGTCTCCACTGCAAATATAAAAGAATAAAGATGACATCACTGATTTTGGCAGGACTGGCTGTTAAAGAGGTTGTTCAGGAAAGTTGACCACCAAAAGAAACAAGACTCACAAGACTGGCCTCGGGAATGGCTGGAGAGGGACTGGTGACGTCACCCACAAACATCACTGCTGAGGCCATTGATTGTTCTCAGCAGTCAAGTGAGCCTCTCTGCTTCTGGCTTGGTGAGTCCTGGCACAGGACTGTACAACAGATTGTGGAGGATAGGTAAGTATGACTTTTTTGTTTATTTGTTTTACACCCACCCCAGCCAACCCTGACTTCCTAATCTATCCTGGACAAACCCCTTTAAGAATATGCTGATGTCAGAAACGAAGGATTGGTTATGTTGAATTTTATAAAGCCTAATCCTTTGTTTCCCTAAGAATTAATCCTCTCTCAGAGGTGTCTGGCAGTGGCTTATTCTCCTCTCAAAACTGAAAACACAGGCATGTACAGCTGAGCTTAGCATGCATGTAAGTGGGCGAGTTGAGACAAATAGCTGTCAATTGAACAAGCATTAGGCTGACAGCTATTGGATATCTTTGGTCATCTTAAAGGGATCCTGTCACTTAGGCATGATTTTTTCTAAGTACCATGTCGGAATAGCCTTAAGAAAGGATATTCATCACCTACCTTTCGTCGTCTTCTCCGCACCGCCGTTCGCCTAGAATCCTGGTTCTTGTCAGTATGCTAATGTGCTCTCTCGCAGCACTGGGGGTAGGCCCCAGCACTCAGACATCACTGGGGGCGGCCCCAATGCTGCAAGAGAACTCTCTCCATCGCCGCCTCCTCCGGAAAAAGAGGCTGAAGATGACACTGCTGAAGAAGAGGAGGAGACGTTGGAGAGTTCTCTCGCAGCATTGAGGACGCCCCCAGTGCTGTCTGAATGCTGGGGCCCACCCCCAGTGCTGTGAGAGAGCTCATTAGCATACCGAAAAGAACCAGGATTGTAGGCGAACGGCGGCGCTAAGAAGATGAAAGGTAGGAGACGAATAGCCTTTCTTAAGGCTATTACGACATGGTACTTAGAAAAAAAATCATGTCTGAGTGATAGGATCCCTTTAATTACTTTTCCTGATCCTGAAACTTATACCAATGACAATCAATGGAAATAAATAGAGGAAGAACATGCACCAAACAAAGAAGAGCCAATCACTTGCATTGTGATAGCACTTTTACAACATTGTAGATTATGCATTATGTAGTTTATTTGCTAGATTTTGATGGGACAGTACCAAGGATGTGGGCAATACACAGTGTTAGTATTTAAGCTATGTGATTTTTTTTCATACATACTTTTACTTGCTGTCTGTCTCTTTAATATAGGTTGTTCTTACAATCTGTCAAAGCTAAAATCCAACTTCAGACATTAAAGTGTTGAAAGAATTTAGTCCTCATTGTAACAGCGACTCTTGAAGCCTGTCCGTAACATCTCAACACGTAATGTTTGTTCAATTCGGCGGCTACTGATCCAGGGTGTGTTATGGAGTGGTTCCATTCTCTTGTAAACTGAATATAGTCAAGTACTTTAGGCACTTACCATTGTTAGCAGTAAGTAGGGAAAGAAGGTAAAATATGTGAAGAGTATAGAGAAGATAATGCCTATGCGCTAATGAAAGAGGAAGTGGTATATATTATATATTTTTTTTTAGAAAAGAAACTTCCCATTGTTTCATGTTTTTGAAGAATTACTTGACCTTTGGCTTCTGCATAATAAGAATTGCTAATTGAAAACTAGGACTACCTGGAAAAGCAGGTGAGTTGACATGTCTGCCCTTGGCCAAACATGTATATGTATGGAGGAGCTGTGTGGGGTATCTGTCATCTTGTCTAACAGCTGGCTATACATTAGACCATTGCTTTTCAAGGGCCTCACTGGTTAAGTGTGGCTCAATAGCTGCCAGTTTCAGTTTCAGCACAAAGCTGGAACTCTAAAGCAGAAACCACTAATAATGCCTGTTTTGCATTATTAGTGCAGTCTCTGAGGCTAGAAAGGCTTAAGGACCTCTTAAGAGTCCACAGGTCCTTCACACGGGAAGTTCAGTCTCAGTCTGCACTATGGTTCTCGACCCTTCTGGGAGGTATTTTCTGTAGGAGATATTTTCTGCTGAGGGGATACTTTGTGCTACAATGTGGCTTTTGTTTGGCACTCCGTGGTAGCATTTCTTTGGTGTTGAGGCCCCGCCATCACAACAGATTGACTTGTGAGGCCAAAGTCAAAAATAGTTTGAGAAGCCCTGGACTAGGCAGTCTAAAGATGCTCCAGATTGAGGATCTTTAGATGTTGTATTTTTGGATTGTTTGTTCTACATTTACACTGTCTAAATTTTAGACAGGATTAGTAAATGTACCTCAAATTTTGTGGAAGGTGAGAGAATGTATGTAATTACTTTCTATTACTTATATACTATCGCGCTAGCACATTCTGTGGCGCTGTAGGCAAATTGCTATCACACGTATCAATCCCTGACATTATAAATTCTCTATCTCAACATACCTCTGTACCAGGGGTCATCAATAGAGATGAGCGAGTACTGTTCGGATCAGCCGATCCGAACAGCACGCTTGCATAGAAATGAATGGACGTAGCCGGCACGCGGGGGGTTAAGCGGCCGGCCGCCGTCAAAGCGGAAGTACCAGGTGCATCCATTTATTTCTATGGAGCGTGCTGTTCGGATCGGCTGATCCGAACAGTACTCGCTCATCTCTAACCTTCGGCACTCCAGCTGGTGTGAAACTACAACTCCCAACATGCCCCATTAACACCCATGAGAGCTCCAAGAACAGCAGAGCAAGTGCATTCTGGGAGTTGTATTTTTACAACAGCTGGCATGCTGAAGGTTGCATAAAACGCTCTACACATTGCGGCCATCAATGTTGGACTGCACATTACCAAAGGAAATCCAGGGACTGATTAAATTGTCTCTACAAGGCTGCAGAATATGTTGGCGATGTAAAAGCAAGAGAAGTAAAAAAAACAGGACAAAAAAGGGCTACCCACCCCTGCTGCCCATTATCCCTGATCACCCAGTTTTGCCTCAAGGAAAGTTTTGTTACATTCAGTGCTAAGCTGAAGAAGTCTCTCTTCAGGAAGGAAGCGCTGAGCTCCTGGTCTTCATTATTTATCAGCCTGCCACTTATGTGATTAACTCCATACAGAGCATACAACTATATCCTAGATGTGAGATGTACAATACATTCCTACGAAAATCCATTAGGACAGTCGAAAATTATTAATGCCATGAATATTCTTCGAGCCCCAGGACCAAAGCTTTCAATAAAGTGCATTACATTTTAATAAAAAGACAATTAAGCGATGGCTGAAAAGCAATCTCTTGTATTATGTATCCTATTTACACACAGCCTGTATTAGATAGCATGGATCAGTTATGATTATTGGTGACAGATGTCATTACTTGCCATGTATTATGGAGAGTCTGTATTAATTCTTGATTTTAGTTTTATACAAGTCATATAGTCCTTTGTACATTCCTACTATTGAAGGAGTTATCCAGTTTCTACTATTAATTACCTATCTTTAGAATAGACCATCAATATTAGATCTGTTGGGATCTAACTCTTGGGACCTATGCAGATCAGTTGTACCGAGACATGCTGGGAGCAATGCTGTTCACTTGCCATACTAACTGTAGTGGTGGTTTTAGGAACAGCAGTGTTGCCCCATAGTGTTATGGTAGAGTCTCTGGAGGAGATAACAGGATCTGACTGACAACAGAGAGCAGTAGAACTAGCTGTTTAAATCCTATGAAGTGCTGAGAGATAGATCCCAGAGACCCAAACACTTTCACCAGCAGCAGTGCAAAGCCAGATGATTTTTACTGAATTTGGGGGAAAATTATCACTACAGAAACTGATGCAAGAAATAAACACTCTATAATCATAAACCAAAGCAGAAGCCATGAAAACTTATAAGGCAGATTAGAAACAGGGGGGGGGGGGGGTAAAATAGGAGGGTGAACATCCACACCAATAGTCAGTTCAGGTTGTAACATCAGCACTAAAATCAAAAGCCAAATGGTTTTCCAGCATCAAGCCAGAAGTCAGTATAAGGCAGTGAAGTACAAACAATCAGGTTATACAAGGTAACCAAATAGCAGGCACCTGGCTGAGGAGGAACAAGTTTAAATATCGCACCTCACCTCCTACATGCTTGACCCAATCCAGTCACATCTCATTCCCAAACTCACTGAAGTCTTTACTTCTGCCCTAACCCATTTCTCTAACCGATCCCTAACCAGAGTATCCTTTCTTTCCACCTTCGAACATGCTACCATCACACCTATACTTAAGAAACCATCCCTCAACCCATCCTCTCTAGCCAACTATTGTCCCATCTCACTGTTCCTGTATGCCTCAAAATTGCTTGAACAACACGTCCACTCTGAACGATCCTCTTTTCTCTCACCCAATGTACTCTTTGACAGATTACAGTCAGGCTTCAGACCCCACCACTCCACCGAAACTGTCCTAGCCAAAGTCACTAACAACCTTCTAACTGCCAAAGCCACGTGTCTCTACTCTGTCCTCTTCTTCCTTGACCTCTCCTCTGCCTTTGACATAGTTGACCATTCCCTCTTGTTAGAAGCTCTCTCATCCCTTGGCATCACAGACTTGGCCCTTTCCTGGATCTCCTCATACCGTACCAACCACACTTTCAGCATCACACACTCGCACACCACCTCCTTGCCATACCCTCTTTCTGTAGGTGTCCCCCAAGGTTCTATCATAGGACACATTTTGTTCTCCATCTACAACCTCAGCCTTGATCAACTCATGGAATCTCATGGTTTTCAATACCACTGTTATGCTGGCGACACGCAAATATATCTCACCTGACCAGGCATTACCTCTCTGTTGTCCAGAGTTCCAGAGTGTCTAGTAGCCGTAGCCTCCTTTCTCTACACCTACATTCTCAAACTCAACATGGAGAAAACCGAGTTCATCATATTTGCCCAACCTCACATGGCTCCTCTACCTGACCCATCTATCAAACTTAATTGAATAACACTTACCCCAGTCCCACAGATATGCTGCCTTGGGATAACCATGGACCCTGACCTATCGTTCAAGCTGCACATCCAAACCATCAACACCTCCTGCTGCCTCCAACTGAAAAAGAAACATCGAATACACTCCTTCCTCACCACTGAAATTACAAAAATGCTAGTCCAGGCCCTCATAATCTCCCACTTAGACTACTGCAACACCCTTCTCCATGACTTCACAGCAAATTCCCCCCCCCCCCCCCCCCGTCCACCTTAAACTGTGCTGCTCGTGTAATGCAACTCTCGCCCCTTTCTTCATCAACCACTCCCCTTTACCAACCCCTTCACTGGTTACCCATTGCCCAGCGAATAGAGTTCAAAATGTTAACGCTTAAATACAAAGCCATCCACAACCTGTCCCCTCCATATATTCCTGACCTAATCTCCTGCTACCTGTCCAGACGTAACCTCGGATCCTCCAAAGACCTCCTTCTCCATTCCTCACACAACCGTCTCCAAGATTTCTCCCGTGCATCCCCCATACTCTGGAAGTCATTACCAAGGCACATAAGACTGACCCCCACAATCACAGGCTTTAAGAAGGCCCTGAAGACTCATCTATTCAGGAAGGCCTACATGAGGTTAATATAATAAACTACAGCACCATGGAATTAATATAATAATGTGCAGCACCATGGAATTACTGGTGCTCTATAAACAATAATAATAATATGTATGTATTATAGTAATATTATGTATGTAGCAACGCTGCTGTTTATTACATGACTTTGCCAAACATCCTAAAAAGGTTGTCCTCTGTTGGTCAATCCTTTTTTATTGGAAGTGACCCCCAATAATAAGTTAATCATAAAGTGTATTAGTTCATAAATCCCTAGTGATTAATTGTAATCTATAGCAGAATCAGGCAGCAAGTATTCAATTTCCTTACAGTGCCACCAAAGGCCAAATGAAGAATTACACCAGTCCTGTTGAAATCATTTAACAGATTGAAGTGCTAGGTCCTCTAGCAGGAGAGACTTTCCTGGGAGATGCCCCCTAAACTAGCTAATATATGAGAGTTCTGAACAGGGTTCCCCTCTGTAAATTCTTAATAAAGTATGTGGTAGTTATTTAATAGGGCATTTTAAAAAGGATTTTCTAAACCAGGCAACCACTTTAACGTGAAGCTGTGCTTCTACAATGTACATGTACTATGATAGAGGACAAATATAAATAGAGGATTGTTGAGGGTCAGACTGCTTAGACCCCCACCCACTGCTGAAGTAAAGCACTCAGCCATCTCCAGTAATACCACTGAAGTAGATGGGAATGGCACCAAGCAAGTGACCACATTCAGCTTGACTGCAATCAGGCTGAATCCAGATGGGGAAAAATACGACCTGTTCTTGGGATTGGTGTGGGTCACAGTGGTCAGGACCCCAATGATATCCTCTATACTATTGATAGAGGTTAAATACATTTATCCAAATAATAGAGGTTTCCAGAGCTATAGCTAGGTAGCAATCACTACCAGACCCTGCACCTGTTACATATGTTGCAATTGGTCATACGAGCTTCAAGTTACGCCTGTACAGGTTTCACCCTAAAATCCCTATAAAGTGTTATGGCCGTTCCTGCAAGACAGAGCTAAAGTTGGGGAGGTTGAGTAACAATCCCCACATTGCATGCTGCCATACATAGTGCTTGTAGTCTACTAATACAGAGGCATATCTATTTAAGGCCATCAAGGCATGTGCTTGACCTCTTCTGGGTTGTCCTGGAGGCTCCAAAAAAGAGGGAAGACCTGCCAAACACCCCCATCAACCAGGTTCTAAGTCATTTAACATGTGACATGGATACAGTCACGTCCCTTGAAAAATGGGCATGGTTACTCAAGAAAGAAACATGGCAAGTTCAAAAATTCAAACACCTACACTCATATTATATTCTCAAAATGGAGACGAGCAGCCATCTTTAGGGTATTTGGAAACATGGATGGTGGAGCTGAACCTTTTACCCAGTTGGATGGAAGCCTATGGCTTTAATTCAGGGAATCTACACGGTAGTAACAACCCTTCCCTCCGTAGATTCCACACGGAAATCACCTGAAGAAGTGACATGTCAGTTCTTGTTCTCCGCATCACATATTTCAAACCCATGTGTGAAAATGTACAAAGATTGTATAAATTATGGTCTGGATTGCCTTTGGAAACAGTGGAAAGTGGAATGCAAGTTTTCATGTGAACTTAGTACAGAATACAAGCCATTATCCACAGTGAAAACCAACATGTGAATATATCTCTAAGGGAGTCTTCACACGGAGTTTACGCTCACTCATTCTGAGCGTAAACTCGATCAGAGTGAGCGGCGTAAAAAACAGATCCCATTGACTTGAATGGGTGCCGGCATACGCGCGCTCCCCATTGAAATCAATGGGAGGCTTTTTTACCTATTACTTTCAATGTGATACGCGCGTATCACAGCATAGCCTCCGTGTGAAGGCTCTCTTAGGTAGAATCCGCCAGTAATGTATTTTATATACCATATTCATATACAGTTCATCTAGTGTACTTTCTACTGTAAATAGCATACAAATAATTTGGGTTTTCTGCGCTTGTTCTGGCTTTAAAGGGACTCAGGAAGAGAATATGTACAGAATGCAAATGTGCGACGTCTCTCATTTGCATTTTGCTTTCTCAGAGACAGTGCAGTTTATTTAAGGAAGGCAGCAAGAACCATGCAAATGAGAGACGCCTTAGCCTCATTTGTATTCTGTGCGCTCTGTTTCTTGTGTCATTCGCTGAGGGGACAGAGAAAAACCCGAAACTACACATGTCCTTTGGATCTTTCCCATTAAGACTTTTGTCAGAAGTTATGCAGGGGCTAAACTTGTGAATCTGGACACATGACCTTTAAATCATAATGTATGGAGATATTGGAATATATGGGGAGCTGTAAAGACCTCGTTCACACAACAGTTTCTCAGCAGTGTGACAGATCAGATCTAGATAATCGCAGATTGGATCCATAAAACATATAACCATGAACTGGCTTGGTTGTGCGAGTACAACGAACTGAGTAGCGCTGATATCCTTTGAGTCTGCTGGATGCCATACACAAGCACAAACCCTTCCCAAAGGAAATTTTTTGGGTGAAAAAACAAGTGCTTTTGAAAAACATGAGAAGTACTTAATATTTCCCCATACATAGTTCATCGCTGCAAAGGATCGTCCATCGGGGAAATGATATTTATTAATAAATTTTATTTTATCCATTTATATGGGTCCATTTGGAGACCCCACACTGTCCTCTATTAGGAAGCAGCTGTAGCCTGATCTCATTATGGTAATGGGGATGGGACTCATGGGAATGACCATGGGAAAATCTACAACTGTCCGCAACGTCTCACAGTGACAATATGGTAACTGAGCAGAGCCAACATTGTGCCTCGCTTTTTGTGTGCACACTAATACAAGTAATATTTGTTGACTTGCAACTTCTAGATCATTTTTGCCTAGTTTTTGCTATTTCTGCTAATGAGTGACTCTAGACAATCTCTAACATACTTTGCATTTCTTGGCAGTGTTTCGGGAGAGCGGAGCATCGGGGGTAGCAGTGCCCTTTTTCCACGAGACAATACCCACCCTCTCTTTTTGTGACATGACCAGAAAATAAAGTGCTCATGTTCTGCACAGAATAACAGAGATCTCCACGGATGCAGGAAATTTCTCATCTCTTCCAATAGTCCAGGAGGTCACCCCTAATTTTGGGGCCCTCCTAGATGTTTTGGAACAATTGGCAAATATAAGCTATAAGCCAGAAATATGGTCTGGTACTTATAAAGTCACATCCCAGGACAAATCACTATATATCTCACATGGCTCAGCTGGCTACACGATGAGGGATTTTTATTAATCTAGTAAGGCCAGTTTTCTAGCAAGTGGCACATTTCTGGTGCAATTTTATTTGCGCCAAAAATTAGGTAAAATGTTATCTATTTTCCAACCTGCTTGCCACTTTGAAAAGAACCTTTCACCACCTCCAAAAAGTCCAGCTCTTTATTTTTCTAGTCCCTCCATTCCTGACCAATCAACATTGTTAGTTTTGGTGTTTGATACTATTTAATCTCTGCACTGTCAAGAGGGAGGTGTCAGACAAGAGCAGGAACAGGGTAGGAGTCTGAGCTCTGACACTGGCTGTCTCTGATTGGAGCTCTGAATCACACCCCCTGGCCAGACCCCGCCCTTTTGACATTACAGAGTTTAAATAGCACATCAGACACTAAAACTAAGAGTACTGATTGCTTAGGAATGGTGGAGACCTATTAAACAGATACTAAGAACTAGAATTGGTGGAGGTGGTGAAAGGTCTTCTTCAAATAAAAGATGGCGCAGCAATGTGGACCAGGGTGGGAATAAGCCCGACAGATTTATTGTAACTTATGCCAGAAAACTGGCTTAGGGTTCGTTCACATCTGCGTCGTCAGTCCTTATTGCAGGTTTCCGTTTCCTGCATAAAACAGATGCAGGAGACGGAAGCCTGCAGGAGACTTTCTCACCCATTCAGTTGAATGGGTGAGAAAGCTGTCCGGCCGTGCGCGGCAGTGAGCGTTTTGCGCTCTCCGCCGCGAAACCGGGTTTTATAATCCGGACACAGAGTCGGACATGCAGTACTCTGTGTCCGGATAAAAAAATCCGGTTTCGCGGCGGAGAGCCTAAAACGCTCACCACCGCGCACGGCCGGACCCGATCTATGGTTTCCGTCTTCTGCCATGCAGAAGACGGAAACCATAGTACGGAGACCCCAGACGCAGGTGTGAACCCAGTGTTAGATTTCTATTCTGGTGCACAAGACCTACTGTGCTATACCAGAGCAAGAGGACCCACTAGGAATGTAACTTAAATCAAGTAAAAATGAAACAAAAAAACTTAAATGAGAATTAAATCACAAGGCCTCTCACTGGGTCTCTTTAAATTATTCCTGCAAAGTGGTACTTCTGCCCTACTTTGTTGGGAACTGCAACATGGCCCCATACAAGAGAATGTGGCTGTGTTGTAATGCCTTTCGCTATAGCTGTACTGTGAGATCACTGTGTTCATTATAGTCCCCGAGCTGTGCTTATCTCTGTACTGCGACATCACTGTGTTTAATATCCCTATACTATGACATTGCTGTCTTTATTATCCCTGTACTGTGACATCACTGTCTTTATTATCCCTGTACTGTGACATCACTGTGTGTATTATCCTGTATTGTGACATCACTATGTGTATTATCTCTGCACTGTGACATCACTGTGTGTATTATCCCTACTGTGACATCACTGTGTGTATTATCTCTGCACTGTGACATCACTGTTTATTATCCCTGTATTGTGACATCACTGTGTGTATTATCCCTTGTACTGTGACATCACTGTGTGTATTATCCTGTACTGTGACATCACTGTGTTTATTATCCCTGTACTGTGACATCACTGTGTGTATTATCCCTGTACTGTGACATCACTGTGTGTATTATCCCTGTACTGTGACATCACTGTGGACATTATCCCTGTACTGTGACATCACTGTATGTATTATCTCTATACTGTGACATCACTGTATGTATTATCTCTGTACTGTGACATCACTGTGTGTATTATCTCTGTATCGTGACATCACTGTGTTTATTATCCCTGTACTGTGACATCACTGTGTATATTATCCCTGTACTGTGACATCACTGTGTGTATTATCCCTGTACTGTGTCATCACTGTGTATATTATCTCTATACTGTGACATCACTGTATGTATTATCCCTGTACTGTGACATCACTGTGTGTATTATCCCTGTACTGTGACATCACTGTGTTTATTATCCCTGTACTGTGACATCACTGTGTGTATTATCCCTGTACTGTGACATCACTGTGTATATTATCCCTGTACTGTGACATCACTGTGTATATTATCCCTGTACTGTGACATCACTGTATGTATTATCCCTGTACTGTGACATCACTGTGTATATTATCCCTGTACTGTGACATCACTGTATGTATTATCCCTGTACTGTGACATCACTGTGTTTATTATCCCTGTACTGTGACATCACTGTATGTATTATCCCTGTACTGTGACATCACTGTGTGTATTATCCCTGTACTGTGACATCACTGTGTGTATTATCCCTGTACTGTGACAGCACTGTGTGTATTATCCCTGTACTGTGACATCACTGTGTATATTATCCCTGTACTGTGACATCACTGTATGTATTATCCCTGTACTGTGACATCACTGTGTTTATTATCCCTGTACTGTGACATCACTGTGTGTATTATCTCTGTACTGTGACATCACTGTGGACATTATCCCTGTACTGTGACATCACTGTATGTATTATCTCTATACTGTGACATCACTGTATGTATTATCTCTGTACTGTGACATCACTGTGTGTATTATCTCTGTATGGTGACATCACTGTGTTTATTATCCCTGTACTGTGACATCACTGTGTATATTATCCCTGTACTGTGACATCACTGTGTGTATTATCCCTGTACTGTGTCATCACTGTGTATATTATCTCTATACTGTGACATCACTGTATGTATTATCCCTGTACTGTGACATCACTGTGTGTATTATCTCTGTATGGTGACATCACTGTGTTTATTATCCCTGTACTGTGACATCACTGTGTATATTATCCCTGTACTGTGACATCACTGTATGTATTATCCCTGTACTGTGACATCACTGTGTATATTATCCCTGTACTGTGACATCACTGTGTGTATTATCCCTGTACTGTGACATCACTGTGTATATTATCCCTGTACTGTGACATCACTGTATGTATTATCCCTGTACTGTGACATCACTGTGTTTATTATCCCTGTACTGTGACATCACTGTGTGTATTATCCCTGTACTGTGACATCACTGTGTGTATTATCCCTGTACTGTGACATCACTGTGTATATTATCCCTGTACTGTGACATCACTGTATGTATTATCCCTGTACTGTGACATCACTGTGTATATTATCCCTGTACTGTGACATCACTGTATGTATTATCCCTGTACTGTGACATCACTGTGTTTATTATCCCTGTACTGTGACATCACTGTATGTATTATCCCTGTACTGTGACATCACTGTGTGTATTATCCCTGTACTGTGACATCACTGTGTGTATTATCCCTGTACTGTGACATCACTGTGTGTATTATCCCTGTACTGTGACATCACTGTGTATATTATCCCTGTACTGTGACATCACTGTATGTATTATCCCTGTACTGTGACATCACTGTGTTTATTATCCCTGTACTGTGACATCACTGTGTGTATTATCCCTGTACTGTGACATCACTGTGTTTATTATCCCTGTACTGTGACATCACTGTGTTTATTATCCCTGTACTGTGACATCACTGTGTTTATTATCCCTGTACTGTGACATCACTGTGTGTATTATCCCTGTACGGTGACATCACTGTGTTTATTATCCCTGTACTGTGACATCACTGTGTATATTATCCCTGTACTGTGACATCACTGTATGTATTATCCCTGTACTGTGACATCACTGTGTATATTATCCCTGTACTGTGACATTACTGTGTGTATTATCCCTGTACTGTGACATCACTGTGTATATTATCCCTGTACTGTGACATCACTGTATGTATTATCCCTGTACTGTGACATCACTGTGTTTATTATCCCTGTACTGTGACATCACTGTGTGTATTATCCCTGTACTGTGACATCACTGTGGACTGTGGTAACTTAGATAACACTTAGTTATGGCATTTTCTAGTTATACGTCCTCACTTTGTGAATTGTGGGAAAAACTGTTCATTCAGAATGAGATCCAAAATAAATGTTGGCACAGTTTGACTTGTTGTGGGTTTTCTCTGGATACACCAGTTTTCACTGTCAGTCCCAAAACTTACTTAGGTCTTGTGAAACTAGATTGTAAACCACACAGGATGAGGATGAATGTGAGGGCACTCGAGATATGAATGGACGAGTGAAGCCTGGGTCCACAAGAACTTTTGCCACGTCCTTCATATATATGGGGAAGTCATTACTGTAATGTTATATAATAACGTAAAACTGGTTTTGGTTCTAAAAATTGTTTAATCTCAGCCTCTTTCCTGGGGAAGTGAAGGTTATTTGGGGATTAGGAAGGGACGCTGAGGGTCTTTGGTAAGAAGCAACAAGCTTTGTGTGATGCTAGTGCGATAAATGACTTTGAACAATGGAGGATTGAGCCTCAGGGTGCGTAGTCTGGAGCATGAATAGCATCTCTCACACAGCCCCAGCCCCCACAGATGGCCCTATAATAGCTCAGAGAGATTTCCTGCCGCTCGCCCTACAAGATTGGACACCATTAACTACTTCTCTTCCAGAAAGATCACATTATATTTCCCTGGTGACCTTGAGCACTCGCACTTACACGAAATGTGAGTCTGCATATAACTATTGATGACTTTGCGATAGTTTTTGCTACTTTGCAGTGACTGACACAATCTCTGTTTTCTTCATTACAGTGCATTATGGGTCAAAGCTTGACACCATCTGTCTTTACATGCCTGGCACGGATTGCATTTGCCCAGTGAATGATATCATAGAAGCAGTGACATCACGTAGGCCATTACTGACAATGACTGTGGGTCTATAAATGGGGAGGGAGCAGGGCAGTGCACTCAGTGCAGAAGAGACTAGGACAGAGGAGACACAAGGTATTGTGATTGTGCATATCATTTACCATGGGGAGCTCGGTGAAGCCGAAACACACAAAGAGTTCACAAACTCTGGTAGAGCTGCAGAGACTCGGCTACATATGGGGAGACGGGGACAGTATATACAGAGGACTAACATACACTAAATAAGCATGTAAATATGTTGCATTGTAGACATAAATGTGTATAGAATATGTTGGATGATTATAGGCTGTACTGAAGGGGTGCAGAGGGTGCAGTTGCAACTGGGTCCAGAGATTTAGAGGTCCCTATATGAGGATCCCAGTACTATAAACAATATATTATAGCTGGGGGCCCAGTATAGAGTTTGCATTGGACCCCAGGAGCTTCATGTTACGCTACAGATTAGAGTAATATATAATAAACACATTAGTTCTTAGATGAAGCCGTAAAATAAAGGATCACTATTTGCACTGCACTAACATTTAGGCTCTGTTCACACTAGAAGGCTTCTGTGAGTCATGATCACTAGGTCAGATCTATTTGGAATTCTTTAGGCTGGGGCCCCGGAATTGTCGCGGCAAAAACAGTCACTGCAAAGTGCATGGGAGTCTAGTGAATTCCATCTACGCATTTCAGAAAAATATGCTCTGCAATTTCTAAAGCCATTGCCAATTATACTTACGGAAACGCCGACGGTTTCGCTATAGTTATAATGGAAGCAGAAAGTCAACAGAGGAAACTGCTGAGTTTCTATGAAAAGTGTTGCGGGGAAAAAACGTGAGGGATGGCTGCCACAGTTCTTCCTGCAGCGCAGTTTTGCTATAGCCCACTAACTGGGTCCTTAAACTTAATGGGATTTGTTTGTGTCCTGGTATAAAAATAGTCTGCAACCTATGTTATATTTAGGGGCGGTTCACACTTGTGCCCGGTGTCCGGTTTGTGCACTCCGTCGGGTTTCCGTCTTCAGCACTGGCGAAACTGGACAGGGGATGGAAACCTGGCGGTCAGTTTTAAAGCCCATTCACTTGAATGAGTTTGTAAAGGTGACCACCCGTGTCCGCCTGCAGCCTGTCTGCAGGGAAACCGTTTTTTTTTTAGCCAGACACAAAGTCCTGCATGTCTGACTTCAAGTGAATGGGTTTTAACCCCTTAGTGACCCTTGACGTAACTGTACGTCATGGGTCGCATGGGGATGTATGGAGCGAGCTCACACGCTGAGCTCGCTCCATACACGGCAGATGCCGGCTGTATCATACAGCCAGGACCTGCCAATAACAGCAGCGGTCGGTGCCCGAGCTGATCGCTGCTGTTAACCCTTTACACACTGCGGTCAAACGTGACCGCAGCGTGTAAACAGCGCAGGCGGCATGGGCGCCGCCATGTTTCGCCGATCGCCGCCCTCCTGAACGTCACATGAGGGCGGTGATCGGTTGCTATGACAGCCGGAAGCCTATTGAAGGCTTCCAGGCTTGTCTCTGCACTAGATCTATTAGACGATGCCAGAGGCCAGAGGCATCGTCTAATAGAAGTGCTGCGATTCTGCTATTCACTGCAGTACTGTAGTATTGCAGTGAATAGTATGAGCGATCAGACCCCCTAGGTTTCAAGGTACCTAAGGGGTCTGATCATAAATGTAACAGAAGAAAAAAAAAAGTTTTTAAAAGTATTAAAAAAATAAAAAAAATATAAAAGTTCAAATCACCCCCCTTTCCCTAGATTAGCTATAAAAGTAATTAAAGAACATTAAACATAAACATATTAGGTATCCCTGCGCTCCAAAATGCCCGAACTATTAGAATATTAAAACATTTATCCCGTACTGCGAACGGCGTAGCGGCAAAAAAAATAAAAACTGCCAAAAAGCATTTTTTTCAACACTTTGCCTCCTATAAAAAATTGAATAAAAAGTGATCAAACCATCAGATCTTTCCCCAAATGGTATCAATAGAAACGTCATCTTGTCCCGCATAAAAAGACACCACAACCAGCTCCATACATGGAAATAAGAAAAAGTTACAGGTGTTAGAACATGATGACACAAAATTTTTTTTCTATTTTGCAAAGTTTATCATTTTTTTTAAAAGTATCAAAACATTTCAAATACTATATAAATTTGGTATCACCGCGTTCGTACTGACACGTAGAACACAGGTAAGATGTCATTTGTACCAAACAGTGAACGCTGTAAAAATTAAACCCATAAGAAAATGGCGCAAATGCATTTTTTCTCCAATTGCGCCTCATTCTGAATTTTTTTCCAGCTTCCCAGTACATTGCACAGCATATTGAATGATGCCATTACAAAGTACAATTTGTCCCGCAAACAATAAGCCATCATGTGACTCTGTGAACTGAAAAATGAAAAAGTTATGGCTCTTGAAATGTGAGGAGGGAAAAACGAAAATGCGAAACCAAAAAATGGCCGGGTCCTTAAGGGGTTAAAACTGACCACCAGGTTTCTGTCCCCTGTCCAGTTTTGCTGGGGCTGAAGACGGAAACCCGACAGAATGTACAAACCAGACACCGGGCGCAAGTGTGAACTGCCCCTTACAAGCATATCAAGCCAGTCCTGCAGATAGGTAGGTTAGGGTCACCTGAAGCAAACAGTGTTTTCCTCTTGTCAATCACTGCCTCTATTACCAATATATTCGCTTTTTGTAAATCTTCAAATAGATTCTTTGGTGCAACGAGGTTATTGCTGCTTAACTTTTTGGAGCAATGACAAATGCCCACATTACTCCAAAGAGTTAATTTGCATGTTAACAAAAACAGTGTTAACTCGACAATGGGAGTAGCAATTCACAAGGGGAAAACACTCTTTGATTCAGGTGACCCTAACGTTTCTATCTGCGGGGCTGGATTGATATGTCACATTTTGGTAACAGACTACCTTTAGGCTGAGGCCCTCACGTTGCGGATAAGCTGCTTTTTTTTGTTGTAGACCTTGCTGCGGTTTATTGAGCCAGAGCCAGGTGTAGATTAAGCAGAAGGTAGAAGTATAAGGGGGCATTCACAGATTATTTTGGCGTAGATTCTTACGCATAGAAAAAAAGCCTTCCATTGACTTCACTGGGTTCCGTTTTCAATGCGGAACCCATTGAAATCAATGGGAGGCTTTTTTTGCTATTGATTTCAATGGTTTCCATGGGGAAAATGGAACCCAATGAAGTCAATGGGAGGCTTTATTACCGAACGGATTGTGATACGAATTCCAGGTCCGCATCAGCACATGGAAACTCCGTGTGTATGCCCCTAAGGCCTCTTGCAAACAACCTTGGGTGAGATCAGTGTGTTACCTGTGTTTTTCCCAGATAGCACACTGACCCATTCGTTTCTATGGGCTCATGCACACAACCATGATGTCTACTGATCAGTGTGCGGGCCAAGAGTCTGTGCTACAAAATATAGAGCAGGTCCTATTCTGTTCAGTGTTTGCAGAACGGACTTGACCATAGAAACCTATGGGAGAATAAAAACCTAGGATGGCACACTGATGTACTCAGTGTGTCATCAGTGTGCCGTCTGTGTTTGAGGACAAGCTAGGGATATCATTAGATGTCTCCTGTGTGTTGTTTTTTTTTTTTGTGAATCCGCAAACTAGGATCACACACTGATGGCACACAGTGCCGTATGTCCGCAAAAATGGACAGAGTGTCACACTCTGTCCATTTTTGCGAACATACGGCACTGATGCTGAACACACACTGATGACACTCTGTCCGAAAAACTGAACAATAATTACTAGATTGTGGACCACAAAATACACACGGTCGTTTACTTTTGTAGCCACTTCTGGGCTGGGTGTGGCTCAAAAACAGCAGCAAAATCTGCAACAAAAAAAGCAGCTTTTCCAAAATGTGGGGCCTCAGCCTTAGTGGTTACACAGTTTTCAGATAAGGCAACTAGCATGGTGGTCTCACAACAGTCTTACATGAGGCAGCAGGTAAGCTTGAACGTTCACACCTTGCTGACACCTGTGACACAGTGTAGACACTCACACCTCTGTGCCAAGTCAGTTTGGGACAGTCTCACAGTCTCACAGCAGCTCAGCGTTACCTCTACAGTTTAGCTTTTGACTTATAATGGTCACCACCCAGATTAGAGGTTTCATGATCACCTCTGATCTGGTCACAATTGCCCACTCTTTTACACACTCTCCCTGTCCACCATCCTCAGTCACCATGTATAATCCGTCACACACAGAAAACAGTCTTCAAATTATTTCTGGTGTGGAACCGTTCTTCACACTCAGGGAGCCTGCACACGGAGTTTACGCTTCCTCATTCTGAACGTAAAACTCGCTCAGAATGAGCGGTGTAAAAAACAGATCCCATTGACTTGAATGGGTGATACGCGCGTTTCACATTGAAAGCAATAGGTTAAAAAAGCCTCCCATTGATTTCAATGGGGAGCGCGCGTATGCCGGCACCCATTCAAGTCAATGGGATCTGTTTTTTACACGTCTCACTCTGAACGAGTTTTACGTTCAGAATGAGCGAGCATAAACTCCGTGTGCAGGCTCCCACAGGGTGCATTCACACGGAGGAAAATGGTGCTGAATGTGTTGTGGAATCTGCCTCAGATTCAGTGCTGAAAAAAGCCTCCCATTGATTTCAATGGGTTCCTTTTTCCACAGAAGACAGAACCCATTGAACTCAATGGGACTCTTTTTATCAGCGCTGATTCTGCCACGAGTTATCGTGGCAGAATCAACGCCACTTTACTCCATGTGAATGCACCCTTATAATGATTACTATTGTCCCCCACTTCCTGCCATTCCCTTAGCACAACCTTCACCTGTGCCTGTTTGTGCCATCTGAGGGAACATTCACATGGAGTAATGCAGCACTGATTCTGGCACAATAACTTGCGGCAGAATCAGCGCTGATAAAAAGACTCCCATTGACTCCATGGCGGAACACATTGAACTCAATGGGAGTCTTTTCATCAGCGCTGAATCTGCCGTGAGTTATCGTGCCAGAATCAGTGCCGCGTTACTTCCTGTGAATGTCCCCTAAGTGTCTGACTAAGTGTCTGTCTCACAGTACCAGGAGAATACTGTATACAATGATGTCACAGTACAGAGATCATACAGTGATGTCACTATACAGGGATAATATGCACAGTGATGTCAAAGTACAGTAATAACAAACTCAGTGATGTTGTAGTACAAAGATACTTCACACAGTGATGTAATTGTACCGGTATAATAAACACAGTGATGTCACAGTTCCAGGATAAGGCCTCGTTCACTCCGTCTGGGGGAGTCTGCATGAGGACCCCCCCAAACGGAATACCGAACGCAACTGCAAGCGTTGTGCCAGTGAAAGCACACGGACCCCATAGACTATAATGGGGTCAGTGTGCTTGCCACTAGATCTCCGCAGGGATCATGCAGGCAGGAAAGTAATTCACAATCTATGATTCGTGCGAGCAGTGTGCAGCAAGCACAAGGACCCCATTATAGTCTTTGGGGTCTGTCAGTGGCGTAACTAGGAATGGCGGAGCCCCGTGGCGAACTTTTGACATGGCCCCCCCAACCGACACCGACGCCGAAGACCTCGACCAACCCCCTCCTCCGCACTCTATTATGTCCCTTAGTAAGCCCTGCACACAGTATTATGTCCATTAGTGGCCCCTGCACACAGTATTATGTCCCTTAATAGCCCCTGCACACAGTATTATGTCCATTAGTGGCCCCTGCACACAGTATTATGTCCCATAGTGGCCCCTGCACACGGTATTATGTCCCTTAGTGGCCCCTGCACACAGTATTATGTCCATTAGTGGCCCCTGCACACAGTATTGTGTCCCTTAGTGGCCCTGTACACAGTATTATGTCCCTTAGAGGCCCCTGCACACAGTATTATGTCCGTTAGTAGCCCTGCACACAGTATTATGTCCCTCAGTGGCCCCTGCACACAGTATTATGTCCCTTAGTGGCCCCTGCACACAGTATTATGTCCCTCAGTGGCCCCTGCACACAGTATTATGTCCCTTAGTGGCCCTGCACACAGTATTATGTCCCTTAGTGGCCCTGCACACAGTATTATGTCCATTAGTGGCCCCTGCACACAGTATTATGTCCCTTAGTGGCCCTGCACACAGTATTATGTCCCATAGTGGCCCCTGCACACAGTATTATAGCCCATAGTGTCCCCTGCACACAGTATTATAGCCCATAGTGGACACCCATAAACAATTATTATACTCTGGGGTTTTTTCAGACCCCAGACTATAATAATCGGAGACCTGGGGGAATAAAAACATAAAAAATTATTGTTTCTTACCTGTCTCCGCTGCAGTCCTCCGCTGTCATCCTTCTTCAATGACATCTGATGTCACATGACCCGGGACGCAGGTCGGGGTCATGTGATGTCAGAGACATCAGACAACTAGGCCTGAAGCCTGCCCGGATTGTGGAGAAGTAAGTAACAGTGTTTTTTATGTTTCTTACCTCTCCGGCCTCCAATCATTATACTCGGGGGTCTGCAAAGACCCCCGAGTATAATGATAGTCTTTGTGGGGCCCGCGGTGTCACTTACCGATCCCGGCCCAGCCAGGATCGGTAAGTAAATAGGGCCCGTTACGGCCTATTAAGAAAAAAGAAAAAAACGCAGCGGTAGCGGCTGTCACCGAGCTCCCTAATGTCCCGGGCCCTGTGGTAGCCGCTACCACTGCTACCACGGTAGTTTCGCCCCTGGACTGGACTGTGTAGATACAGTATGTCCATGTCTCAGGTTCTCTCTATCCTTGCTAGCTTTGAGATAGACATGGGATCTGTGTCTATCTGGCATTTTATGGCATATCCTATGGATGTAGCTATAAGTGTCCACTTGGCAATACCCCTTTACTAATATCTGGGTAATATTTCCACTGCAGACGGTTCAACAGTAACCCAAAATATCCACCAAAGATACACTAGTGGTGTCCATGTCAAGTTGACGTCCTTTTTGTAAGAGGGTAGTACGGTAGATCCATTTTTAATCATCTTTCCCTCTTTCAGTCTGAGTCACAATTCTAAATAATTATAGTACCCCTCACAGAAAAATTATTTTAATTTGGCATTAACAGGTTTTGATGCAGACAGCTGGTTATAGAGCAGGAGGAGTTGAGCCGATTGATGTATTGTTTTATAGGAAGAGATTTAGTATAACTAAGAATTCAGTCTTTCTGTGCTCGGGGGTCCAGTGGGCAGTCCTACTTAGTGATTGACAGCTATCTCTACATGCATCACATGGGGAAGACTGGCAGTCATTGAGTAGGACCGCCCACTGGACTCGTAAGCACAGAAGGAGCAGGGATTTATATGGCAAAATTCTAATTGGTTCTCCCTGCTTAGTTTTATGCAGTTTAATGCTGAAAACAAGGGCTAGATTGGACTGGATTAAAAGGTTTTGTCTACTTATTTTTTTAAGAATTCATAGTGCTGCTGATGGGGGCTAATAATATAAAAACACAATTACTCACCTCTCTACGCACCTCCTTTTTCAGCAGCATCAGGTCTAGTCTTCTGTAAACAGGTCCCGAACCTGCTGCCACTGCCAACATCAAATGGGGAGAGGTGGGTAATGGCTTTTATGTTACTGGCCCTCAGCAGCACTATTAAAGGGGCTCTATCATTGGGAAAAGTCATTTTTAACTAATCACATCCTTGCATAGGTTTTAGAAAGTCTACTCCACACCTACCTTTAGTATGTAAATTGCCTCAGTGGTTTCTGAATAAGTCAGTTTTATTCATATGCTATTTAGACGGGTGCACAATGTATCGTGCACCTCTTTGCTATTGTTTCCTATGCACAGGCTGCTGATGATGGGGACTCGGCTTCCTGTTTGCACACACACATAGGAGATAATAGCAGAGATCAGTGCTGCTGGGAACTTCCTGTGCTGGCTGGAAGCTCATTAGCATATGGATAAAAACTGACTTATTCAGAAGGAAATCTACATACTAAAGGTAGGTGTGGAATAGGCTTTCGAAAGCCTATGCAAGGATGTGATTAGATAAAAATGACTTTTCCCAGTGATAAAGCCCCTTTAAAGGAGTTTTGTCATTACAGACACTTATCCCCTATCTACAAGATGTGTGTGACCAGTGCTCTATTCACTGTTATAGAAGCCTCATAGAAGTGAATGAAGAGCCAGTCAGTCACACTGGAGCGTAATTCCCATAGAGGAGGCATGAGGGACTCTTTCAGACCCCTGTTCTCCAGATCTATGGACGTTCCAGTGGTTGGACCCTCAGTAATCTAACACTTACTGCCTTCTTAGTGGATCACACAACTCTTTTAATTGATAAAAAAAAATAAAAGTTGAACAATTCCTTAAAAGGGGTTTTACTGTAATAATAATCATCATGTTAATATTACTCTTTTGCTCATTTGCTTTGACCAGGGTTTAGATACAGATGTGACTTTTTGCCCCAGGTTAAGGAAAGTCTAGATACATCTCTGCATGAAGGTAGGGCTCCGGGTGAAAACACTGGAAGAGCAATCTCAAGTGCTTGAGTAGACATATCTGCCAGGTGTCAGGGTGTGGCAGATTTGGGGTTTTTACAATTAGTATGTGATAATTCTTTAGGCTGACATTTAGTATAGAACTGCTTATTGTATCTGTATCCTTTAATCCAGGTAAGAGGTTCTCCCATGAATAGAGTATACAGAAATATCTATTTGAAACCATAACCTAGATACTGAAACATACCTCTCAACTTATATAGAACTGAAAGAAAGACAAAATCTGTACTATGAGCCCTACTTTACTCCACCAATTCCAAAACATGCCCGTTTAGTGGTCCCAACACAGTATCATGCTCCTTGTAGTCCCCTCACAGTATAATGTCTCCCTTGTAACCCCTACAGTGTAATGCCCCATAGCATAATGTCCCACTTAATATGTCCTCCACATTATAATGTGCTCTTTAATGTGGCCCCCACAGTATAATATGCCCCTTAATATGACAAAATAGGGCCAGAGATGTCTAATAATCTCACATCTGCAGGAAATAGAACGTAGCCTGCAGGAGATTCAAAGACTACAAAAGTATACACAGAGTTATAGTTATACAGGATTTGTGGTAGCCAAATAACAATTAAAGGGGATGTTCCGATTAGTAAAGTTTACTATTCACAGGATAAGTGGTTAAGTGTCTGATTGGCCTGCTAGGACCCTCACCAATCACAAGAACAGTATCCCATGCCTTCATTATAAATAAAGCAGTGGTCGAGCTCCCACTTTATTAATCCCTATAGGACAGCTGTAGATAGCCGGGTGCCATATTTGTCTTCTTTTTGGCAGGCCAATAGAGATAAATAAAGTGGAAGCCTGCATGCTCAACTACTACTTCATTCATACAAGGGGACACTGACCCCCTTCTCATCATCAATGTGGGTTCCAGTAGTTGGACCCCGATCACTAAGACATTTATATCACCTGTCCAGGACATAGGAGGGACTCATAACATCATAGGTCTCTGGACCACATTCAGCCTAGGATATGCGAGCAATATGTGGTCCAGAATTTCCTGTCTGTATTTGCCCATGTGCATGGGACCTATGGGTATGCCCACGTGGGCCATATTCACTGTAGATTTTCTGCTGTGGAAAGGCAGGAAATAGCAGATGAGACAAATCTTATTCACACAATAGAAAATATCTTTATCCTGCGGTATTCTGTAGATTTCACCCTTTGCAATTAATAAAATGAATTAAAGGAAGTGCCGGCAGCCCCGCAGATTATCGATGGGATAGAGTCACCTGAGTAAGTGTTTTCTCTTATGAATCGGAGTTGCTATTTTGTGAATATGCAAATGAGTTCTTTGGAGCAATGAGGGTGTTGCCATTGCCAGAGTGATAAGTGGCAAAAATCTCATCAGTCCAAAGAGCTCATTTGCATACTAACAAAAACAATGATATCTCTATAATATCAGCAGTGATTCACAAGGGAAACACCCTTTGATTCAGGTGACCCTAACCTACCTATCTACAGGGCTTGGTTCATATGTTGGGTTATGGTGACAGACAGTGGCATAACTAGGAACAGAGGGGCCCCGTGGCGAACTTTTGAAAAGCCCCCACCCGACGCCCGCCAAAGACCCCGCCCGACCCCCCCAACGCCCGCCATTCCTGCACTCTCTATTATGCCCCATAGTGGCCCCTGAACACAGTATTATGTCCATATAGTGGCCCCTGCCCCATAGTTACCCCTGCACACAGTATTATCCCCCATAGTCACCCCTGCACACAATATTATGCCCCATAGTGGCCCCATTACACAGTATTATCCCCCATAGTAGTTCATGCACACAGTATTATCCCCCATAGTGGCTCCTACACATAGTATTATATCCCACTATGGACACCCATGAACAATCATTATATTCTGGGCTCTTTTCAGACCCCAGAGTTTAATAATCGGAGACCGAAAGGGGATACCAAAAAACACTGTTATTTACCTATCCCCATCTCCGCTGCAGTCCTCGGTGGTCTCGGCCATCTTCAATGATGTCCGAGACGTCACATGACTCAGGAGGCAGGCCTTGGTCATGTGACGTCAGGGAGAATCACAGAGGCCTGCCCGCAGAGAAGCCTGCCCGGAGAGGTAAGTAACATGGTTTTTTATGTTCCCTTACCTCCCCTGGACCTTCAATCATTATACTCGGGGGTCTGAAAAGACCCCTGAGCAAAGTAATGATGTTTGTGCTGCACGTGGCGTCACTTACCGATCCCGGCCCCTACCAGGATCGGTAAGTAAATAGGGCCCGTTACCAGCTGGAGTAACTCCAGCCGGTAACGGCCTATTAAGAAAAGAAAAAAAACACAGGGGTAGCGGCTGTTGCCGGGCCCCTAATGTCCCTGTGGCCCTGTGGCAGGCACTACCCCTGCTACCCCGGTTGTTACGCCACTGGTGACAGACTCCCTTTAAGTAATTCGGTGATTTGAGAATTTTGCAGCTGCAGATTCTGAGCAGATTTACGATTTGCTGTATACACATATGTAACATTATAGTACATCCAAAGCATATCCATGCTTGATACACAGGCAGCAATGCCCTGCAAACCTTCACATTTATACTGCGCTTTAAGCTGAGGTGTAACTTGAAGCTCCTGGGCCCCAATGCAAAATCTATAACGGACCCCCCCCCCCCCCATTTAGAATGCTGGTATATTTTGTCAGAGGGACCTTTGGGGCCCCTCAGGGACCAGGGCCCGTTAGCTACTACTATCTTGGCATCCCCTATAGCTATGCCCCTGGCTTTAAAGTGGTTGTTCAAGGACTGCTAATATATTTTATGGCCCTGGGAGTTGTGACAGATTATTATGTGAGATCGGTGGAGGACTGGGCAGAATGACCCATGAGTGGAGCGACCCCGGAGACTGAAGGCCGCTTCAGATCACATGATCAGGGGTCATGAGATGGCAAAAACCCTATGGATCCATCAGCTGAAATAACCTGTAAATTAACAGTCTCTGGACAACCCCTTTAAGGATCTTTTAGGTCACACATGCTGATAGGACAGTCTATAGGGATGAATCTGTCTATTGCAAGGACACAATTTTGCACTATTGTATTACAGAAGGGTCCTTCAACCATGTGAGCAGTGTGAATAATGACTTCTCTTTCTTTTTCAGATACAATGTTTCTTTAGACCTCATAGAAGGATACATAGTGTTAGTAAGTCTCCAGCACAGTAAATTCCCAGCACAGCACACACACAGGATGAAAACACACCCCTGCAGTGGCGCCTCTCTGCCACTAGGGGCTGCCTCCTTCCTCCCGCCGGCTGGCCGCACAGCCTCGCAGGTCCAGCAGACTTTGTTGCTGCTGGCTGGGTGTAAAGTTTACATGGCCAGGAGGTGACTGATGTGATCTCACAGGCGGACCTGCAGCTCGGACAGGGGTGGGCACCAGGAGGGCATCAGTGCAGAGGCAGGCACACACTGGGTAAGCTTCTCCCCTCCTCTGTGCACTGTGGCTGATGATATGTGTCTCGTTTTTCTCTCTCTCTCTCTCTGTTCAGCCTCTCCCCCTCCTTCCCAGACCTCCCTCTGCTCTCTCCCTCCTCGACTGGCAATGAACAGCTGCCTTTGCATGAAAAGAAGGGACGATTTTCCAGGCATAACAGTTAAGTGTCCTCTGGAGCCCCCAGCTGCAGGGCTGCATTGCATTGCTGGGGTTGTAGCCTGCAGCCTTTGTTGTCTTCTAGCACGGTATCTGCAGGCCTGAGAGCTCATTGGATCAGTGCAGGCATCTGTTAACCCCTTCATGGACTTATTATGGGGGGGGGGGGAGCAGAATGACAGAATTTCCTCTTGGGGATTATTTGTCTTCCTTTCTGTCGCCGTCATTCTCCCTCCCTTCCCCTTTCCATGGCAGCCATGCAGGTTTCTATCCCTGCATGCTATCACCATGGTGCATTCGGTAGCCATGGACTGTTATCTGTCTGCTCTGAGATGACACAAGCCTCCGCAGAAGATAATGGCCGGGGAGGGATGTCTTACTGGAGCAGAGAGGCCTTGCAGCTGCTGGAAGCCTGCCTGTAGTAATGCTATATATATACTGTATCTGGAACGCTGTGTTTCTGCATGTACATAGCATGTGGGACTGTGTATTGAGCTGGTGCTATAGGACCCCTCTGTATGAGGTCACCATTGCACCTTATAGATTTCCAAGTCACCAATGTAGACGTTGTGTCGCTTCAGCCTATGTGTTTGCCATAAGATATTTTACTATGCCAGTAACTTGTGTGGTGCTGCAGCCTATAGGAAACAAATTGGCACCATGTCATGTGATCACCACAACCTAGCAGTAGTGATAGCAACTCTAGGCTGGACATGTCACTATTAGATGCGGGTTGTGATTGGCTGCCATGGACAACTTTTTCTACATTTTTGTGCACAACAGGTACTTGTGTGCTGCTTAAAGGGGTATACTTGCTGATTGGTGGGGGTCCACCCACTGGGACCCCACCGATCATGGGAAATAAAGTACTTTGTGCCCCAGTTTTGCATGAAACGGCAGAACGGACAGTGTGCAGCTCTCCATTCATTTCATTGTGACCGCTGGAGATAGCTGAAACATAGCACATGGTACTCTCCAGCCATGCCATTGAAATGCACTGGCACATGCTGTCCGTGCTGCCTTTTCACTCAAAGCACCCAAGTTTTTGTTATCGGTGGCATACATGACTGGAGTATCCCTTTAAAAGGGATTCGCTACTTCTTTAGTTGCGATTGAGGGTAATGCAGCAGTATCCAACAGTCTTGAATGGAACACCGCTGCAGTATACTAAACCACCGCTATAAAGAATATAGGGAATGAGCCTTTCCGTGTACATCGAGGTACACAGCTGATCTGTAGGGGTCCTGACAGTCGGACCTCCTTCGATCTAAAATTGATGTCCTATCCTAATGATAGGCCATCAATATGTAAAAAATGCATAACCCCTTTTTAGTCTGTACATTTGATCTATCACAGTGACATCAATGATATCTGCTGGAAATGTGGCGGTGCGGATCACAGTAGGATTCAGTGTCCACGTGTTCAAATATAATACGTATAATACCTGTTACACAACAAAGGGTGTATTGCACTTTTTGTGAATGGTAAAGGGTAACTGCCCTTTCGTGAAGCTTTTAACTTGGTGACACAGCACGGTTAGCTACACTATATCCTGCCTAATATAGGGACGCCCCATGATGATGTTCCCAGTATGCCAATAAAATGTCCGAAATTCAATTGTCAGGAAAGCCCTTTAAGACTTGGGGTTACATATGGTGGACATGTTGCTGAGTTTCCATCATGTGTTTTCCTAACAGCCGCCACAAAAAGCATCTCCACTTGGGTGAGTATTGACAGTTTCTAGAATCTCAATGGGTTGTGTTTGCATTGAAAGCTGAGGGGTATAACCTGCAGCATTAATAGACATGCTGTGGGGTATAACCTGCAGCATTAATAGACACGCTGTGGGGTATAACCTGCAGCATTAATAGACATGCTGTGGATTGAAAACCTGCAGCACAGATCAGTCTGTGGGCAATGCAGGTTTTAGTCTCAACATATGAATGAGATTTTGTGAAACCTCCTCTACCACGCTGGTAATAATGTACAACATAGAGAATTAGCCAGTAGTGACTCCATTAGACGTCTATTGTATGGAATGGCCAATTTTGTCAAAAGTAAAATCAGTTGTGTTGGATTTATTATGCCGATATAAGTATATGATCAGCCGATTACTTGCCATACTGTGCAGACTCGGAGCGATTTTGATAGTTTCTTTTTTATTCCACCATTGATGGATCAGCTGTATAATGGGCAATTGTTATATACTGTGTATGGCCAGCTTTACAATGATAACACAACAGTCCTAATCAACTAGCTGTCTATCCTGTCTACCTTATGACCAGTAATGGTGTATATTAGCCCCCATGCCCGGTCTCATTAATGAAATGTATGGGACTGTGGAGGTCATAGACAGCACACTGATATCACCCACAGGCCATCCATGCCATTTGCTCTTGGACCCAATGGACAGACAATGCCAGTGTTAATTTAGTGTCGGTCATCGCAACTCAAAAACAGTCAAGCAAGTCTTTTGACTTGCTTGACTGTTTTTGAGTTGTGATTTGGCTGTAAAACAAACAAGTCACAGTCACATTTGACTTTGCAAAGTTTTGATCCCCAGCGATCAGGAGAATGGGGAACCGAAAGTCCTCCTGCATCATCCATGTTGTTTGTTCAGTTCTATAGGGTTTCCACATATTTCACACTTGGTAGCCCCATAGCAGTGAATGGAGTTCTAGTCATTCAGGTTTACTGGTGCTTCACTCACAGATAGGATGGAGGGGCGCTAGGGGATAAGTGTCTTTAATGGCACAACCCCTTTAAAGGCGACCATTGACATCAGCTGATGTGCACAATTGCAGTCTCCATGTTGCTTGTTATCCCTTCACAATGTTATTGTGATATTATGTGACATAACTTAGGGAGCGTTCACACTACCGTCGGTGTCCGAAATGTAGTGTCCGCTCCTAGTGTCCGCTCAAAATCTGTCACGGACACTAGGAGCGGACACTAGCTGTGTCCGTGACACCTGTCATTTATTTCAATGGGCATCGGGTGCGTTCTTTTGCACTCCGTGCCCGTCCTTTCCTGTCCGCAAGTGAAGATGTCCGACTTCTCAAGCGGACAGAAAAACTCAGGGTTCCTCTGTCCGCTTCAGAAGTCGGACATCTTCACTTGTGGACAGGAAAGGACGGCCACGGAGTGCAAAAGAACGCACCCGATGCCCATTGAAGTAAATGACAGGTGTCACGGACACAGCTAGTGTCCGCTCCTAATGTCCGTGACAGATTTTGAGCGGACACTAGGAGCGGACACTACATGTCGGACACCGACGGTAGTGTGAACGCCCCCTTAGTACGTTTCATAGGTCAGTGTTACATAACATTGGGAAGCATTGCCAGTTCTTTGCTTTACTTATCTTGTCCTGATTTTAAGATGATGATATTTCAGTTTTCTTCATTTGTATCTAAGTGACAGTATATCAGATGTTTGATAGCAGATTGGCGATAAATGATTGTTTCCAAGTCCAGGGGGAAACGGCTATGATAGTTCTATAAACAGTAGACAGTATATTATGTATGTATATATATTAGTTTCTCAATGTTATATGTTGACTTGAACAGTTTATCACCTAGAGGAACAAGGCTATTTTGTATCACAGGAAAAATATTGTTTTTATTTATTTATTTTAGCTTGTGCTATTTTCTGAAATCGCGTATGTTCACTCAGCTGTCATTGAAGTCTAGTGCTCTGATCTACCATAGAATCAGAGCAATAGACTGAAATGTTGATAGAATGACCGATGCAGATAAAGAATCCTCCGTCTGCATCCATCTCCATTCATTGTAATGTCAAAAAACAAGATGGAAGCCTTCTTCTGTTTTTGTTTGTTTATGACTTTTTTTCTTTCTTTTCCATTAGAGGGATCAGAGCAATAGACTTCAGCGGCTGCAATGTGATTACACCTTTAGAAGAGAATCAGAGGCCTCTCTCTTATACACCTGCAGCCCTGAACTGGATCTGACCTCGAAATAGATGTGGCTCCAAGTTCTGGCAGCCGCATCTTTCAGAAATGTATGGTATATTCTATGGATATATAAGTGCCAAGATGGGAATACTCCTTCTAAACTGGCCGCACGTCACAGAGAGCTGAACCAAACCTCTCCTGAACAGAATGGAATAGACTATTTCTCCTATTCCAAATTCTATCAGAAAGCCTCCCAGAGGAATGGAGACTTGTGGACAGAGATGGGACCAGATCCATGATCTGTTCTACATGTTTGGCCCGTAACATACTTATTGTTGGTATATTTACATTGTGTTTGGGTTATATATTGGTTATGCTTCTGAGGAATACACCGAGCCTATCCATAAGATCCCATTCACTGATGGATGTTATGAATGTCCTATTGGCATACGTCCATATACCTTTTAACTGCATGGAATACCGTAGTCTGTGGTGTCCTAAGGATGAGGTGTTCTACCATGTGGCTACACAGTGGTATCCATCAGATGTGTACATTGAGGGTATTCCCCAGAGTATACCACCTATGTACAATGCAAATGCTGTATACATAGACTTTTAGTCTTGTTTGGTATACAGTAGTGGTCTACACTGATCTTCAACACATCTGTAAGACATCAGAACTCCTTAAACAGAATCTGTCGGCAGGAAAGTCAGTACCATGTAGGGCGGCTTCTACACTATCCCAAGATGTGTTTCTTATTCTGCCTTGCAGCTCCATTTTCATGAAAATTAGCGTTGAAAGCCTCCTGCACACAACCAAATACGGTGCGAAAAAAGTGTCTATTTATCAGCTCCAATTTCTGGCCTGCACAGTATCTGGATACTTGGACTCCAAGCATCATAGCTTAGTGTCCCTGCCTCCCCACGGTATAACTAATACCTACTGTATTCATGAAAGCAGTATGGACAGTAGTCCCACAAGCAGACAGAGACTCCTTGTATTAGAGTCAGTGATTCTCAACCTGTGGTACACGTATCCCAGGGGGCACCGCGTGCAGTGGCAGATATAGTGAGTGCTCAGGTTCTGAGGCTCCGAGGGGGCTAGTGCCACCCAAACCATCCACTGACTTCAAATACTGATGCAGAGTGGCTGCCAAGCAAAGATGGGTTTCTTAGGACAATGGGTGAGAGAAAAGGGTCTCCTCTGCAACAGTGGGTAGTATGTTGAAGGACATTGGGTGAGGGTAAGGGTCTCCTCTGCAGCAGTGGGTAGTGTGTGCTGAACAGACAAATGGCTTTGACCTATGATCTGTGAATAGCTGGTTGGAAGCTAAAAGATGCTCAGAACTTTTAGTGTGGACCTACTATGGAGGCTGCCAAAAGGATTTGCTTAGAGCATTATGCCTACTTGAGATTTAGGTGGACACCACAGTGTCCATTGGGGGTACTTGGTTGGAACTTTTTTCACGAGAGGGCACTTATCTTGAACAGGTTGAGAAACACTGTTATAGATCATAGATGACTGTGATAATTCCAGTTCGGGTCTCCGGTTCAAGCCAGGAGATGTGGTCAATAAATGGATTGAAGATTCCAGAACGTACTTGGCCGTGTGCAGACGGCCTAGTGCAGAGATTTCCTCCTTATGGGCCGTCTGACTCATGGTTATATCTAAAGAACAATTGGATTTGATGACTTCATTTCTTTTCTTAGAAGTTTTGGTTTCCTAAAACCCAGTATTGCGATTCCCATAGAACTGATCCTCAAGTCTTGTGTTTGTTTTGAAGTAAATCTGGATTTTAGTACTCTGAATATTGTACTCACAAGGTTTTGTTTAATCTCAAATTCCTGCATTATTTTTCTAGATAAGAATTGGTTGTGACAGGACTCATTAACATGACCAGTCAACCAGAACTACATTGAAACAAAAGAATTTTTGCATTTTTTTCCTTTCCTAATCTGCTCAGAGTCTTTGTGCTGTTTGTGAGTTGGCTAGTCCATAGACTAGTATTGGTGACATCAGAAGGCTCAGTGTTGCAAATATTTGGAGTTGGCACTCTCTGACTCTCTGGCTTCATGCATGGGTCCCTGTGCACAGTCAGAGCTAGTGCACTAACCCATTCATTTCTATGGCACCATACACACGACCGTGTATTTTCAAGCCATGAGCAAAACTCAGGACAGGTCCTTTTCCTGTTCATTTTGCAGCCAGCGATCATTGGCCTCCATGAATGTGACCTTGGCGGCACTTGGATGTCATTATGTGCCTTTCAATCATGGCCCAGCGACAGCACACCCGAGGCTGGCAGTACACTCAAGATTTTGGGTGTCTGTCCTATTCATGATGGGAATGTTCATACCAACAATTCTGCCATCAACATGGACAACTAAACAGCCCGATCAGAGGACAGGTTATGGGCTCATGTATACAACTCTTGTTATCAAATGGCCACAGAAATATTGTAATAAACTGGCAAAAAGCTGTAATTTTACTACAGTAACTCAAGGCCTTAAACAACCCCCCTAATATTTAGCCATTTAGCAGGAAGACTGCCACTCCAGCCAGTTGTCTGAGGTTGGCCGTACCCATAAGATACTATTGGCCAAATGTTTGGTCAGGAAACAATTTTCTTCTAACTCCCATGTACACATGCATGTTCAACTCAACCGAGAGTGCATGTGTTTTGAGTAGGCAAAGAGGGGAAGGCCACTGCCAGATACCTTTTGGTCGCATCTCTCAGAGCACAAACGTAGGAGGTAGGTTGAAATCCAATGTGCAATTGGGAGAGATTTGTTAGGCCCAAATGGTTGTCCTATCTCAACAAAATTGGAGAGTGACGGTAAGCTGAGGCACATCAGTGTATGGTCGTCTTTGGAGGGGGGGACAGATGGCTATGCTTCTGAGGCATGTAACAAACATATATACAGTGCTGCGCAAATGTTTTTGGCAGGTGTGGAAAAAAATGCTGTAAAGTAAGAATGCGTTCTGTAATAGAAAGGTTAATAGTTTTTTTTTAGCTGTTAATTAACGAAATAAAGTCAATGAAAAAAAGAGAAATCTAAATCCTATCAATATTTGGTGTGACCTTTGCCCTTTGGAGGAGGAGGAGGAGTCCTGGAAGCGATGATATGGCGCCCACAGAACCCTGATCTCAATATTATCCAGTCTGTCTGGGATTACATGAAGAGACAGAAGGATTGGAACAAGCCTACAGCCACAGAAGATCTGGGCTTAGTTCTCCAAGATGGCGGGAACAACCTCTCTACCGAGTTCCTTCAAATACTGTTTGCAAAGAGAATTGATGGAAGGCAAAGGGCAAAGGTCACAGCAAATACTGATGGGATTTACATTTCTCTTCTTTCACTTCATTTTGCTAACTAGTAAAAACTATTAACCCTTCTATTTCCGAAACATTCTTACATTGCAGCATGTTTTTCACGCCTAATTATTTTACATGGTACTGTATACGTAGAATTTTTTAAATATATTTTCAGTATTTTCTGTTACTTTGAGAAATCCAGTGCTTTGAATTTTCAAGATTTTCCAGCACTAACTACAGGTATATTGTGTCTAGACATTGTGACATTGTGTGCTTCCATCCTCTCATCAGAGACTTCATACTTTTTATGTTGCGCATGTATTTCCCGGCGCTGTCCATATCTTGTCATCATACGTGTCAGTATCTATCAAGAATTGGGTTCACAGTGTAACTTCCGTATATCAGACACAGTATAATACTGATGTAAACACAAAGAGAACATTGTGCTGCCCGCCATATGCTGCCTGTGGCATTACCGCACTAAACTTGGCACACATTGGAACCTGGATCACAAACCACTATAGTCAGAGTTATGGGCAGCCCGGTGGTTTAGTGGTTAGCACTTTTGCCTTGTAGCTCTGGAGTCCTGGGATCTCAGACCAACAAAGGACAATGTCTGCGTGTAGTTTATATGTTCTCCCTGTATCCGAGTGGGTTTTCTGTGGTTTCCTGCCATATTATAAAAACATAATTTTAGCTTATTTTTCTTCTCTTGAAATTGGGAGAACGGAAAGTAGATTGTGATGCCCATTGGGAACAGAGTGACGTTCATGGTGAGAACCTTTTTACAGCACTATGGAATATGTTGGTGCTTATAAGCAAAATAAAACTTTACTGCAAGTACACACTGTACTGCAAGCACACTAATGGCAACCTATGGTGCTCTTAGGTCAAGTCGTCGGACCCATGCTTGAGCAGCGGATTGTAAACTGTGTTACTTTTGTGTGAAACCTGCTTAAAGATGATCTATCACCAATCCAATGACATACATTGTCTAATAGGCGCTGTCAACTTTAGCATTTTGGGCGGTAACACAGTGGTTTCTCTTAGGACGTGGTCTCTGTATGCTGTACATCCTGCTGGGATAGTATACTCTACATCAACACTAGAAGGGCTTATATCTTTGGAACATCTGAACAGATTTGGATAAACAAAACCCCAAAGTGCTCTGGGTGACGGCACCTATTAGATAATGTGTATCATTGGGCTTTTCAGAGCTGGTGACTAGTCGTCTGTAAAGGGAATCTGTCAGGGCTATTTGTGACACAAAACCATCCACAGGCCCTTATGGATCAGGGATTTAGAATCCCAAATCGCCCTTAAAAAAAAAAAAAAAAAAGCTTTATACTCCCCTTATCGATATATTTATCGCTCCATCACAGTTTTTCACTGAAGACTGAGGACTACACCTTGGCTTCACTGTACATGCCTCGTACCTCAGGCACTTGTGCAGTGAGGTGGGGGGTGTACGTTTCCGGCTTTACTGAAGAACTGCATAAGTGTTGGGAACACCAGAGATGAGTTCAATGAGATATAGGATTATTATTATTATATTTAATTTTTATATATTGTTTAAAGGTGTGTGCGGAAGGTTTTAAAGCAGGGCAATTTGGAACACTATACACCTGGTCTATTAAGGTCTGTGTGTGATTTAGTGTCCCGAATTGACCCGATAGGTTCCTTTTTTAAAGTGATTTTGTGTGTATTTTAAATTGATGGCCTGTTCTCAGCTGCTGCCACACTATGTAGTGGACAGAGTTAGTAGTCACTGACTCCGTCCACTGATGACTTGTTCTGATCACTGCTGCTCAGCTCCCCAAACTACAGTACTTTGCACTGCCATTATACAGTGTACAGAGCCAGGTCCTTCCAGCAGTAGCCGATTGGGCCAATGCCAGGGCTTTGGAGTGGAGGTTGGGGGGAAAAAAAGTTATCAATGCAGCATCAAAATTAATTAAATAAAATAATTATTTAATTTAATTGAACGTTTAATATTGTATAATTAATTTGATACATAGTTTGTAACATTTATTTTTGTAGAAATTCAATTATTGGCTATTTTCATGAACTAGAGGATCTTTACAGCTTCTTTCTGACCATGGCTGTCAGTCGTTTATGAAGTCAGAGCAAAACAGAGCAGTGTAAAGTTGGTAGTTTGCTCTTATATTAATGGACTATCCTAAGAATAGGCCCTAAATATAACCTGCCCAGAAAATCCCTTTAAGGGTGCGTTCATACGGAGTAATGTGCCGCATGATGTGGCACGTATACGGCGTGTGAGACTTTGCACGCCGTAAAAGCTCCCATTGATTTCAATGGGAGCCAGGATCGTATACGCAAAATCACGGCTGCAAAATAACGCGGCGTATACGATCCTGGCTCCCATTGAAATCAATGGGAGCTTTTACGGCGTGCAAAGTCTCACACGCCGTATACGTGCCACATCACGCGGAACATTACTCCGTGTGAACGCACCCTAACACTAGGATTAAGTCACCTTTGGGAGATATTTCCTCAGGGAATGCTTTCTCTCTCCCTTGAGCTGCAATCTGATCTTAATTCGCAGACATATGGAGCAGTAGATCTACTGAATGTGATGTAAACTTATCCCTGTGCATTGCGTGGTTAACACTTTCTTAGCTAAGGAACTTTTTTTTTGCCTCTGGCTTGGCTGGTTATGGTTGTTGGAGATGGCTTCATTAATTGCCTCTTGTGGTTTCTTGCTTCTTACTTCTTTTCTTGTCTTACAGCTTGTGCTTCCCTTGTATGGCATGGACTATAGACTCAAAATCTTTTCTTTTGACTGAGCAGCCTGAATTGAGTGTTTTTGTCCTCAAAAAAAGTCTTTTGGCATGCTGATCACATAGTGACCTACATTTTCTGGCTTGGCTACTGAACTTCTAGATTAGCAGTCGATCTTCTCTACCGTAGAGTTTCTTTCTACTCCCCATAAAACTGGGATTTTTGTGGTCTAGAGTACTCCATACAACAATCGGACAGATTGGCCCTTATTCGGATGGTGTCTTTACCAAGTGTTACTTGTCCTCAGTAGTTAGTGTCACCTCTCCTGAGATGTCTGATTTAGTAAATACTTGTATATCCCATGAAATATCAAATCTGTAGCAAAACTCTATAACATTGTACCATGCCTCTATTATCCCTCTGAGAGATTCATAAATAAATTGACAACTAGGTGCTGCCATTTCTCTTTTTAAAGGTATGCCCAAATAGTTTTTTTACAGGTGGTTTTTGTGGTAGAATCTTCAATTTTTTCCACTTCCCATTCATTTCAATGGTATTTGCAAGGCAGAATTGACCTGTCCGTGCCATTAGCAGCACTGATTGGCCTGTGCAGGGACACACCCCTTGATGGTAACGCCCAGTTGTCGGGGTTTGTTTTTTTTTTTTGTATAAAATTTTTTACTATGAATAACAGAGAAACTGTACAGCGCAGAACTCTGATAAAAGATGCTCCAGAATTGTTACATGGAATACAGGCCATTTTTAAAGGGGTCCTACAATGATATGCAGAGTTGCCCTTTATCATTTTTTGATACAGGGCCTAAAGATGTATTTTTGTCAACCAATAGATGAAGCAATATTTTTATGTATCCTGAAGAGTAGCCTGCTATTTGAACAGGGGAAAAAATTTAAAGGGAGTTCATTACAGCCAAAATGCCTGCTATACCAATGACCATGCCATGTAGAGACCTTTATAGGGAAGCTGTCGTGCCATGTAAGGGTCTTTAATAGGAGCAGAAACATACCAGTGTGGCCACAAACTATTAAATCAATGTAAAGATCATCATCTTTTTATGGATATGCAAATCAGCCTTATCGTGCACTGGGGGCGGGGAGTGAGTTACTAGATTTGCCTTCGGACAGCCAAAATGCAGACAGAGGCTGAAAATGTCAATCACGGCTAAAGGGACGTCAGGCGGTATTTTCAGCTGCGTGTAGGAAAATGGGGCAAATAAGGCCCCGTCTCAGGTTTGAATGTTCATAAAAACATAATTAGGCTTCATTAGTTTGGGGCCATGAAGGTGTTTCTGCTCCTTTTATAGGCCTCTGTCATTGTTTTGGAAGCCAATTTGGGCCAGATAGGCTCCCATTAGGACGCTCTCAGTCCATAATGCATATAGCTGTCATACATAGCACTGAAGAGAAGGGGATTCACTGGATACTTCATTGAATTCAAGTGACTACAAAAAGTTAGTATATGACTTTATGAATTAAAGGGCAATGTAGAATTGATATTTGCTGGGTTATGAAATATATTTATTCAATTAGTCCCAGTACAGTAACCAAACGATTTGCCCCCCTCCTCCTTCCCCAGCCATACACAACTGTTACTCTTCATTGCTTCATCAGACAGCTATTCAGATGTTCATAAAACTTGCATAAAATTCTTACTTCACCTTTGGATTGACAAACAAGAATCCCCGGTGCCTATTTAAGAAGATTATAAAAAGTTAATGCACAAGCTGTATCTTCTGCTTGCTTCTTTGTTACCGTACTACGTGCAACTTGTGTTTGCTATTGGGATTTGCCTATAGTCCTCGAGTTCATCTCCAGTTTATGGGCGGTCGATGCAGAGATGTTTCTGGGATTTGTATACATTTGTGCCGATGAAGGAAAGTGTGTCATGGCGGGGTGGTAGGAATGTGCTGAGGCTTCCTGTGTTGGAATTTCATATACAGTGCTCAAGAGCTCTGTGATAAATTTTACTTTTTCTCTGCAGGATCGTACTATCATGCCTGAGGTTCGGGACCTTTCAGATGCTTTGACTGACCTGTCTATGGATCCCATCACTGGTGTTGGGGTCGTAGCATCAAGGAATAGAGCGCCTACAGGCTACGATGTGGTAAGTATTGGTTTGGGTTAGGGACAAATTCACATGTACACAACAGAACCATCCAGCTCACTTATGGGTACAAGGCTACAGTACTGTGCAGATTTATTTGGCAGATGTGGAAGAAAAGCTGCAAAGTAACAATGTCTTCAAAAATAAAAGGGTTACTAGTTTCTTTTTCTCAATTAATAAAATGAAGAAATGGGAAATGTAATATTTGGTGTCAGCACTCTTTGCTTTCCATCTAGGAAGGGCTAGCATGGGGGCTCAGTGTTAGCACTGTTGACCTGCTGCACTGGGGTCTTGGGTTTGAACCTGACCAAGGACAACCTCTGCATGGAGTTTGCATGCTCTCTCCGTGTTTGTGTGGAGTTCCTCTTGGTGCTCCAGTTTCCCCCCCACATTATTATTATTATATTTATTTTTATTTTTTTTTTTAAACAACTGACCTTTGTGGGTGTTGGGGATGAGCGCCTGTATGGCAGCCACTTACTGCCATTTGAATGTCCGTGAGAAAATCAATTTACCTAATATGTTCGTTCTTGTTGTCACTGTCATCAGTTCCTCTCAGGACACTTGCAAACCGTTTCTGAAAGAACTCGGCAAAGAGGTTTTTCCTGCCATCTTGGAGAACTAAGCACATGGTTCTGTACATTTGAGGGTTTACATATGGTACACAAAATATACACAACAAATATAATACTAACAGTGACCGACTGGCACAGTGGGATAGGGGGCCCTGCCCGCAAGGGGTTACAATCTATGAGGGAAGAGGGATAGAGACAGAAGGTGATGGAAGAGACTGTACAGATGGCAGTGTGATGATAGTGTTATTGGAGGTTGTAGGCCTTCCTGAATAGGTGAATCTTCAGGGCCTTCTTGAAGCCTGTGATTGAGACGGTTGTGTGAGAGGCGGATAAGAGCAGAGCGGAGTAGATGGACTTTGGAGGATCTGAGGTTACGTGTGGGCAGGTAGTGGAAGATTAGGTTAGAGATATATGGTTGGGCCAGGCTGTAGGTGGCATTGTATGTCAGCGTTAGGGCTCATTCACACGCGGCAAGAGGGGGCAAATTCTAATGCTATGTAGACTGCTAGCTTCCTTTTTTCCGTGAGCAGTATGTTCCAGCTCATGGAAAAAAGAAGCGAGTTGCCCTTTCTCCAGGCGGATTCCGTGGCTGAGTCAGTCCCGGCGTCCGCCTAGCGACAGCACCCTTTGGACTAGGCCCGTTCATTTGGGCCTACTCCGGAGCAGGAAGCTGCGACTGTCGGAAGCTGTGACAGTCGCAGCAGGTGCATTTTGGTGCTATTCTGAGGCAGCTTTCCGCATCAGAATCAGGACCAAAATATGCGGTCCTGTGCCCCGTGTAAACAAGGCCTTAGCAACTTGAACTCTATTCACTGGGCAATGAGTAGCCAGTGAAAGGATTGGCAAAAGGGAGCAGCTGATGAAGGACAGGGGGAGAGGTGCATTAAGCGAGCAGCACAGTTTAAGGTGGACTGGACGGGGTGAGAGTATTTGCAGAATAGAGAAGGGTGTTGCAGTAGTCTAAGCGGGAGATAATGAGGGCATGGACTAGCATTTTTGTGGTTTCAGAGGTTAGGGCCAGAGTAATGACTTCAGTGAGTTTGGGGATGAGATGTGACTGGATTGGGTCAAGTGCGCAGGAGGTAAGGTGGGATTTAGAGATTAGGGTGGAGAGCTTTTCATCAGTGATGGTGGAGAAACAGGTTAAAGATGAAGAGTACTGAGCAGTAGGGTAGAGTGGTTGCCGGGGGTGTAGGGTGAGACTGTCTCTGATGGTGCCAACTTGCACAAATATTATGTAGATATTGTCTTGCTCCAATTTCTCTGTCTCTTCATGTAATCCTAGACAGACTGGAGGATGTTGAAATCAGGGCTCCGTGGAGGGCCAGCTTTTTTTCACACCTACCTAAAACTTTGGCAGCATTAATTTGGGAAAGTTGAATATTTCTTCATCAGAAGCCTATTTTACCTTTTTGGAGTCTAGTTTGTGTGTTGACAATCAGAATAAGTCATTAACTACCAAAGCGACACCTTTGGTTAGGCAAAGTAACCTCCCCTGGGGTTATCTGAAGTGACAAAGACAGGAGAATTATAAAATCCTTCTCCTCTCCTTGCACACTGTCAGCTGAAGCTGTAGTGAGGCTGTGAGCATATGCAACTCCGCTTTAACCAGAGATATCTCAAAATGTAGATGCCTACATACATGATCTTGGTCTTATTTTAAAGAGGACCTTTTTGTCACCTGGGGCACATGTAGTTTTATATACCGCTAGAAAGCCGATAGTGCGCTGAATTCAGCGCACTATTGGCTTTCCCGTTCTGTGACCCTGGTGAAGAGCTATCAGTGCCAGTACTGTAGCTCTTCACTGTTAGAAGGGCGCTTCTGACTGACTCAGTCAGGAACACCCCTGCTCACAGCAGAGTCTGTAGCGCTGTACTTTGAGAGAGGGCATTGCTTACCACCCAGCAATGACGCTGAGCGGTGAGGAGTGCCCCCCCCCCCCCATTACTCGTACTATCAGGAGGGGAGGGAGTGTTTCTCCCCGCTCTCACAGTACAGCGCTATAGATGCTACTTTGAGGAAGGGCGTTCCTGGTTGACTGTCAGAAACGCCCTTCTGATGGTGAAGAGCTACAGTACCGGCACCGATAGCTCTTCATCAAGGGCACAGAACATGAATTCAGTGCACTGTCTGCTTTGTAGCGGTACATGTGCCCCAAGTGGTGAAAGGTCCTCTTTAAAGCCAAGATTCTCCAGAATTAGAACCATTTAAAGTCACTGTTGTTTCTGCAGTCTCGCTGAACGTTTCCTGCTAAGGGTAAGCCATAATGTACTTTACTCAGAACCTTAGAAGTGTATGTTCAAAACTGTGTGGGTTACTGTGAGCAACACGGAGGTCCAACACCAGGCCTTTCCGCTGATCAGTTGTTTTGCACATAGTGTACTGGATCAGAAGCAGAGTCATCCTATTACTGAACTCCTATTCATTTCAGTGGAAGCCGGGCTGCAGTAGTGCAACTCCTATACAGTGTACAGAACTGTCTACTTCTGGCACTGTATATTACGCCCAAAACACCTGATCAGTAAAGGAAATAAGTGTTGGATCCCCACCAGCCTCAAATTAATGACCTATAAATAGATCATTAACTTTGGTCTTGGATAACCCTTTCAACATATATTGGCCCCTGTATCTCTGAGAATATGCTCTCGAATGTTGTATTTATCCATTTATCCCTATAAATTCTTTGTCTTCTTAGAAGAAACAACCACTGCTGTTCGTTCATGGGACAGCAGCAGAAAAAACACCTTCTTCTTAAAGGGGTGGTCCAAGTCTCTTTTTTTTTTTTCTTTTTTTTTTTACTTTGTCGCTCAGCCAGGAATCCAGTGGAGAGTCTACATTTTGTGCAGGCAGAAGGTAAACGTAGACCAGGTACCTGAAAGGAGACTCTTTGCTTGAGCCCTGGCTGTACCGAGAGAGAAGTACCATATATAGTGTGTGTTGTTTTAAGCTTTGCTGGGTGGAAAAGGAAACTTTTTGAATGTCCCTTTAAAGGAATTCTTCAGGAAGTATGAGAGCCCTTTCTTCCAAAGTTTAGGTGCCTTACCTAGGGGTTGGATCCAACCTTGGTTCCAATGACTGGAACCAGCACATGGTCCCCAGTCTCTCCACCCCCTCCTCTCTCTTCAGGTAGTTATCTGTCCTGGGGGCTGGCTTTATTATAGTTTGCCATAGCACAGGTTACTACCAGTAAATACAGGATAAGAGGGAGAGGCAGAGTCACTTTGGGGAGTCAGGTGCTGGTTCCAATCGCATGATCTGGAGTCGGAGCTAGTCTGAAACTGTTAGGTTCGGTACCTAAAAACCTTGAAGGTCAGAAGTGTGCTCCTACTTACTGGAGAACCCATTTAAGTGATGGCTCCTAAATTTGAAGAGGGCAGATACAAGAACATAAGGGACAGACAGTGATGTCGGTTCAGAATTGTATAAATTCATGATTGATAAGGCTGATTGACTTACAAGGTCTACAGGATTTACATTTTAATATCTTTAAGACTTGATGATGTATGTAATATACTATTTGGTACATATGTTTACGCATTATAGACTAATGAAGAACTGTGGTATACCCCAGTACATTTTAACATGTAACTAATATACCCCACAGCTTTACCCTTTACTCCTTCCTTGTCTTTATATAGAAATGCCTTTACTGCCGTGCTATTTTTACATCCTGTAATAGTCTACTACACCATATACACATATGCACTCTCCGAGGGGCACATTTCTCTACTGATTCATTAGATCTCAACAAAGTAAATGAATAGGAATTTGTCTTGCCTGCAAAATATTAACAGATGTTCACAGCCCTGACATTTGCCAAGTCGAGTAGAAGTTGCTTGTTGGTGAATTGAACTTGAAATGTCAACGTTTCAGCGAGATGGGGGGTGTGTACGACTTTGTAGAGTCAGGTTTCAATCTAGTAACATTGATGGGCTGTTGTAAATGGAGAATTTTCTATATTGGTAACTTAATTGCTAACTTTTTTTAATGTGAGTCTGTCTGAGAGAAGCCTAGGAAGCAGCTGGTGACTCTGAGCTCGGAGATATATAGATTTATGTGTTTTCAGCCAAAAATCACATATACACAACTGTTTAAATGCTTCTGGGCTGCAAATAAACTGTGAGTCCTGCTTCCCCTACCACATACACATAATAAGCTTGTGAGTCCTTCTTCCCCCCAACCACACCCATAGAAAGCCTGTGAGTCCTGCTTCCCCCAACCACATACACATAGAAAGCCTGTGAGTCCTGCTTCCTCCAACCACATACACATAGAAAGCTTGTGAGTCTGCTTCCCCCCAACCACACCCATAGAAAGCCTGTGAGTCCTGCTTCCCCCAACCACATACACAGCTTGTGAGTCCTGCTTCCCCCAACCACATACACAGCTTGTGAGTCCTGCTTCCCCCAACCACATACACATAGAAAGCTTATGAGTCCTTCTTCCCCCCCAACCACACTCATAGAAAGCCTGTGAGTCCTGCTTCCCCCACACTCACTAGCCATACACAAAATCTAAAAGTTGACTGTGATGTGGTTCATTGATTGATTGGGGGATTGTTCGTATGAACCGTCAACCTAAACCACCAAAATGCTTGATTGGGGGGATCAGTTTGGAAAAAAAAAATTGCTCCGAGTTTCTTCAGAGTATCATGATAAGACAAATGTGGGTGTTCATGTCAAAGGACAGCTGAAAATTTCTAACATAAGGTTTTTCTTTTTTGTTTTACTTAAGGAAAGGGGATAACTTGTGGATTCCCTGAGGTCTGACCCAGGGGATTTGAAGAAAAATGGAGCGGTAGTCAGCCTGTTTGCACCACTCCATTAAAATCAATGGGAGCAAAAGTCATAGCGTGGCCACCACTTCATTCAGAACAGGGGGCTAAATTCCCCCATTCTCCTGATCGTTGGGAATCTGAGCAGTTGGACCCCCACCAGCTTGGAAGTTATTCACTATCCTATATATAGGGAATATCTTCTGAAGATGGGAATACCCATTTATTCTTTTATATTCCTGGAAGGATATATAGCATTGTGATCATTTGGCCTCTTCCCTGATATTTTTTCCATAAGATTTCAGGGACTTCTGGTTAAATGGAGAACAAATTTGATGCATTGTTTGCCCGATTTGGAGTTGGGAAGACATTTTGTTTGCCTTCTTCTGGATCAATACTGTAGAATTATAGGTTGGACTTCACCTTTGTCTTCTTGCAACCTCATGTGAATGGATGATGTTACTAACCTTTGTTTGGGCCATTCTTTCATGGAGTCCTCTAGTAGATACCTACACAATAGCTATGTCCAGGTGTATAGTACTTACTGAGAAAATTCTTGTGTCCTATCAGTGAGAAGTGTAGATATTGCTCATGCTGCAGCACTTTATCTTCATGACATAGACTTCCTATGATGTCCTCGTACACCTCTGCATTTTCACTTGTCCTTTTTCCTATAATATAGATTAGATTTCTAAATTGATCATTTTATAGGCCATTAAGCAGAATAACCCCCCCCCCCCCCTTCCTAGGCCATCTCTTTGAAGGCTAGTGTGTGTACTTGGACCTAGTCTGCAGTGTTGTCTGGGTGGCCTCTGCATAAAACACTCCTTGTACAGTAATGACCTATCCTGATTGAGGTATTCATCTAAAATACACAAGACTTGGTTTCTCAATGAAAAATTTCCCTTAAAGCCTAATGCAAATAAACAAGAAAAACACATTTCCTTCTTAGCTGAGACATCTGGAAGTTGTACATCAGCAGCGGTACATTTACCCCACTTCTGATGGTCCTTCTTCTTAATTGTCTTTTGTTCCTTATACTTCTGTAACCTCCTTTGCTCTCTGCCCTTGCACAGACTATAAACCTTGTGTCAGCATGTTTTACAATGCCTATCCCAAAACCTGTAACACAAATTTTCAGGACTTTTTGTGTCTTTATTAAGCTTATTGTCTTGTTTCTTCTGCCTTTTAATTGCTTGTTAAAACTTAGTTTAGGCAATGACTTAAGTACTTGACACGATTATTATATATAAATCCATCCTGCCAGGTTGTTAAATCTTTCCAAATCTATGTTGAGATCTATAAATTGACATTGGTAGGATTCAGGTTATTGGTAGACAGAAGTAGGGCTTGGCCATTATGACCGAAATCACAATTAATTTGAACATTTTTCTTAAATTATGATTAATGAATGATTATTTTGGGACACTCCCTTCTGTACATCCCCCTTGTATGCCATGCCACTGAATTTTGGTTTTGGCTATTTATGTACCAACAATCCTGATTGGATAGAGCTTGTATGTGTTTCTCTCTTGTTATATACTACTGTACCATCTATGAAACTGTATCACTGAAATTTCCCCATTGTGGGACTATTAAAGGATTATATTATCTTATCTTATCTTATCTTACAGTTAGCCATACCTTTTAGCCAATGTCAGTGTGAAAAGGGATGGTATGGAGGCAAAATAATTGTTTTAAAACAACGGACACCCAATGGACCCCATTACAGTTAATGAGGTCTGTTGGACTCTGTATGTAACCACTTTTGTGGTCTGCCTATTTGTTGTTCTGGTCAAACTATGGACCAGGTCAATGTTAGGTGACATTACTGTGAACTTAGCGAAACGTGCTGCGGTTTTAGTATGATTAGTATAGCAGTTGATGTTAATGGGGTATTATGGTCTCAGGTGTTCCCAGGATGGGTCTCTCTCCAATATCCGATTGGTGGGGTTGCCACACCTGGACCCTGCACCTATCAGCTGATTTGGCCACACAAGACAAGATCTACTGTATAGCGGTGACGCCAGGGTACTGCAAATCTGCGCCTACTACTTGAGTAGGAGCAGCTATCCTGCTGCTATTAGCTGTGGGTGGCATGATGTGGCCAAATCAGTTGATCTGTGGGAGTAAGAGTCCCTGACCCCTACTAACTGGATACCGATGACCGATCTCAATGGGGGCAGGAGAAAATGTTATCAATGGCTCAAGATGACTAAAATATTAAAGAAGCTAATTTCAGTGCATGTTTTGGCTTCTCATTGTATGCTGCTCTGTGTATCTTTTGTACCTGCACAAAGAAAGAAAGAAAGAAAGAAAAAGAGAAACAAATGATAAAGAAGCAATGCTCTCCTCCTAATCCACTGCACTAATTATGCTCAAAATGGATTAAATAAATAAAAAAAATAAAAAAACTCTGCAAAAAGCAATACTCTTTGATCCAAAGGCGCTCTCATTCTGATAGTGCCCTGGATCTCTGCCAGTCTCAACTTCCTGATTCCTCTTGACGCACAGGAAATGACTCTCGTCCAATCACTGGCTGAGGTAGGTCCCTGCTGTGACCAGTGATTGGCTGAGTGGTTATTTTCTGTGTGTCAAGAAGGACCAGAAGGTAGAGACTGGCACAGTACCAGGGCACTATCAGAATGGGCGCAACTGGGGAACAAAAAGTATTGCTTTTTAAAAAAAAAAATGTAATCCAATTTAAGCCATTTTGAGCATAATAAATACTATGGAGCTGATGTATACTGAATCCTATAGCAGTAGGAGCACACAATGCTGGCATTACATGACCGTCACTGTATATCCTGCAGGAGTAGTTGTCAGTTTCTATGGACAGCTATGAAGATGGATGCCGTCAGTGACCCATTGTGTCAACCCATTGACCAAAACTGCTTAAAGTTTTCACAAAAGTATGATGTTCATTGGGAACTCATGACAACTAAGCTTTAATACAGGTTAGTACTTACAGCCAAATAGCTTAGCTTTAGTTTTATACAGGTGAATCTCAGAGGTCACAATGACTGTGTTTACCTACTTGGAACCCAACTTAAAGGTTACCATCACTTCCACCAGCTCCAACTCTTTGCAGCCTTTAATACATATCACTTCAGTCATTCTGGCTCAGTTGCAAATTTTCCTGTAGCTTTTCCTGTAATTGGTGCTCTTAGTTTTAGCATTCAATAAGCTAATTAGGGTCTTTACTGTCAGGTGGGCGGTCCATGGCTTGGTGCAGACAGACAGGTACCACCCATGTCACAGTAGAGAACCTAATTAAAGAGGACCTTTCATCAGATCGGGCAAATGCAGTTTTATATACTGCTGGAAAGCTGACAGTGCGCTGAATTCAGCGCACTGTCGGCTTTCCCGATCTGTGCCCGGTGTAAAGCGCTATCAGTCCCGGGACCGTAGCGCTTTAGTGTCAGAAGGGTGTTTCTGACAATTAGCCAGGGACGCCCTTCTGCCCAGCAGCGCCTATCGCGCTGTACTGTGTGAACGCGTTCCTCCCCAGTCTTAGAGCACAGCGCAATAGGCGCTGCTGGGCAGAAGGGCGTCCCTGGCTAAGTGTCAGAAACGCCCTTCTGACACTAAAGCGCTACGGTAACGGGACCGATAGCGCTTTACACCGGGCACAGATCGGGAAAGCAGATAGTGCGCTGAATTCAGCGCACTGTCAGCTTTCCAGCAGTATATAAAACTGCAAGTGCCCAATCTGATGAAAGGTCCTCTTTAACATGTTGGTCTGAAAGCAGCAGCACTGATTGCTCAGGAATGATGGGGGCTAGAGACAAAAAATTCCAACCTTGCCGGAATTAGTGGAGCCACACCTGTTGGAGTTGGTGACAGGACCGCTTTATACCTGATCCCGTTGAATCTGCCAGTTTTGTCGGCATTAATGTGAGTTATATGGCAAGCTTTAGAGTAATGGGTTCGCTGTAAGTTATCTGTCCCACGGACGCCAGCTGGAATGTCTTTAAATGTGCTCTGCAGATGCTGCATTGAAAGTAAGATGGAAAATTGGAAGAGTTTCCAATCATGTTGGGAATGTGACACTCCTTGAGTACTGGATAATCTAGCAAGATGTGCTCATCCATTATGAAACTGTATCTTGTAATATAATCCTGGTCTTGATACACCAAAAATATTTGATATCATTCATAGCCTTATGTTGGGACTACTGCCGCGTTATCCTACCAAACATGGGGGGGGGATTTTCGATATAAATAGGGTATGTCATAGCCAAACAGACCCTTTTTATCACTTTTTGACACCAAATATTGTTGGTGTGGTGGAATTCGGTGCTGTTACTGTCTTTATACCATATTTCTACACATAATATTAAGAATAGTTTATAGAAAAAATGAGTCAACACTTCCTGAAATAAATGGACAGGTGCAAATTTGCATTGACTACAAAAGCAGAGAAATTTCTTCACTCTGTAGGTTCCTAAAATATATGCAAACAGTATATATTTATTATTTCATACTTCTTTATTGCTATAGAGTATGTACTCTACTGATCTGCACGTACAATTGTGTGATCTCTCATGTTACAACAAGGTGGTTTTGCTTAGATGGCTTCCCAACACCTAGCTGTATATCTGTACAGGAGATTTTCCTCCCTCACTTGAGTCTAGAATACAAAATGAACTCGGGGTAGGTAGGAATAACATTTTTTTAATACTATCTATTAACAGGCTTGACCAAGTTCATGACCAAGTTGGAAACTTCATGATGTCATAAAACACCTGCTTTATGTGTACGGCATGCCTCAGTATTGGTAGTGATAAAGAGGACCTTATGTATGTGGTGTAGAACAGGCTCTGTTGTAGAGGACATGAAAGGTCCTCTTTAAAGGTTCCAAGTCTTTTGACAACATGTTCTTAGGATAGACCATCAGCTGTTTTTAGCACAGTGAAGAAGATGGCACCTGGAAACAGATGGCTTTGTAGGCTTTACTTTACTTTGACCCATGCTATATTGATGACCTATCATAAAGATTTGCCATCAATATCAAGTTTCAGAAAACCTCTTTAAGCAAGTTTAGAAAAACATGGCTGCTTTATTCCTAAACCAGTACCATTAGTATTTATGGGCAGTGTCTGAGTTTTCTAGGCATGCCCTGTTCAGGAAGGGGGAGTAGATAAGCTGTAACATCATCTATTGTCAATAGTGAATGCAATAATGGATTATCTTCTATTGTAATCTTGGAGGAGGAAGAGGAGACTGGTACAATGAAAATCCCTACAGAATTGACAAGTGTCTGTCTATTATCAGGCTTAGTGGCCAAAGTGAAAATTATGGAATATAAAAGAATAACATATTTTTCAAGAATTTTTGATCTTATTTTTGGAATAAAAACTGTTAAAGTGAATTTTTTTTTCAGGACTTTTGAAAAGGATGTAGCCTGCTTCCTGCAGATTGCACTAAATATAACAGGGTTGCATTAATACTACTGTACTAAATAAGGTTCTTTTCCTAGTAGTCCGAGAAGCAAAGTCTAAACCCCTGGATGTAATAATTGTATATATTTATGTACAGAATATAAAGCCCTATAAACGTCTTTCTTTGAGACAATCTGTTTCCTCATCGAAACCGCCATGTTCAGCTCTGGCGACTGTGGGTTACAAATCCACCACAGAGATCAACACACTCATCCAGATTCTGTCTGCCAGCCAGTTTACTCATGTTGTGGTTTGCTCAGACAGCTCTAGAGGTTTGCAGATTCTAGCGGCGTTATACAAGTTGACTACGAAAGCTACATGTGAATGAGAAGAGTAAACCTACAAAAATCTGACCATGTGATATGCCGGAATAATGTGGCGACTGTGTTGGGGGTGTGATTTTGTGAAGTTGTAATCTCCCTGATATTCTGTTGCAAATAGAGCAGTGGGGGAGGGCTGCTGCAGATAAAGGGAACCTTACAGCTGGAGACGCTCCTGATCTTAGATTTGTGACAAGGAATGGCAGAAATTGTTGATATTTTGTGAATCTTTACTCCAGTCTGATACAGTATTGCTAAAAACATGTCTCCTCCTTTGCAAAAAGAATTGGACTCATGGGTTATGATAGGGTATTGAATAACTTGGAGTAAATCAGGAGTAGATCAAAACAGAGAAGAATCATCTGTAATTTATGGGTTCTCACCCTGGTCTTGGCTTCAAAAACTGTATAAAAAAATCTGAACATGTATCTTTATCAAAAGTGTGTGCTTTCATTGACTACTCATTGGTTGCTCTATCTGTATCTTCTCTTCTGGTTAGGCTCTTGACTAGAACTTGAAGCTTGGGCATCCTTTAAACTACAAGAGTACTCCGATTCATTTTTAGGGTATTTTGGGGTTGTTCAGAATTAGAAAATATGTTTATCTTCTTCCTAGAACAGCATCACATCTGTCTATGGTTGTGTCTGGTATTGTGTCTCGGCTAAATTCACTTTAACAGAGCTTAGCTGGAATACCAGAGACAACCATGGACAGATGTTGTGTTGTATTTGGAAAAACAGTTTTTCTAATCCTGGTCAACCTTTATTAAAGGCAGTCTGTCACCAGAGCCCAGCATATCAACCCAGCCCACATATACACCGTATTTTTCGGACTATAAGACGCACCTAGGTTTTAGAGGAGGAAAATAGGGAAAAAATTTTTGAAGCAAAAACTGGTAAAATATTTAATATATGGGAGTTGTAGTTTTGCAACAGCTGCAAGGCCACATTGACAGGTGACCCTGCAGCTGTACGGGGATGCATAGAGCGTTTTTTTTGCGGGGCCAGCTGTACTTTTTAGTTTGCATTTTGGGGGATATCTATTGCTTAGATCACCTTGTATTGAAAAAAAAAAACAGGAGGTGATTTAGAACTTTTATTTATTTCATATTTTTAAAGTGTTTTTTTTTTTTTTTTTACTATTTTATTCCCCCCCGGGGGCTTGAACCTGCGGTCACTTGATCGCAAGTCCCATAGACGGCAATACAACTGTATTGCCGTCTATGGGACATTCTGTCTATTAGTATTACGGCGGCTGGTCATAGAGACCAGCCGCAATACTAATACAGCAGTGACAGGCCGGGGAGCCTCATTAGGCTCCCGGCTGTCACACAGACAGGTCGGCTCCTGCGATATCGCCGCGCAGGAGCCGGCCTGCAACTTTACAGGTACGGGGCCGGTCCCCACCGGGGGAGAAGGGGCCACGGATACTGACCTGGCATCCGCTGTACTAGAGAGGCGGATGCCGGGGAGGGATAGACGCCGGGGCCTGAGACATCGCTACGATCCTCTGCCCTGCATGAAGCCAGGGCACGGAGGAGCGGAATAGCATCACTCCTCCCGCTGCTGCTGGCTTCATGCAGGGCAGAGGAGCGCAGCGATGTCTCAGGCCCCGGCACCTGTAATGGCGTCTATCACTTACCGGCTTCCGCCTCTCTATTACAGCGGATGACAGGCGCCACCTTCAGACTATAAGACGCACCCTTCTTTTCCCCAAAAATTTTTGGGAAAAAAAGTGCGTCTTATAGTCCGAAAAATACGGTACTCGAGTATAAGCCAAATTTTTCAGCACAGTTTTTGTGCTGAAAAAGCCCCCCTCGGCTTATACTTGAGTCAAGCAAAAAAAAAATATATATATTTTTTTTTTTTTGGGAGGGAGGAGTCTATGACCAGCCGCATTAGTAATGTATAGAATCTCCCATAAAATAGCGGGAAAAAAAGAAGCTTTAAAAAAATATAATAAAAAAATAAAGTAAATAAAATTTCTAAATCCCTCCTTTCCCTAGAATACATATAAAAGTAGAAAATGACTGTGAAACACATTAGGTATCCCTGTGCCTGACAGTGCCCGGTCTACTGAATATAGGGGATCTGTAGTGCTCCTGTTCCATCGGGAAGGGGTTAATAGGAGCACTGCAGATCCCCTATATTCAGCCAGGCTGAATTCCAAGTGGGGAAAAAAAACAACTCAGTCTTCAAGCTCAGGGAAGGGGCAGACAGACAACCAAAACACCCCCTCCCCTTCCCCAGCAACTACTGCACCCAAAACTCTGACCATTTTAATTTTTTAAATTTTCCAGTAGCTGCTGCATTTCCCCCCTCGGCTTATACTCGAGCCAATAAGTTTTCCCAGTTCTTTGTGGTAAAATTAGGGGCCTCTGCTTATATTTGTTTCGGCTTATACTCGAGTATATACGGTAGATAGGCTAGGGTCACCTGAATCGAATAGTGTTTTCCCCTTGTGAATTGGTGCTGATGTTGCTGTTTTTTCGTCAACTTTTTTTTTTTTTTTTTTTTAGTTACTCCTTAACAGTATTATGTCTTTGCTTTGTTTGTCCTGTTTTGCAGATTGGGGTCAACATGTTTGGCCGAATATTATGTAATGTGTGACTTAGTCACTGTATGAGTAAACATCTGGATGTTCGTGTCACAGACCAGTAACGGGAAGTTCTCTTTCACTTCCACACTATCTGTAAAGGGTCACATTTCCTCTTTGGTTCATCTGGTAGTGTTTCCACCTGCACTGCCTGCATTTCTACATGAGTTGGGGAAGTGTAAGGTTTACATACTTGGCATGCAAAAAATAAAAAGCTCCTTGTTAAACTGTATACAAAGCGTATTATTTTACTGTAACTAAACCAAGAAAATACATTTTTGAGATGGGTTAGATAAGGCTTAGAGGTGACTTCACCCAAGGAAGAATCCATTAAATGGATATTCCCATCTAAATAAGTCATGTCCTATCAGTATGTTATAGGGATCTCACCTCTGCAACAAAAACAAAGGGACGGGATTCTCTCCTATATACTGTCTTACACTGTAAGGAAGTACAACGTAGTCACATTCTTGTGAAGGTTGCATGCACAACAGATGGCTGTAAGTGTCACTGTGCAGGGAAAAGTGTTGAAGGAGCAATACTGCTGCTACTGCTTGTCTCCGAGGATTGTACAAACCCCCACGATCAGTGATGACATATCCTCAAAATGGTTGAAACGCTCTGTGAAGAGGTTTTCTCACCCCCGACACTTATAACATATCCAAAGGATATATATGTCTGCTAGGTGACAGTCCCACCTCTTGTGCTCTGCTTTCTCTGGGCTCCCTCTCAAGTTAAAATGGTATTCCAGCTCATCATTTACAAAGCATTTCTTACATTGTGTGGTGGCTCTGCTTGGTATTGCAGCTCAGGCCCATTCATTTGAATGAGACTGAGCTGCAGCAAGACCGTGTGACCAATGGATGTGATGTCACTGGCCTGGTAAGAGGAAGTGGAGCTCAATATCATAGTCATGGAATACCCCTTTAATAGAGAGAGAGCAAGCAGTTTGTATGTGACGGCCTTTTCGCTCACTCAGTTGCGGCACGGAAGGGGAGTTCGGAGACCCCCAATCTAGAGATAGGCGGGACCTACATCTATCAAACATTTGTGATATATCTGGTGAGACAACAACCTTAATTGTAGACCTCAGGTGCAATACAAACCCGGTTATGAATAAAGAACTTCCATAGTAGATAAAGGATTGGGAATATGGCAAACTCTAGCCCCAGAGTAAAGCTTTCTTTGGAAGATGTTCATGTTTGTAAAGGGAGTTTTGGCAATGTGGGGATTAAACACCGATCTGTAATATCTGCACTGTTTGTGTATGCACCTCAGTAACAGTGCGGGGTGCAGCACCCCATAAATCAGGTGCCTCCTTCTATGGGGCGTAATACCTGCACTAAAATCTATGCCAACATCATTTACAATCATAAATCTGAAACCAGTTGGCTCTGCCACATCTCTTTCAGGAAAATGCTGAGGTCAGCATAAAAATGACACTTGTGACAATTTTTTCTTACAAGGGCATTTAAAATGTCGCAAACCCAAAGTTTGGTTTCTTTTTTTCTTTTTTTTTTTTTTAAACCTTTCTCTTTTTCAGGATTTAACAAGAACGCAAAGTTCTTCAGCCAAACCAAATTCAAGTCTAGTTAAAATTTTGTGCTCTCAAGGGAAAGGCTTTTTTTGAGGTTTTAAACTTGTCTGGAGCATTTGGCAAAGCACATGAAATTATGGAAATCTATAATCTGCTAAACACCGCAGCCCTAAACTGAAGCTCCTGAAAAGATATCCCCGAGCTGGCAACTCACAGTCCCAACCACAGTAGTGTCATCTAGTTCCGTTCCATTCTACAAGTGGAGACTTTGTCAGGCCATTATGGTTATGGATTTGTGCTGCCATTCATACAGTAAGGCTGCTTTCACATCTGGGTCTTTGTCTCCTTTCCTTTGGTCCATCACGGGACCAGGGAAATCAGCCAGTCTTATCACTGACTGTAATGGATCCTGATGGACCACATTGACTATGATGGGGTCCATCTGGTTCCATTATTTTAGTCCTTACGTTGCCAGATGAAAAAGTTTGTTTTGCAGAACTTTTTTTTACAGGATTTTTGATGGGCTCTTTGCCGGACGGACACCCAGCGCAGGTGTGAACGTAGCTTAATGCAGTACTGTTCATGAATTGCATATTAGTGCCAAAGATGGGAAACACAAAACTCTTGAACAAGCTTTAGCAAAACATTATGTGATCTAATGAGACATGATCCCACCCCATACATGTCTAAAAATATGCTTATATGGCTCAGGCATGGAACCGTGCACATCAGACGCTTGAGTGTTGTCGAGGGATGACCTGTAGCTCAGCAATTTATACATGACTGTTCAGTCTAGCTGAGAGAATAAGAGATTGGACCTACTTGTTGGGGGCCATTCAAACTACTTGCGATTTTCAGATATGATTTTCAGATATTATATTCTGGAAATTAGGGATATTTTATGGATAAGGGGGACATGTTCCGTACATATTATCTTGAGACCTATCACTTCTTCTATTTCATCTGGAGACCCTCATTTTTTGTTTTTCTCAAGGGGTCAGTGAAGCCCAAAATGTATACTGTCTCTCTAAAGTTTCTACATACCCTTATATTACACCCCACATAATGGTATTCTATCAGTCACAGGCAGTGTTGTATCTGTTCAGGGTCAAGCTATCATTTTTAGAAAAGCATTTGAGTTGGATCAGTGATTTCCTTTTTGGCACGATGTTCTGCGTCGTTACTTAAACTTTGTCTCTGGTTTTTATCAAAAAGAACATCTGTCGACCCTCAATCTAATGGTAGCCATGTTTATAAAATGTTTCCAAAGATAATGTTTCTACAGACTCTGACCAGTTTTTATCATCATTCGCTCCATTCCAAGCGCCCGTAACAAAAATTGGTCAATGTGAATGAATTACGAGATCAATGACAAAATGATCGAGTGTGCCACCATAACAAAAAAGTTTTCGGTGGTCCCTTCAGTAGATGCAGATTAAAGGCTCTATTCACACTACCAATGTTCACAGGCAAGTACTGTCTGTGATCCGTGAAAAAATAAAGCATGCTCTACTTTTTGACATATTGGAAATATGGCTCCATTTTCATCCACGTGTCTCTTTCATTGAAAGTCAAGGTTGGCACACTGGGGCCGAGAATCAGTACTGTCTGTGAATATGGACTAAGTAGAAGAAGTGAGTGTTCTCTCCATAAGACTGACTGTGTATCTATTTTTTGCAGTATAAAACAATGGATGTTGGACATCCCAGTGCATTTCTGTGCACGTCCATGTATAGAACACATTTTTCCCAGACCCATAGTCTTGCATGACTGGGAAATGAGAAAAGAAAAAAAATTGTGCATGCCAATGAAAGAAAAACAGATGTGTGAATGGCTCCATCTACCATAATAAGTCCTTGTGCTGTTGTGTTTTGTTTTTTTTTATGGACAGAAAAATCATTAGTGTAAAAGGGTTCTAAAGGAGAGTTCTATTGAGAGGGGGTAACACGCCCCTGAAAATGAACTCTGTCCCAAAAACTGAAGGCTGGAGGAATCTGGAGCAGAGACATCACGTTATAGACTGCACACAGTCTGCACATGGGGCTCTCAGCCACTATATCATTTTTGGCTAGAGGTCCCCTTTTAGTAGTGCACTGTGTTTTATCGTTCTTTGGCACTCTCTTGCATTCCAACGCGTTTTTCAAATGAACACCATCTAGGAATTCACATCATATGCAGACCAGACTAGGAGGAAGGCCGACTGAAGAAACAGTAGAACATGGTACAGTGTTAGAGGTTAAAAAACCTTCAGTAGAAGGCTTGGCTCTTAAGATTGCCAAGAGTCATTGCAAGAAAAAAAAAAAAGATGGTAGGATGTTTTGGTTAATTCGTGACCACCCTCGGGATACCTTACTTTTGGTCTTGGAACTGCCACACTTGAATTCACCCTTTTTGTCACTTTGCCATTGAATGGAAGTGTTTGGTGGTGATATATTAGTAGGGTTTCATGAATATTTCATAGGGGTTCATATGGGGCAATATAAAATAAAGTTGTTCACAAGCCAACACTTCTTGGTTCTTTTGTCTACACATGCTTGTTCTTTACATGATGTTGGTGGACAATTTCTTTTTAGTGACCAGGGCCATCAATTACATTGTAGTAGTAACGGCGAGGATGTTGTTCTGATCTTGTTCCACTTTGTTTTTGCTTTAAGATGGTTCAGAAAATAAATTTGAGAACTGCAAAAGTTCGTAGCCAGCTCAGTACTAATCTCCTACTTGTCCTTGTCATGTTGCAGGTTTCTCAGACAACAGATGGCCTGGATGCAGATCTTTGGAAAGATGGCTTATTTAAGTCCAAGGTGACAAGATATCTTTGCTTCACCAGAGCCTTCTCAAGAGAGAATGTAAGTCTGAACATCAACTAATAACTTGATTTCCTTTCATACCTTGTCCGTAACTGACCATGTGCTTGTTCTTCCACAGAGCCATTTAGGGAATGTCTTGGTGGACATGAAATTGATTGATATAAAGGACACCTTACCTGTAGGCTTCATACCCATCCAAGAGACAGTTGATACACGTAAGTATTTGCTCGTGCTGGGTGTCCCTAAATTAAGATAAACGACCACAAAATAACATTAGAAGCCTCTTAGGATTTTGGACTTTAAGTCAGCTTTGGATGTTGTTTTTTTCCTAAGCTAGCCATACACATTGGATGAATATTGGCAGAACCTGCCAATTTCATCATGACCAGACTGCCATTATATATTTATGGGTTGTCTCATATCTTGTCTTAATAGAAGATGTTGAGGGAAGACTTTACGTGCTGGATTTCATAAAGTCTAATCTTTTTTTTTTTTTCGTATCGGGTCTGTAGAGTCAGGGGCCAGTTACTGACTTCGGCTTCAAAATAAAATAGATGAATTGGAGATGGTGGTTTGGCCTTCTGACTCCACAGCTCTGGTTCACATGAAAGATAAGCAGCCTTCACAGGTTTCAGTCGGAAGGGAAAAGTTTTTGGCAAAATGTTTTCAGGAAACAGCTGCTGATGGTGTATGGCCACCTTAAAAGGTTGTTCATGGCTTCAGAGTCAGTCAGAGATGAGTGGTATCCAATACCCAGCACTCAGCATGTTCAACAGTGCTGCGTGAAGGCTTCCTTTGCTACACAGGCCTTGTGACGCCTTGTTCTTTGCTCATATAGTCTGCTTGCAGCTTATTCCTATTCAATTGAATGAGCTTGAAAAGTAACACCAAGCAGATCTGATATACAATATGCAGCTTATGAGCTTGGTTAAGAAGCTTCAGCAAATGTCCAAACTCTGCAGTCTCTTAAAACAGCTGATCCGCAGGGTCCTGGTTGTTGAACCCTGGCTGACCTTCAATTGATCTATGATATGCCTGGAAGCCAGTCTATCATAATGTGTTGGACCATAAGTCTTAAAGTAAATAAAACACTGAATCTTCCTTTTTGTGACATTGTGTTAGAAATGGGTTGACAGTCTGCTAAACATTAGTTTCCCAATGCAGCTACAGGCCTTTTAGTCTATATTGGCCATTTTAGTTGCTTGAACTGGCCAGACATTTCCAATGATACCAGGTGAAGGAATTTCCTTTCACCGAAAGATTTCTCCTAAGAACAAAGCATCTACTGAAATTTCAGACAATGGCGATGTGTCATTGGTGAACTAAAGCGATCGTTTGTCAAATTTCATTCAATTAATTCTTGTTTTTATTGAAATTGTTTATTTTCAATAAGGGAGTTTGCCAGGATAAATGTTCCTTGTACACAGAACAGCCATGCCCCCCTGCTTTGGCATTTACTAATATGCTTGTATTACTTACAATCTGCCATTTCCCAGGTTCCAGCAGTGGCCATGTGACTTTCTCAAACATGATTTTGGGGCTTCTGCTGAATTTCTGTTTCCCAGACAGCCCTGCTCATCTGGCTGTGAGGGTAATAGTGATGTCACCTATTGGAAAGCTGCTGGAGCCAATGGCGGAGTTCTCTCTTCTGTGGCCTGCTCAACCCCTTGGCTTGTACACACTATAGAGAGCATTGCAGTTACAAGATAAGTGCAACATCAGTGAAGCCTCCTGTATGTGAGTGGGGTGGAGCTGAGCGTTGTTATGGGTTGGAGTTGAATGGGACTAGGAAGGGTAGCTGTGCAGTCTGTGTGTGGCCACAAAAGACCATTGCATTGACCAGTATTACAGGATTACTGTATCTACCTTTTTTCTACAGAGGAAGTTGCTTTTCGAAAAAAGCGCCTGTGCATTAAATTTATCCCAAGAGACTCCACGGAGGCGGCCATCTGTGACATCCGTATTCTCAGCCGCTCTAAACAGGCCCCACCTCAGTATACGTTTATAGGGTGAGTGAGACCAATGTTATTTTTGCTCATTATCTTTTAAAATGTTTGGAAAAAGTATCCCAAATAATTGAATATTTGTCACAATAAATCAGCGGTTTCTATTCCAAACCAATCTATCTGAATTAAGGCAGAGAGATGAAAAAGCTACAGTAATCGCACATTACTGAATGTGAGCACCTTTAAAGAGGATCTACAACTGCATCCTTCAATATTTACCACTCCATAGATTCCAGTGACGTTGGAATTTTTTCTCTAGCCCCCACCATCCCTGAATTATCAGTGATGAGATCCTATCACCATAACTCCACAGATAGGTTAGGGTCACCTGAATCAAGTGGCGTTTTCCTCTTGTGAATTGTTGCCTTCATTGCTGAGATCACCGATTTGTCAATATGCAGATTAGTTCTTTGAAGGAACAGGGGCAGTGCTATTGCTCCACAGAGGGAAACAGAGCTAATTTTGCGTAATGACAAAAACTGTGATCTCAGCAACTCCAATTCATGAGGAGAAACAAACTGTTAAATAAGGTGACTCTATCTGTGGGCTGGATTGATATTCATGGTTCTGGTGGCAGACTCCCTTTAAAGGGGATGCACAGGACTTGAAAACATGGCTGCTTTCACTTCTCAGGAAGTGACATCACATCCGTTGGTCACATAGCAACATCACATCTCCATCCCATTAAAATGTACCGACAGACATGATGCCACTTCCTAAGAAGAAGAAGGCATCCATGTTTTCGAAGTCCTGCACAGCCCCTTTGAGCATTCAATAAGCTAGTTAGGCTTTCTACTGTTAGGTGGGCTGTCCTCAATGCTCTGCTCCAGCTTAGGACGGCCCACCACCCATTGGAGAGCCTAATTAGCATATTGGATGCTGAAGTTAACAGAAATGATTGCTCAGGAACAGTGGGGGCTAGAGAAAAAAACTCCAACTGCACTGGAATCTATGAAAAGATGAAAAGAGCTGGAGGTGGGGAAAGGTCTCTTTTTAATTTAAAATGGTATTTCAGCTTCAGTATAGAAAGATCTGACATGACTTGTAATCTGGTGGACATTAGATCACTATAGTATGGACATTTAGGATTGATCCTGAAAGGGTTAAACCTACCCTGTTCTCCAGGACTGTTCTGTGTGTACTCAGGTCTCTTTAGATAAAGTCAGGATGTGTTTAAAGACCAGAGTAAGTCAGCTGTGACAAATATGCAATAACAAGGGCCAAACTGAAAGGGGCTAAATATTTGTACACAGCAGTATAGCCTTGAGAAAGGAAAGTCTACAAGTTTGCACATTAACTCTTAATTCACCTGCGTCACATCTGGCCTTTCATGGGCTTTTCTTTTGTACAGGGAGTTGAACAGTATGGGCATCTGGTACCGAATGGGAAGAGTTCCCCGGGCCCCAGAATCTCCACAACCTTCAACGCCTTCATCGCCATCCACAGTGGTCACGTCTGCATCTGCTCCAAACCTCCCAAGGTAATCGCCTCTTTCTCTACTGTTTGGCAATGAACCTGCTCCTTCATTCATAGAGAGGAAAATGGGGCCACATTTTGGGGATCAGTGACTGTCCCAGTGGTTGGACCTCCGTCAATACACAATTTGTGGAGTACATAGGTGGGATAATCTTACTTACTGTATCTGCAGGAATGTGGGGTGTGTCATTTTTTCCCTCCTAGAACCTCAAACCTGCTCTATGAAAAATGGTAGATGCCTGTATCTCTTGCTATTTTGATGGATACTTGACCAGGTTCTGAGGTGGCCATATACATAAGCACAAAATCTGCCGTTAATGCACCAATTTCTGTGCGATTGGCAATCTATCTTATGTGTATGTGGGGTGTGAAAAGTGTCACACTTGTCCTCAGGATATATGGGATATTGCAGCTCAGTTTCATTCACTTCAATAGGTACAACCTATGGACAGTTGTGGTGTGTTTCTGGAAGAACACAGCCATGTTTTTTGAATCTTGGACAACCCTACGGTTACAAAATAGCTAATATGTTAGTGAGATCTCACTGCTAGGACCGCCATCTATCACAAGAATGGATATCTCTTCTACCCCTGTATGAATGGAGCGGCTGGTCATGCTTGCACGGCCGCTTCATTCTGTGCGAGATAGCGGAGTACAGCACTCCGACATCTCCAGCAGTCCCATAGACAATGCTTGGAACTTCAGCCTGCTGCTCTATTCATTTGGGGGAATGGGTTGCCATGATTCAGAGTTTGTGTGAATAAGGGACTTAAGTTACCGCCAAGACATATCCTAAGAGTAGTCGATAAATTAAATTTTGCTAAGATAAATTGACCCCAGGGTCATGGCCTGTATGTGGACTGGGTACCAAACACCAGACCCTTTTCTCCTGGGTGGCTGGGCCCATGATGCTAGCCCATTCTGATATTTTGCTTTGGACCCCCTGTATGCAAGTGGAATGAGTCCTGTTTGCAAACCCTGGCTGTGTAGTTGGAGTCCGGGGCATTTTCTCGTCAAGTAGGAAAGAATTTTCAAAATAAAATGATTATTTTTAATTATATGATACTATTATTAATATTATATCATTAATTAGATGTATAGTTTGTTGCATTTCACTCGCTTTTTTCATGAATTAGAAGAGTTGTCACAGTATAATTTGGTGCCGATTTTGTGGCATGTTCCACTTCAAAATGAGCCCCAAATTCCACCCTGCATTCAATGAGTGGCAGAGGTTGATGCAGGTTGCTGAAAAAAATAAGCGTCCTGCTTATTTAGCTGCACGACCCACTTTGTGAGTCCGTCCGTTGATCAGCAATGTCGGGGTGAAAAGCGAAGAGGATTTTAGGCCGAAGTCCACCTCAAATTACTTTTTCACAATTCCACTGTGTGGTTGGAACCTTACTCCCTGTTTGACTATGGTGGTCGGGCTTTTGTAAAATAGAAGTTAGGCCGGTTTCACACGGAGTATTCTGGCTCGTGATTTGGTACGTAGACGCCGCGGGATCTTTTGCGGGCCGTATACGCTCCCATTGTTTTCAGTGGGAGCCGGTACCGTATACGCGACGCTATTTTGCGGCCGTGATTTTGAAAACAATGGGAGCGTATACGGCCCGCAAAAGATCCTGCGGCGTCTACGTTCCACATTACGAGCCAGAATACTCTGTGTGAACCCGGCCTTAGAGTTGGTTTGACCCACCAACTCTACAGCCCTAGTCAGCTATCTTTTTATCCCTGCCTTTACCTACTACTATAACCTCTATCTTACTGGGCATGCCATGGACCTTAGTATAAAAACAGACTATCTGACCATAGCTGTCAGTCAGACTAGTTGTCTCTTCATCTAACCAGTGCTGTAAAATGCCCGTTTTAGTTTTTACTCTACAAAATACTACCATGTGAAGGGGGGTAGGATGGGTGCAGTAATGGGAGATGAATATAGCACCATCTCATCCCGGTCTGTGCATGGCGTCATCCTGCACGGCTAAGGTTCCTACAATTTAAGCGTGTATAAAAAGACTCATTATTCATCATTGATCAGTTAACGCCAGCTCATAGCCTGGAAGTGAGACGCACTATTCTCTGCAGGATTCAATTGGCATCTCTTTCCTTCTCAAATAACCTGATTCATCTTGGACTTCATGTCTCGCCGCAGTTTATGGCTTTGCAGGGAAATTGAATCAGTTTTGTTTTACTCGGCAAATAAAACAAGCGTCAGAATAAAATGTATTGTAATCTGGTTGAGTTAAAACGCACCGTGTTCTGGCGAATAATTGAAAGTTCAATTAATGGCGTACGGTAAAACCTGTCTGTCTGTCTGCAGATGTATGACATAGCCTGGCGTGTCTGTAATGAGCGGCCGGCTCCTCTGACAAGATGTTTATGTCTCTCCCAAAGTTATCATGATTTTATGAGCTGCATGTGAGACAAATGCTCGCTGCCACTTATCATGTTTGAACAGTGCCGAATATTTACTGGCGCGCTGCGGCAAAGGCTTGTGGGTATATGAATTCCGGAATGGTGATCTATATTACAAGCTTTACAGCAGCATAAAGGAATTCGTGTTGGTATAGGTTTAGGATGTATACGTTCCACACTTAGAGGAAGGAGATATTCTTCAGTAGACTATATGGATAGTGTATCATAGAGCGCCCTCTTGTGAGGAGAATTTTTTAAAAGTAGAATTCCACAGTAACTCCTTGAGGACTGAGAAGATTTTGGGGTCAAGGGCTGATCTTTGGTTTGCTGCAGGAATCATAACTGTAACTTTACAAAAAAATAAAAATCTGTGGCTTCCTCCAATCTTTCTTACTAGAATTTTTTTTTTTTTTTTAAACGAAAAGTTTCTTTTTTTCAAGCAGTTCAATGGTGGAGTTTGAAAAAATTAGATATTACATTGTTTTTTTTATTATTTTTTATTTTTACGCCACTGTTGACTATGCAGTATGTGCATATGTATATACGAGTGTGTTCTATTTGTCATATCAAATAGCTGGGGAAACTTTAATTTATTTTTTAAAATAACTTTATTTGCCTTTTTAAAAAAAAAAAAAAAAAAATCTGAATGGCAGTATTATTTTGCTGTCAGGGTTGTGGAGTCAGTCTGAGTCAGATTTGGGCCAGTTTTGGGTGGAGTTAGAAAAAAGTTACTGACTGTGACTTAAAGATAAAATACTGTATTATTTCAGATTATATTACACATTTATCGATATTGTATTTTTTGTACAGTATACACGCGAGTATAAGCCGATTTTTTTCAGCACAGTTTTTGTGCTGAAAAAGTCCGCCTCGGCTTATACTCGAGTCAAGATGGGTGGCCGCTGGATTTTCAAACTGCAGAAGTACTTATGGTACTTCTGCTAGCAGACCCGGAATGCAGCCTCCGCTCCCTTGCTCTCTCTTCAGTGTCTGCCAATGAGTGCCTGTGAGCGTCTTCTGCTCTCCGCCGCGAAACATTTTTTTTTTTACCGGACACAAAGTCCTGCGTGTCTGACTTTGTGTTCAGTTGAAAAAAAAAAAAAAAAAAAACAGTTTCGCCACGGAGAGCAGAAGATGCTCACCAGCGGACACTTTTCAAACCCATGAATGGGTTTGAAAACTGCCTGCCGGTTTTCGTCTCCTGTCCAGTTTCTCGGGCAGGAAACGGAAACCTGCATAACGGAGATCGGGCGCTGGTGTGAACCCGCCTTCAAAGTAGAAAATTACTGTGAAACACATATACATAAGGTATCCCTGTGTCTGAAAGTGCCCGGTCCACTGAATACAGGATATCTGCAGTGCTCCTATTCCGCTGGGAAGGGGTTAATGGGAGCACTGCAGATCCCCTATAATCAGCCAGACTGAATTCCAAGTGGGGGGAAAAGAAACCTCAGTTCTCAAGCTCAGGGAAGGGGCAGACAGACAACCAAAAAACCTCCTCCCCTTCCCCAGCACCCAGCATCTACTGCACCCAAAAACTCAGTCCATTTTAATTTTTGAGATTTTCCAGTAGCTGCTGCATTCCCCCCTCCCCTCGGGTTATGCTTGAGTCAATAAGTTTTCCCAGTTTTTTTGGGTAAAATTAGGGGCCTCAGATTATATTCGGGTCGGCTTATACTCGAGTGTATACGGTAATTAAAGGGGTTGTTCAGGATTCTCAGCAACTCGTGGGGTAGACTGGTTGAGTGTACCGGTAAATGAAAAATAATGCCTACTTACCTGCCCCTTGTTGCCCCTTGCTGCCCCTTGTTGCCCCTGTTTTCCACTCCCAGTCCCTTTAAGTTTTGTGCTGGGACGGAACTTTGGGGTTTATGTCACCAGTGAGACTGGTCATTGCTCAGTGTTGCTGGTCCTGGGCAACCCCTTTAATTAGATACATAGTTTGTTACATATGTAACTTTATAAGTCAGTCATTAGTTTTTTTTGTGGATTAGAGGCTTTTTGCTACTTCTGGCTGGCCATGGCTATTATCCATTTATGAAAGAGTCAGAATCAGGCTGTGGAAAAATAAAGGAATCGGAGTCCGTGGTTTAGCCTTCCAACTCCACAACCCTGTGTTACTACCACTACAATGGAAATGTCTGTCTGGTCACGACCTCCGCTTGCAAAATCATTTGGTTCCTATCATAAGGGGTTGCCTGATTGAGACCACCCTTTTATTTGCTTCTTTATTCTCAGTATATGTCCTGACATTGTGATCTTTTTATTTGTTTGGAGTAGTTGGTATGTTGTTAATAACAGTACTCTATTACCAGGCCTTTGTCATTGGGTGTGTGGGAGGGTAATTATTGGGAAATTCTGCTTCTACCAGTCTCAAAACAAAGGTGACAAAGGTGCCCGTTTATGTTAGAAGGGGATACAGTTTTAGCGTAGTGAATAACCTTGACTAACATTTTTTCCAGGAACATAAAATCACTTTGCATTATTTTGTCAATGTCTATTGTATCATTATGGGTGTTTGTAGGACTAAAGAGACTTTCTAGGATTTTTTTGATGACCATTGAAGAGGATAGCTCATCAATATCTCATTGGTGGGGGGGTCAACACCCAACCCTCATACTAATCAGGACTGCTGGTGGGTTTGATATTGTGCAGCATATCGAGCCGAAAGCAGATTTCTCCATACATTGTATAGTAGCCAAGCCATGTTAATTGATTTTAAAATGAAAAAATTAGGTCCCAGAACAAATTTTTCCTTTCCACATCATATAATGCTTCCTGTTTCCCCCTGTCCCACAGTATAATGCTCCCCTTGCAATCTCCCAATATAGTGTTCCTCAATAGCCTTTCACACAGTATAATGCATTGATCCCCCATACAGTAAAATGCTCACCATTGGCCTCCCCCCTACCCCAAACAAACACGGTATAAGGCTTTCTGGTGGCCCCACACACATTATAATGTTCACCTGTGGCTCCCGCACAGTACAATGCTTACCAGTGGTCCCACACAGTACAATGCTTACCAGTGGTCCCACACAGTACAATGCTTACCAGTGGTCCCACACACAGTATAATGCTTCCCATTCGCCCCTTCTCACTGTATAATGATCCCCAGTGGCCTCACAAACATTATAATGCTCACCCGTGGCCCTCACACAGTACAATGCTTAACAGTGGCCCCTTCTCACTGTATAATGATCCCCAGTGGCCCCACACATAGTATAATGCTGCTCTCCACTTGTCTCTGGCTCTATGCTGCAGCCTTCACCATTGTATTCAACTTGATTTGCATTCTGAATACACGTATAGTTTACATTGACACACAAAGCCATCCTCTTCATGTAGCTATGTGAGCTGGACTGGTCTACTTTTTTCCTAAAGAGGTAGCATGCTAACAGGGCTAGTGGCAAATGGCACCCTAACTAATAAGTCTTGCCACCATTTCCAAAATCTTAGTGGTTACCATCTGGAGCCTTGCATTCAACTGCAGTAAAGTCACACGGCCACTATACCATGTACATCCTCTGCATCTGACTCCATATACACCTTGAGACCCCCTTTACGGTTCTCTTACTCTTAAAGCAAAATTGTCTGAACTCACTAATATACAGTTCCTCTGGCCACCCATGTCTCCTGGGACTGTACCGCATATGCATCAAGAAACTTGCTATGAGCCTCTCCGCCAAAAACAAGGCAGAAGCTGTCAATCAAATTGGATGTCTGTGGGGCAGCGTTGGGTGTGGTATTCAGCTAGAAGGAAGAGTCTGGGCCAGAACTCATCCAGGCTCTTACACATCCATGTTGTACTCGGGACTCCTTTGTGTATTCTGGAAATCATGGAGAAGTAGTCTGCAGTTATAAAGGGATGAGTGTGAATACTACGGGGTACTGGAGATTCTTTATTAACCATTTCACAGCTGACAGACTCCCTTTAACAATCTGTTGTGATAGGGGTGACACTAACAGTCTATGGTGCGAATTCCCCTGTGCGCTCTTGGAAGAAGTCTTCCGAATGTTCCTGTTGGCATTAAGTTTATTGTAATTGTTTCCGTCTCCACCTAATATGATGGAGTTTCTTATAATTACACGTATAGCGCGGGTGTTTGTGTCAGTTTGCTTCCTCCAAATGATGATTAATTGTAAAGACTGTAATGTGAATGGAGACATGTCCCAGATTATTTCCTGGGGGGAACTAGTCCTTATACTGCTATTTGATTTGCCATATGCTCATGCTCCATATGCAGATGTAAGCTCAGAGTCTGGAAAGCGCTTTTTCATCCAGCAGTCCAATAGCTTTTTCTTTATGCATTATGGAAGCCAGATGATATACGGATAGATTTTATTCCTCTTTGTTACAGACAGTTGTACGTTGCTAATGCTATGTTCTGTTTTTCTGACACCAAACTCCTTGTTCTTTTCTTAGATATAGTAATTGGCTAGAAGCCTGACTACCTGAAGCCACCACTAGGGGGATTGTTATTACTGCATGCTGGTTTATTATTGCTATACCTTATCTACAGCATGCTGTAAGCTCCAGACAGAAAGTACACAATGGCATCACCTGTCCAAGGGGCCAAAACAACGGACAGGCGGAGCGCTAAGCTAGCAGTTACATACAGAACCCAATGGACCACATTGGGGTCCATTGGGTGACCATTGTTGTAAAACTGAAACCAGAAGAATAAACCTTGCGAGCAGGACTTTTCCCTCCACCAATTTCAGGTGGACATTACAACAGAGTCTCACAAATGTGAATGTAGACTATGTCCCCTCTACTGATAGCGGTTTGAAGACAGACATTTTTTATTTACCCCCTTCCCACTCATCTGCTCATCTGATAACACTAATAGTGAAGCAAATAGTGTGCGAAGAACCTGAAGAGTGGTTTGCAGATGTCTTAGGCTGTATTCACACAGAGTAACGCCAGGCGTTTTTTGTGTGTTTTTTGCACTTAGCGCCGCGCTATTATGCAGTGGCGTTGCCTGGTGTTAACGCGGCGCTACATGGCATTAACGCGGCGCTAAGTGCAAAAAACGCACAAAAAACGCCTGGTGTTACTCTGTGTGAATACAGCCTAAGTGTGAAGGTGCTGTCTGTCTTTTGCATTCAGCATTTGGGACTGTGACTTCTTCCATGCTGGACTTGTTTTCCTCCCATCTGCTCATGGCTATTTTCATTAGAATGGAGTATATCTGAATCCTACTTACCCTTACGCTAGGTCTGCACTAGTGTCTGGCTCTTTGTTGTTTGGGTTCACCGACAGACTGGACCACTACAACAGCAGGTACACATGGAGCATGGCAGACCCCATTGACTATAATGGGTTGTGGTAGGTGTCTGTCATAGAAACTAACAGCAGGCGAGAAAAAAATCCTCCTTGTTGGACTTTTCACTCTGCCAAAAATAGCTATAACAGCATGTATGTATTTATATGCTAAATATTTATAATGTAGCAGATGTGTTTGTGTGTGTGTGTGTGTATATATATATATATATATATATATATATATATATACAGTATATGTGTGTTACTGTACTAGGATGGTACAGGAGCCGTGCCCACACCATCAGAAGCAAGTGTCAGCTGTAACATACCAGCTAGGTCTGATCCTGACTTTTTAAGCCAAGCCTTTTCCTGTTACAACTTTCTATGTCTGAGATATAAAGTAGCTTTCCATTGGTATCTCTGTAAATGACCATTACAATAAAACAAATGCATTATTTATCCCACATGGTAAACGATATAAACAAATGCCACAATTGCTCTATTTTACTTCATTCTGTCTGTTAACAAAAATGGAATACAATATCATTAAATCACTTCATCACTTCATGTATCCCCAGATGGGTACCAATAAAACAGTCCGTTGTCCTGCAAAAAACAAACCCTTATAGAGCCTAATGAAAATAAAAGGGTCTCAACATACAGCAAAACCAAAACAAATTTCTTTGAATGAATTAATGAATAAAAAAATGAAATTAGGTTTTATGTGTCCCAAAACGGTGACATTTAAAAATACAAATTGTCTTATAAAATGATAGATGAAGAGAACAGAAAAAAAAATTATCACGTACTTAAAGGATTTGCTCCCTTGTAGACACTTCTCCCCTATCTTGTCACATTGCCTGAGGAACTAAAAGTTCCCCTGAAGCCTCCTTGTGAATAGATCTTTGGCAGCCCCATTGAAGTGTATGAAGCGCTGGTCATACAAGGGCACAGGCACTTCAGGGGAACTTTCGGGTCCTAGTGATCACTCGGGGTCCCTCGGTTGGTCCTCCAGTAATCTGGCACTTATCCCCCTATCTTGGATAGGGAAAAAGTGTCTCTAATGGAATAACCCTTTAAGGTCCAAAAATTCTAGCCTCCTCTCAGTCATGTGAATATGCCCTAGGTGTTGGGGGGCATTTCTGTGCTTTCCTTTTGCTCTGGGGTGTGGATAAAATGTATTGGTGCTTTTATTTCCTGGTATTAAATGGACTTTCACATTTCTTACATTACTATGGGTGGTAACGGTCAAGCTATATACTTCTCGTTTCAGACATATATCCCTGACCCTTCCTGCCACATTTCGAGGTAGAAATAATACCCGGCCAGACTTTGAAAATCAGCAGTCCAACCTGTATGCAATATCAGGTAAGCCCATGCCGCCGGCACCACACATCTGGATACTACAAAGTGATATGTTGTCACCATTGTTACCTGCTTTGATGTATAGTTATTTTTTCAAAGTTTTTATAGATTGTGTTTTTGTATTTTACTTCATTTTATCAGATGAAATGAATCATGCAAATCTAAACCTACCCCTTTTTAATTCATTTTCGGAATCTCTCTTACATTTGTAGGGTCATACTGCTATGCACATGCCCATAGTGGCTAAGGCTACTCACCTCCTCCTCTTTGGTAGTCTGCTTTTCCTTGTAGCTCAGCTTAAAGGGAGTCTGTCAGCAGAACTCAGCATATCAACCCAGCCCCATATACAGGTTAGGGTCACCTGAATCAATTCCATTCGTGAATCCCTGCCTCCATCATTGGGATATTTCTAATTTTCATCAATATGCAAATGTGCTCTTTGGAGCAACAAGGACATTGTCAATCCTCCAAAGAGGTAAACGGCAAGGTCTTCGCTCCTCCAAGCAGCTTATTTGCATGTTGACAAAGATTCCGATATCTTGGCAGTGGAGTCGGTGGTTCTGAGTTCTGGTGACACACTCCCTTTTATTTCCGCCTGCAGCCAATTCTATTCTTCCCTCTTCTCTAGGAGCTCATCTATTTCCAAGCTCAGTTCTTCTCTTGGCTTTGCATAAGCTGAGGCTATGTCCTGTATATTAAACTGTCATTCATAGTACACGTGTCCAGCTGCTGCAGAACTTCATAACACAAGCACGTATTGCTGCACACTCTCATTCATGTGTTCTTTCTCATGCAGAACTTCACAACACATGCCTTTAGTGCAGCCAAACAGGCAAACTTTCTCCTACAACCATTATAATATGCAACCTTTCTGTTGAAAAACCCCATAACATGCACCATTTATTGTTACAGAACTTCATAACACGAGCCATTATTACTGTAGATGTAGAACCTTATTACACATTCCCTTACTGTGGCAGAACCTCATAACATGCGCTTACTGCTGCAGGACCTGTAAACATTATTGGTGTAGGACTGCGTAACATGCAACGTTGCAGAAATTCATGATCTGGCATGACATGTGACAACGTCATAACATGAGTCATTATTGCTGTCTCTAAGCACGAGCCCTTACTGTAGAATAATAGGCACGTTTCTGCTGCAGAACCTCTTAACTTGTGCCCTTATAGACGTGCCAGAAGCTCATAACAGGTGCCCTTCCTGCTGCAGAACCTCATAACAAGCAACCTTTCTGCTGCATAACCTCAGAGTATATGGCTTTGCTGCTTCAGAAGCAAATAGTGGAAATAGTGTGGAACTGTTTTGTAATCTAGGACATAAAATTGATTTGATGCTCTAGGAACATAGGGATAATATTGTTCCATGCGTTTACACAAAAAATTCTTGAAAAAAATAAAATAAAAATCACATTTCCTATTACATCTGTTTGATATTTAGACCATGGAGCGCCCCCTAGTGTACAAAGGATGATATTTCTAGTTTCTACTTCAGACTTTTTTTTCCCTTTTAGGCTGCAGTAGTAATGTAGATAACCATGGATGTTGCATATGCTCCTTAGTATTTCTATGAATGTCTCATCAGTCTGTAAATCTACTAAGGCCGCATGAACGCAGATGTGAACTAAGGTTCGGTTTCCATTAGGGGAGTCCGTTGGGGACCTCCCCAAAAGAAAACCTAATCCTTATAATAAAAAATAATTTTTTTTAAAAAAAAGCTGTTACATAAGGAAACCTGCGGACCCCATAGACTATAATGGGGTCCGTGTGATTTTCACTCACTTTCCGCATGAAAAATTCAGAGAGAAAATTGCTGCTTGCAGGACTTCTCAAGATGCTATACTTCATCACTCAGTGCCTGAGCAACAGGTTCTTTAAGTTCCAGAACTGAACTGTGCAAAAGTTTTTTATTTTTTTTACTTATCTGTTTTCCGTTCTAGGCTTTGCATGTTATCTGACTATGTCTTCTTGTCTGTTGCCTACCCACAGCTCTGAGTGACCTCCTCCTGCTCAGACCTAGCCTGTTTGACTATGTTTTTTATTTATTGCTCTTTGCAACTTCTATATATCAGCCATTGCAAACAGCAACTACTTTCAAGTTTGCAACCTGAAATTCTCCTGATCAGATATTTATGTCATAACATTTCCATAAATTACAAATTCTTGGACAACCCAGTTAAATAGGACCTGTCACTAGGTTTGAAAAGCCCAATGACCTATATCTGATCGGTGCTGTCACCCTGAGCATTATGGTGATTAACCAAATCCATTCCAAAGATATAACCCCTTTTAGAGTTGATGTAAATAGGGGCCAATTGGGTCGTAACAGTGCATGACATAAAGCACACAGAGACCCCGCCCAGAGCGGTACCACAGTCTTACTGCCCACTTGGCTAGTAGACCCTAATTTTCAACAACACTAAAAAGGCTTATATCTTTAGAATGGCTGAACTGATCTCTGTCAACAAAACAGTCAGGGTGACAGTGGCCTCACTCACATACATCGCTGGATCCTTACCAGCAACCTCTAAGGCTTCAGTTGATCTCACGTGAGCCTCATTGCTTCTGGTGGTTTGAGCACCGCACATTATGGAAAGGAGACCAGAAGCAGATAAAGCACTGGCCAACTGAATATGACATTTTTTCTTCTATACACACCTCAAATCCTGAATAACCTCTTTAGACATTTATGACCTGTCTAGAGAATAAACCATAAAAGTGTGATAGCTCAGAGTACCACATATCCAAGTATCAGGAGAACATGGTTGCCCTGCCATTTGACTTGAGATGTTGTCTTACATAGCTCTTTTCGCTCATGTTTGGCAAAAGTTGTAGATGGCCCCCTACCTAATAGACATTTATAGAATTTAATAATGCCCTAGTCTCCTGGAAACCCCTTTAATTTCAGAATTTTGACTCACAGTGGTAAGTCAACAATGTTTAATCCTGTAGGTTTCCTTATTGTGCCTGGTCTAAAGAAAATTGAGAATGGATTTGCTGAGTGAGCAGTTGGGCAAGTGTGAACCAGGGAGGTCACCGGCCTCATCTGTAATGGAGCAAATTTTGTTAGAGATTGATTTTATCAGTTCTCTGTTGAAAAGACAAATTGTCTGTCAGGATAAAGTATATATTTCATATATAGATGTGGTGCGAGTGGGGCGCATTGGCTCTATTGTGTTATTTGTAACCTGTTTGGAAGAGTAAATTTAATCTCATCTGGTTTGAGAAATGAATGGGGTTTACTTGCCTTGAAGGGTTGAAAAGCGAGATGATGGGCCTGACTAATTGGATAAAGGTAAGTGAGCAGATTGTCCTGCCGGGGCTGCTGAAGGGTGGTACTCGTGTTACTATGGAGGTCCATACATTTGTTCTCCAAATCAGTCAATCTACAGTGAACTTGTCATTACTCATTACCATTTATGGTGGAATGATGTTACCCTGAAACACGGTAATATCTGCACCTTATTGCGTTCGGTCCTCACATCATAGCCTTGGGTGAGGTTTACACATTGAGATATGTCTCCCAATCAGACCGTCCTGCTAATAACTCATTACTGGCCCTACTGTCGTTGAAGTTGCCTTCAGATATTTTGCTCAGATCGGGGAAATTCATTCCATTGTAGCAAATTAAATTCACCAAATTGTAGAGTTCTCAGATGTCACCTCTTATGTGTTCTAGTAGGGGATAAGCTCATCTTGCTCTATTATACTGTACAGTGAATTACTAAGGGGATACTAAATACTATGTGGTGTTCCGGTGAGTTGGGGTCAGTAACTTAAAGGTAAATCAATAATCAAAGATGATTGACCTCAAAACCTTCAGGTAATATATCCACCCAACTAGGACTCAGCAAGTAAATGATTCCAACATTTGAAAGGAGCACAATTTAGTTTGGTTTTCATCTGAACGTTGAAATTGATGTTGGCCTCTTCCATGCAGAATCTCTTGCTGCAGCCATTTCTTCACTGTAGTCCTAGTTTGGTGGTAGGAGAAGGAGGCCCACCTCAGATATATCCGACTTCTACTCCCTATGCCAGCTCAATGAACTTTTTTTCAGTTTAAGTGAAAGGAAGAAAAATGAAATTGAAACCGCCTGTAAACTTTAAAAAAAAAAAAAAAATCTAGATTTTACTTTTAGGCAAAATCGTCCAGTCCTACACCTAACTGTTTTAGACATTCTTCTTATGTTCAGTTTGTTCGTAAACTTCCACCTACAACTTAAAGAGGTATTCCAGGACTTAAATATTGATGAACTATCCTTATGGCAGGTCATCATCCTAATATGCTTTTGATAGGATCATCAGTATCATATTGGTGGGGTGACATCACTTACATTCAAGTGAATTACATTCAAGTGAATGGGGCTGAGCTGTATTTCAGAAGTCACATTCTGTTTGTGCAGAGATCTATGATTGACCAGAGGTTTTAGTTGCAATTATGGTTTCATACTTGACATTAGGTGGTAACATGGTGGCTCAGTGGTTAACACAGTTTCCTTGAAGCTCTGGGGTTCTGAGTTTGAATGACTAAGGGTAACTTCTCCCTGTAGTTTCTATGATCTCCCCAGTTAGGCAAGTTTCAGATGGCCATGTTTAGTCTAGGAAACATGCTGTATGTGATGGCCACATTTTCCAAAGCAAGCGAGATGAGCTCACCGTATCCTAGTGATGATCTCGTTCACCTCTAGCCTGACGTCACCTCTACTATCCAGTACTCACTGCATTATTTGAGTAAAGGACAGTAGCCTTGTGGCTGGACTTTAACTTGCAGCATCAGTGATCACTAGGATGATGTGAGCTCACTTCAGATGAACTCTATTTGCTTCAGGAAATGCAGCTATTTCAGCGGGCCATGTCACCTGGATGGCTATCTAAAACTGGCCTTAGGTTCCAGACACACAAATGTGTGCTAGCTGTATTTTTAATGGCTAGCACACTAACGGATTACTCCAGCCAGTCACGACCCCTTTTAACGTACCCATCCCCACCACCGTTCACTGTCGTCGCTGCTTCCACTTCAGCCCTCCAGGGGCCCCTGCACTGCACATTATGTCATCACGTTGCTAAATGTGTAGCGCACTGGGCCCATTGAAAGCTGAAGTGGGAAGCAAGGAGGCCGCGATCAGGAGCAGGGATTGAGAAGTGAATGTAGCAGCCAGGTTTTCCCTGGTTCTGCCGATCCTGCTCTACCACTCCCCAACTTTTAGGCTACAGGCCATATTAAGCCTGTGGCCTACACGCTGAGAACAAATATTTACCTGCCTGTTCTCTGGACCCTCCCGTTTCTTCCTGCTTCATGCGCACGTGATGTCATAACAGTGTGCCTGGAGCAGAGATATAGAATGGGACCCTGAAGTAGACAGGTAAGTAGTGAGCTAACATTGCCGTATGGGGGGCCAGTGAAGACGCCACGGTTTGGCCCCTCCATTGCTCCCCCCCCCCCCCCCCCATACAGTGGCCCTTTCCCTGACCTCCCCTATACAGTGGCCACTTCACTAGCTCCCCATACTGGACCAGTGATGCGTTTATTATATTGTTTGGGAGCAGTGATGGGGACATATAATTATTATTATTATTTTTTTTTTTTAATGGTCTATTCTTAGGATAAGCCTTAAGTACTTGATTGTTAAGGAGCCGGCACCCGGCCTGATCAGCTGTATGGAGCCACTTCCAGCACCCGCCCTGTATACATAATGAGGCTGGAAGAAGAAAGCGCCATCCATTGTATAGTGGCACCATCACTGCAGTCCAGTGGGAGCTGAGCTGCAGTGAAGGTGCTGGGCTACTATATAGTGGGTAGAGCTTTCTGCTTCCGATCCTGTATTGTGTACATGACAGGCGCCGGAAGCGGCTCTGTACAGCTGATCAAGTTGGGTGTCATTCCCGTACCGATCAGTAAAATGTCTGGACAACCCATTTTAAATAGGTTGTCCATAAATTGGAGTGACCCATGGGTCGCCCAGAGAGATGTAAAATTTAAAAAAAAAACTAAAAAAAACCCCCTCAAAACTTATTAACATTGTCTCCACCAGTAGCCATTTGGTCTTTTGCTGGGGCCTTATTGCTGGAAATCCTGCGTCCTATGTGAATGCTGAGGACAATCAGTTGGCTCAGGTGTAACTCTAGAGGGACCAGTGACATCACTTACATATGTCACTAGTCACCAGTAGCTGCTGAGGCCATTTATTGATCTCAGTGATCACATGAGGTGCAAGGCCAGCACAAGACTGAATGGACACTAGTGGCAGATAATGAAGTACCATAAGACATGAGACACACGTGATGTGGGACATAGGAATATGCTGGGTTTTTGTTTTTTTCCATTTAATTTAAACATCCCCCGCATAACACATGGGTTGCTCCAGTTCCTGAAAATCCCTTTAAAGGGGTTATCTACCTTTCTAATATTGATAACCTTTCCTTAGGATAGACTCAATGTTACATATAAAAGGGTTTGACAACCAGGACCCCTGCAGATCAGCTTTTCCAGGAGAGTACAGGTAATGTTAACATTTCTAGACCCCATGCTGCTTGCTTGTCACACAGGGTGTAGCAGTGGGTATAGGTACTGCAGTGGTGCACGGGTGTTCATGCCTCCTGATCTGTTATTACCTGTAGCTGCGCTGTTTCCGTACAGCTGATCAGCATGGGTATCCTAAGGGTAGACAATCAGTATTAGAAAAGTGGATAAACCATTTAATATACCAGAGGCATAAATTATATTATGGGCACTCTAGTAGTAGGGTGGGCACCTAGAATCAATTCCACTAGTGGGCGCTAGACATCCCAGTCCGACACTGTTTAACAGCATGCAATGGGCACTTGTACCACAGAACAGTTTTCTCAGATTCTGGAATTTGTTGCACCTGTTGACGCTTCTGTTTATGTAACAGACATTTACATGGCTTACAAAAGGTTAATGTGAGCATCCATGCCATTGTTAGCGGATTGGCACACACCAGATTGCTTCAACAGATTTTGATGCCCAAAATTGTTTTGCATTTCAGCATCCGCCGCAGCGGCTCAACAACAATGAATGTGTACTTCCCACGTCCTCTTGGAAATCCTTAATACGCCGTCTGCATCTGCTTTTAATTTACTCCTAATAATTGAAAGATGCAGCCGAGTTTTCCAATTAAAGCTCCGCTCTCTGCTGTTTGTGAACGCTCCTCCATATCGCTGATTGCAAACTGACAGGTGAACTTGCCCATGAATTAAACATGAAGCCGACGCGCGGCGTCCGCGCTAAAACCTGTGCCATCATGGAGAATTTTAAATACAGGATGTCATTTGCATAATATTAATTTCTTTATCAAGTGTTCTCCTGTATTCAAAGCTAAAATCGCTCTGACAAGCCGCAGAAAATGGCTTTTCCCCCCTTTCCTTTTTTTTTTGTTTCGCAAGGATTTATTGCTTGTATAATTCCAGATCCTTAATAATATAATATGAACGGCTCTCAGATTTCTATAGAAGGCTTGTTAATTGTTCCAGATGGCACTTGCTGATTATGCAAAATTATTATATTTTTTTTTTTTATTCCTCTGGAGATATTTTGGACCAAATTAATTTTTTTTTTCTTTAGATATTTTTTCTCTCTGTATCAACGTTGAGTTTAATCTTTTCTTACATTTGTCTGGGTTGTGTTTCCTTGTTCCATTTTCTCTTGCTGACAAAGAAGGATTAAACCCATTTTTCCCCTTTTGTGTATCAGTACAATGACTCGCGCTATACGACGAGTTCACATCATTTTTTTTTTTTTTGTATAAAAGTCGAATTCTGTTTAATTTACTGGACAAGAGAACGGGAAACAGAGCAAAGAAAGAGTCTCTGTTCTATGAAACGGCAGTCCAGCCAGCCAGAGAAGAAGGGCTAGAAAGCCAGATGGCATCTACGCACATTGGAGGCAGCCATTTTGAAAGGAGGACTAATAGACATGATGGTGCATTCTGGTAACATTTACCCATAGCAACCCTTTGTGGTGTAAGTTTAGTGTGAACTATCGTGATACATACAGTCGTGTATATTCACTCACCTAAATCCGTGCATACCAAGACTGTGATAGGCCGCTACATTGGATAACACTTCTGTGATGTCATAGTGGGTTTTTAAAAAAGTTTCAAATAAACATGGATTTTATTAAAGCAATACTAAAGCTAGAAATGAAGGATAAATAAGTAGCGCTCACAGTTTTTCAGTCTCCAGGATTTCCTGCATAACCCTGCAGGGAAAAAGATCTATATATCTGCTCGATCGAACACAGAAGACCAGCTGACCGGGTGGGCAAAGGGGAGGGCTTAGTAATATTTTTGTCCTACTAGCGGATAAGGCACAAAAGGTAGCCAGTTGTCTTACACCTAGACACAGGAGCGTGAAGACGAAGTGGGGGTGCTGGCAGAGCATCTGGGGCACACAGAATATTTATGTAATCTCTGTTTTATCTGTAATATTAGACAAAATAAGTAAGGGAAAGTAAGAGATGAAGGCAGGATTTGAGGAAGGGGGGGCATCTGGGCCCCTAGCCGATTAGCTGCAGCCATTTCAGTACTTACCAAGTACAGCGCCATACTTTTGTACAGCGACTGTGCTTGGTATCACATCTGAACCCATTCTCTTAAATGGGACTGAACTGTGATCAGGCCATGTGACATCACAAGCAGCTGATCCCCAGAGGTTCTGAGTATCGGACCCCTGTGAATCTTTAGAGCATAACCTGTCCTGAGGATAGGTCATCCAATGAAAAATCCCAGATTACAGCTGATTAATAGGACACCCATTCAGGCTGAGGCCCCACGTTGAAAAATTTATTTATTTGAGGAAGCTCTTAGTGAACTGCCCGCGTGGGTTTGACACCGAGAGAAGATAGGACATGTCGCTTCTTTTCTCCGCTAGCAGCAGCCCGCCGCTAGCAGAGAAAAGAAGCCTGGCGGTCTGCATAGACCACCATTGTAAAGGGGAGGTTTTTGACGCGAAATCCGCTGTCAAAAACCTCCCCTTTGCTCACGTGTGAACGAGCCCTTATAGTTCTTCATTCTGCTGAATCCACTCCTATCTTTGGCTCAAAAAACCGCAGCAAAATTTGTAACTAAAAAAGCAGCTTTTCTGTAACGTGGGGCCTCAGTCTTAATGTTTAGTTTTTTTGTAGTTTATTGTTGAAGAAATTGTTATTTCTGTGGCCACCAAGTTGCAACTCCATTGTTGTCTTGTGGGTGTTATTGAGTCTCCCCACCTCATCCTGAAAGAGAAACCTGGCTTGTCCCTGCAAGTCTTCTGTAAAATATTTCTACATTGTGGTTTTAGTGATGACAATGATATGGGTCTATCCTGTCTTGGACACTTCTTCCAAGATGACACACCTGTATACATGAATATTCACACTTTCTATAGTGAGCTGTCATCATCTTCTCATTTCTAGCAGATAGTCTTAAGAAGCATTGAGTGTGTAATTACTATAGAAGAAGAATGTCTTATTAGATATACGTGTAGGTAGGAGAACGTCTACATCAACATATCACTGGAGGGCCTCTGAAATGTTCAGGAGAATGATGGTGCACACTATAATTTGGATCACTTGGTTCACACCTCCTATAATAGGCTATAATGTTCCTCTGAAATTACTCCTTAGCTGTCAGTGATGATATGTCCGAGGCTTAAATAAATCTGGGAGGATATGTCAAACATCTATGCAAGTTTTCACCTATCATTAACCTTACCACTTATTTTACTCCTGTTATGCATATCCAAAAATGAGATCTGTCAAGATCTAAAGGCGTCTAAAAACACCTCGACCACATTGGCTCTGATTCTTTGGTTTTATACACATGACCATTGTAGTGTGTGGATCCATGGTGAGCTGAATGGATGGCACAAGATGATATCTCTATATTGCCCGTGTTTTTTTTAACTAGATGGACTAGATGGCTCTAAACTCAGGCAGGAATAGGACCTTCACCGTGTTTTGCAGCTTGGTCCTACAGTCTTCCCCACATGTCTGTAAAAACTATGGATGTGTATAGGGCCATAGAAATGAATAGACTCGAAATTAGGGATAATATATGGCAAAACACTATGGTCATGTGCATGAAGCCTTAGACTTTTGTCACGTTCATTGACCTTAGTTGGTTACATGGAAACTTAAAATATTGGAATCAGAACAAACTTAGACTTATATTCTTCCCATTTACAACCTTAGGGATAGATAGTTCATCTCCAATTTTCAGATATTTACTTACTCTTGATTTTCTAACTGTTTTTCTGTAAGATAATATCAGATTGTACGCCTAGTTCTTGCTTAGTTTCTTATTTAAAACACTTCCCCTTCTGTATCATCATTAAATGGGTTTTCTGATGTTATAGTATTGGAGACCAATCTTTAGGTTAGGTCATCAACATCAGACGGGTGGTGGTTCGACACCCAAGACTCCCGAGGATCACCTTTTTGTAGAAACTGTGGCCTGTTCATTGAATATGAAGCATAGTGCATGAGCTGTTCTTAGCATTGCAGCTCAGCCCCATTTATTTGAATTTAAAGAGTGGCTCAGTCTCTGGAATATGGCTTACCCATGGGATACGTGTTGATCTACAGTGTTCACCCTAATATGAATCTCTCATGTAATATCATTAAAAATAGAGATTCAGAGCTGTAAAGTCTCACCTGTGTCACAACTACGTAGACTAATGGGTGACTTCTGGCAGACTTGTTCTTTAGTAACCATCCTGTACACTCAAATCCTCACTCATGGGCCTGGTCTACTGCCATCAGAAAAGACTAGTGAATATTCCATCCAAATAAGTGAGACTTTAGGGTTGGGATTGGGCTAAATATTAGTGTGCAGCCCTCCAAAATTTAAAGGGATTTTTTTTTGACTTGCTTCCCTAAGTACTTTAAGATGCTGTACCAAGGGGTACTGGTTCCGACACTAGGTCACATGATTGGAACCAGCACTTGACCTGCGGGTTGTTCCGACTGCTCCATTTTCACCACTGGTTACCCGTGCTATGGGAGCTGGTTAGTTAGCCAGCCCGTATGGCACAGGTAACTACCTATGAAAACTGGAGAGGAGGCTCAGCAAACCCAGAGGCCAGGTGCTGCTTCCAATAACGCGACCAGGGGTCAGCCTTGGACCTTTTAGGTACAGGATCTAAAAAACCCCAGAGGAAGCAAGTCAAAAAAAGACTCCCTGGTCAACCCCTTAAGAAATACTGATTAATAGAGAAACTTGGACATGCAGGAATCTCCTAATTCATCGCTATGAGCTATGAGCTGTTATACAGCTTCTTCTATCTTCATTTCTGGGGACTGGGCATCAGAAGTTTTTATCATGCAAAAATATCCCTGTTGAAATTTCTAGCCAAAGTATTTTCCTCCCCTCTGCATAAGTTTGTCAGTGTCTACCCTTATAAACTTGACAGCCATAATATCCACCCACCTATGACAGTGTTATCCACAGTGCCCTCCTCAACCGTGCCGCGACCCCCATAACCGTTCTAGCCACACACAAGCCAAGTTGTCGTCCATCCTAACAATTCCTAGCGCGTTGGAGCATGCCGCTAAAGTTACACCCTTTTTCATGGCAGATTATTTATGGTATAAGGCTCGGATCCTGCCTGTATACTTGATGTGTTACAGGCGATGAATTTGAGGGGTCAGGTCCTGTAGAATAAGACGGATGAATTCACCCTGCTATTGATTAATCATAACTAATTACGCCCTGACAAGGTCTGCATTAATAGCCGAATACGGTAACCTTTCTGGAGATTGGTGCAAACACTTTGGCTTTTCCTCCAGGGCTCTGCTACTGCTCCACTAATAAAGAGAAAAATCTTTGATTTGCATTAACGAACGGGACTAATTGTTGTCTTGTTAATTGGCTTCAGGGACCGAGTATTATCTTAATTACAAGGCTCAATTATCCTAATAGCTGCAATGCCAGACAATTGAACATTTGCGCATGTCGAGCTGTTATTTTTATTGGGGCCAGCGCTAACAGAATTCATTAATTAGCAGGAAAAATTATGAGCATTTTTGATGACTTATTAAATCCCACTCTTTAGATGAGGGGACTCTGGTGCTTAATTTACACAAAATGCGTTTACATATATGCAAATTCTTAAACATTTGTTAAAAAGCTGTTCATTAACTTGGAGTATCATTTTATTAGATCAGTGGGCAGAATCTTGTATCACTGTGGGGGGGGGGGAATTTATTATCCCTATGAGTATAAAAAAAATTGGGAACGCAGAAAAATTAGCGCAGGTGGAGTTTCTACTCAGTCTTTAGCATTTTGTGAAAATGGGTCTATCCCAGCAGAATTGTCGTAATTTTTTTAATGCCAGTTTTGCAGTGTAAGTAATGGCTGAAATCTTTGCTGGAGTAGATGTTAGACTAGGCGATCATACCATTAAAGGGGTTGTCCCATGAAAAGCATCCTATCTATACTGCTAGTTTATGTGGATTTAAGACTTTTTTCCTAAATACATTGCTTTATCAAAACTGCTTTGTTTGGCCGCTATCTTAATTTATTCACGTCATTGTTGACATTGCGTTTCTATGGCCACTGGGCTTATCTGCTCGTTTCCCAAGTGACATAGCTGCCTGCTCTCGGGGCGAGGGAGGGGCTGACAAGCAACAGAGCTCCTCAGATAGGGGAGGGGGGAGGTGAGAGCTCCAGGATTACTGTGCTGTCTATCTTCAGCTCTTCCACTTATCAGCCGATTTAATTGAATTTGGCTGATAAGGGCTGAGATAAGGAGTCCGTTACCTCTGTATGTAATGCAAGCTGACTCAAATCCAGCTCTGCTACATCAGCTTCATACTGTGGTAATGTATTTACAACCAATCCCTCATTACTGTCTGCAAACATAGCAGAGCAAGTGAAACCCTGCCCACCAAGGTGCCGAGAAAACCAGGAAGTGAATAGAGCACAGCCTGCAGGTTGGTGAACAAGGGTTATGGGAATACCCCTTTAAGGATGAGGTGAGGTATGGGCCTTCCTGTAAATCAAGCAAATCGTTCCAGACGACAAGCCGGACTGAAAAGCTGAATGCAAAGAATAATTCTTTGTTGCCCATAGCAATAACTAGTTAAGGTTGCAGATGATGGACTGGATATGTGATATACAATACTCTACCATTAAAACCAATGGAGGAGGTAGTTCCCTGTCTGGTCCTCTTTTTCTATGTGGAGGGTAATTCTTTGAAACTCCTGTAGTAGAGGGCATACAAGTTTAAGGGTAAGTTCACATGGCAAATTTTGCGGTAGGATCTACCATACAAAATCTGCTGTGGAACTCTTCTTTTGGGTGGTACAATGATTTCCAACTCCCATTCATTTTAATGGAAATTTTAGGCAGAATCCAACCAAGGACTGATCAGGTCACTTTTTTTTCCTACTAACAGATGTTTTTTTTTTTTCACCACAAAGATCCCAGGAACAGCTCCACTCCTGTCAATGTTTGGTATGGCTGCTTTTTCTCTTTCAAGTGAATTGGGTGGAGCTGTAATACCGGACCTAGCCTGTCAATGAGAGTGGTGCTGTTTTTTTTTAGAAATAATGCAGTCCCTTTTTTCTAATGTCATATAATTCCTGTAAGAAATCAAGTAATTGTAACCCTTTTTTTTTTGCCATGTTATGTAAAGCTTTCAATATATTGGTCCATACATACCATGGTCTACAATCAGAGTAGCTGGATGTATGGTAGGAGCAGCAGTAGGATGCTGGCAGTCGTGGCCATAATTCATTGTACACACAGTCTGTGTTTATTTGGTTGTAATATGTAATGAGGTGTAATTTATATACTAATCAGTGTACGGTAACAGCAGGATGATTTCCATATTAATATAATATTTTATTATCATTTCAGGCAGAATTTAGCCATCCATGTAGGCAGTTCAATTTATGCGACGGCTGAGTAATCCGCTGGGTGAGCGCTCTTTAGTGCGCGGCTTCCAATTACCAGACAAAACAATGCATGTTGTTATTTGGTCTACACAAATGTAAAAATATTATTTCTTTTAGGTACCGCCCCCAGAAATATTTGTTCATAGAGAGTAAAGACCTCTTTTTCGGATACAGACATAGCATTGATGTGTGAGATGTTTTGGTTGGTTAAGTTCAGGTCCTGAGATCCCCACCAGTCGCTAAAACAAAGGGGTAGAAGTGCTGTTCCCCTTTGGCTGTGATTGGCTTTCCTTGACAGATGAAGATGGGCTCATGAGTTCTGTGAACCTTCAATCGCAGCAGAAGGGGCACATCTGATCACATCTGAAGGGGCACATGGCTCAGCGCTACTTCCAGTTCGATTTAGAGATTGACAGCATACTGACCTATTACTGAATGTAAAGGATTGTGAAGTGCAGGAAACTTTTTTTTTTAAATAAATGGGAAAAACCCTAATCTCTTTTTGAATGTCCTCCGATCCAGCAACGCTGTAGGAAGCTCACATGGCGCATAAAGCCAATGACTGGCTACAGTGGCTACAATGTGATCCATGTCCAGTGAGGATTGGAAAAGTACATCTGGTAGGGAGTACAGGGTAGGAGGGTAAGTGTTTTTTGTTTGTTTTAAAGGAAGTCTGTCACCAGGATGACGCATATAACACCAGTGACTGTGAGAGAGGTCAGGTTCACTTGAATGTAATACCTTTTTCTTTATGAAAATTCATGTCTCTAATGGCAAGATATTAATTTATTTCACAATATGCAAATGAGCAATCCAGAGCACTGAGAGCGGCTCCGTTGCTCCAAACTGCTGTGCCCCACAATGCTATAATACACCCTCCTTCCCCTTCTCTTCTTTGAGAGGCAGGGCCTTGTAACTATGCTGAGGTCTAACCTGACCCTATATTCTTGTGTTCATGCTGGTCCCTTAGTGCACTGTGCGGCTGCCCTTGTTTCTCCAGACTGGTCACTGACATACTGTGAAATGGAGGAACGTACTTTCTTAGGCAAAAAGCGTTATGCTCAGGTGAGCATGACCGATCCGTGTTGCTGGTTTCATATGCTTCCCCCTGGTGACAGACTCCTTTTAAAGAGTTTTCTGCACTTACACAATTTTTTTCTAGATCTCAGACTTTAAAGAATGAAAGTATGCAGTAATCTGCCTCTACTGGTAGTAAACATGTCATCTGTTATATGAAGTTATAGTCACATTGCATTATACCGGACATTATACTGAGCACCCTCATACCAATAAAGATGCCTTTTCCTTAAAGGGGCTCTATCAGCAAAATTTTGCTGTATGAGCCCCACATATGCCTGAATAGCCTTTAAAAAGGTTATTCAAGCAATGCTAATCTTATTTTAAACTCCTCTCCCGTTTTAAAATAAAACTATAAAAACATATGTAAATCATACCTGAACATGCACGGTGGGCGGTGATTCACGATCCAACATCATCTTCTGGCACGCCTACCTCTTCTTTCTTCTTGCAGTGACGCCCTCTGGTCCTGGCTCTTCCACGCCTTCAGCGTCCTCTTCTTCCGGCGTGATGGCTTGAAATCCCACGCCTGCGTAATAGTGCTTCCCTCCGGAGCGCTACTGCGCAGGCTTCGGTGCCATTTTTAGAAATGGCAGTTCTTGAGCATACGGCACATGCGCAGTACGCTCGTGAAGTTGTAATAGGAACTGAGCATCCTGAGTGCCGAAGCCTGCGCAGTAGCGCTACGGAGGAAGCACTACTACACAGGCGCGGGATTTGAAGCCATCACGCCGGAAGAAGAGGACGCTGAAGGTGTGGAAGAGCCAGGACCAGCGGGCGTCGCTGCAAGAAGAAAGAGGAGGTAGGTGTGCCAGAAGATGATGTCGGATCGTGTACAACTGCCCAGCGTGCACATTCAGGTATGATTTACATATATGTTTTTATAGTTTTATTTTAAAACGGGAAAGGGGGGGGGTTGAAATAGGATTATCGGTGCCTGCATAGCTCATACAGCAAAATTTTGCTGATGGAGACCCTTTAAGAAGCTGCTTTCATATATGCATATTTCATATTTGCAATGGGGAGATATCAGAGCGTTAGGTTTCAAAGCCGACCATTAGGTCTGACCCCCCCCCCCTTCACCTGAGCCTTATTTACATATTTCTAACAACTGTATAAAGAAGTAGTTCTGTTGTATGATGGCTAAAGGTATAATGGTGCTCTGTATAATATCCACTACAATTCACCGTGTTTGATATCAAGTTTCCGGTGAATGACTCCCTTTAAGCCTGTGGGGATGCAGAGGACTTGGTGCTCTTCATCAGGATATAAATTAGTAGCCTCATCAGTGTAGTCGGACAAATGTCAAATGCCCATTAGATAGTCGCCCAGTCCAACTGATCTCGTCAGGCCTGAACAATGATGGTTTAATACCTTTACTTACTAAATTTGTTTGCTATAATAGAAAAAAAAATTTATGCTCATAGCCAATGAATCTGTTGGCAGAATCCTACCAGAGATGTGCTGTATTATATGGTACATGACTGTAAGAAGATTTCTGCTCCAGCCTACCCCATCTGTACATTCTCCCCCACGTTCTTGATAGACAGACTGGAAAGCGTGCGAACGCGGTCCATATTAATATCTCGCTATGGAAACGTGCGACTTTAGTGTTTGCTAATCCTACCATAAAGTAATTAAATTTAACATTGATGTAGTTTCCATATTTATGCACAACACAGGCACGCGGAATGTGTTTTGTAATCTGTGGAGGGAGAGAACACGCTGACAGCCCTGGTGAATGTCTGTGATTTGACATTATCACATTAATAACACATCCATTCTTCAAAGCGTTTTTAAGCATGATCTGTATGATAAAGGGCATCTACTTAATTACAAGCTTGCTTAATTACAGCTGTGTGGAAACTCGTTTGTTTAGGAGGATGCTAATTACACTGCTGAGCCCTTGGCATGGGCTGGCGTTCTGTATTCCGTACAGTGGCAGAACGCCCAGATGAAGTGGCTTCAGCTTTAATGACTGCAGGTGACACCGAGAGAGCTTGTTATGCCGAGCGCCGGTGCCCTAACTCATATGTGACAGACGCCCAGATGAGAGCGGCTCTGTGCAGACCCGGCGAACAGGAGACATTTCTATGAATATCCGTCAGCGCCGTATCTGTGCTGTCACGTAACTCGCCACACAGTTTTATGGGGGTTTGAGAAATGTATCGAAGGCGTCGGCACAAATATAAAAAATGTCTTTAATTCCTCGCTGTGTTGATTACCGAAACTGATATCCTTTATAAATGATTCTTGTCTGGGCTTTGGTGTCATTTTTGTGTATTGTTGCACTGTAATTTTTTTTATTGTATTTTTTTATTACTTTTTTTTTTTTTTCATCTTTTCCACTCATCATTTTGGTCCCTTTTTTTTTCTCTTTCAGCAATGGATGGCGTTCCTTTTATGATTTCAGAGAAGTTTGCATGTGCGTCAGAGGCGGTGAGTGTACAGTCCATACTATAGTGGACAATATCTGTCTCTTTTAGGTGTAACTTCTACTTAGAGCCTTCCATATTCATCTACATTATTATGTAAAGGGATTTTTTGAGATTACAAGAAAGGTGTACTTACTATAAATGGTGTCAATGAGTTGTGTCTGGTATTGCAGCTTAGCCCCTGTTAGTTTTATTAGCTTCAATACCAGACGCAGTCATGGATAAGAGTAGCTGTACCTCTTTAAAGGGGTTTTCGCATGAACATAAACTTGTATAAGTTTCTTGATGAGAAAAAGTTAAACCTCTTGAAAACCATTAATCTTTTTGCAGAATTTTTAAGATGGTCTCTAACCATTTTAGTGGTGACTTCTTTTGTCTTGAATCGGATGCCAATGGATACAACCATAAATTGAGGAACTTTCTATGGCCTGGAACCTGTCAGAAACTGAGCCATGATGTCCTTATTGTGGACAGGTTATCAGGCAGGGACACTACATGTATGAGAAGATAACCCCCCCCCCCACAATGTGGACATCATGGCTGGGTTTCTGACAAATCCCAGACGATAGAAAGTTCCTGCACTCATAATCGTATCTATTGGCAACCAATGAAGGAAAAGAAGTCGCCACGAAGATGGTTCGAGAAACTCTGCAAAATTTTCAATTATTTATATTTGCAAAAATGTTTACATTTTAATTCTCTGAAAAATTTAAATATGGTTATGTCCATGGGCAAACCCCTTTGCCTAATCTTACTTTACCTTCCCTCTGAAACCCTAATAGTTGCTTTAGCCTGTAGTCATTCTGGTGCATAGTGGGGGGCAATATTCTAGTTTTACAATCCTTTCCTCTATACACACCAGTGTCCGTGAGTCCAGATTTCACTTGGGCCTAGATCTGTTTTGCAGGAATCTATTGCATCGACAATTTATACTGTTATACCCTTAATGCCATGCTGAACACAACTTTCAAGAAAAAGTTTAGCCCCAACCCCCCAAAAAAGAAGAAATACGATACTCATATTTTTTTCACCTCATATAGATGTCATAGAAAGTTATAAAATGCAGCAGTATATATATGGCCAATGTTACCTTGACTGCTGGCAATGCATATGCTGTAGATAATTATTGGTTCCTTTGCTAGTTGTTCCCAAAAATGACAACCAACCTGCTTATGTACTTTGTAAATGCACTGGCAGGCCAGATGCTACACAGTAGTTACAATGTATCCACTGCTTTTCTGTAGAAGTGTAGAATGCAGTGAACTGTATGTTAATGTTGACATAGCCCATGCTATTTTTTAATTAATATATTATTTTACTATTTACATCATATAATAATTTAAATTTGATCTATAAAATATCCAAAAAACAAAAAATTCAAAATAAAAAGTTGAACTACTTTTACTTTAATGTATTACTAATAATAATAATAATAATAATAATAATAACAACAACATTATTGATAGTATTACTTTTTTTATTTGACTTCCTTTTATGGTGAAATCTTGAATTGTTTTGAATATATTTTTATTTTTAGAAATGTATAAGATTTATTATGTACATATATATATATATATATATATATATATATATATATATATATATATATAATAATTTTCATTGTTTTACAGTTTTATAAATTTTTTTTATGTTTTTGCCTTGAGATAAAGAAATATATAAATAGATATATTACATGTTACATATTGTTAGGTGTTGGTTTAGCAGAGTATTTGCTATTCAAGAAAGTCTCCATTCCTTTGGTTTTTCTGCCCTCATGTGGTCAGTAGTAGAACTGCAAGGCTTTGTCATTGACCACAAGTGCTTATGGCAATTGACTGTTGTATTGATTGTGTTTAGAAAATCATCCAATACGCTTTTTGTAATACAAAGATTCCTATTTTTTCTTTAATTGAACCTCTTAAATTCTGGTTAATCAGAAAGAGGTTTCTTTGTTTCAGATGCAGCAGGTTGATCTTTTGGGGATTACAATCAAGTCGCTAGCAGAAATAGAGAAAGAGGTAAGAAATAAGAATGTAAGCTGTGGTCTCCATTAAAACGCGTAGTTCTTCAATATTTGGTATCCATTTAAAGACTGCGCTGCGTTTCCAGATATAAAGCATGGCTTCCTGGTACCTGAGTGTCTGCATCATACCAGGTAATATTCCCAATTATTATACTCGTTAAGACTTACCTAGGTAAAGACACTTAATTGGGTTAATTGTTATTAAGTGACTCTAATTTTTTCTTTCTGACAAATGCCACATCTAGTCACTTTCTTGGTGGAAATCTATCAACTGAGACCGGGACTCATCTTCAAGTAGAGGAATACCGACAGTTTTAATTTACTCAAAAAAAATGGAAATTTTTCTTGCAAACACCCTTGAAAATATTAAGTTGTTTTGTGTATACAGCTTTTCTACAGAATTAGGTGTGCCAGAATAAGGGCCCGTTCACATGGAGTAAACGCACGTGTATTTTGGCAAAATACACATGTAAAAAATACACGTGTGAAAATAAGACTCCTATTGACTTCAATGACATTTTACACGTGTATTTTGACGTGGTTTTTTTTTTTACACGTGTAAAAAAATGTAATTGAAGTCAATGGGAGTCTTATTTTTACATGTGTATTTTGCCAAAATACACACGCGTTTACTCCGTGTGAACGGGCCCTAACACAGTGCGACTGCTATTCAATTGTTAGAAAAAGCATGAGGGTAGTCAGATCCTGTAGTACAGTGAATCCTCCTCTGCTTGCTTCTTGCTAACCTGTTCTGTATGGTCAGCACTAGAGATAAGCGAACAGTAAAATGTTCGAGGTTCGATATACATTTCGAGTAGCCCCTCAATATTTGACTACTCGAATCGAACCCTATTATAGTCTATGGGGGGGAAAATGCTTCAGGGGTAGGCAACGTTCGATCAAATTATACTTACCAAGTCCACGAGTGAGGGTCGGGCTGGATCCTCCAAGAAGTCTTCTCTGTGCAGCATCCCCGTGGCATCTTCCGGCTCTGAATTCACTCTGCCAGGCATCGGTCCTGGGCAGAGCCAACTGCGCATGCCCACACTACAAGCGGACATGCGCAATGGGCTCTGCCCAGGCCCGATGCCTGGCAGAGTGAATGAAGAGCCGGAAGACGCCACGGGGAAGCTGCACGGAGAAGGCTTCTAAAGGTAGGAGAAGAACCAGCGTTGATTGGCCGACTGTATAGCATTCGGCCAATCAATGCTGGTTCTGCATCGAACTTTTACATTCGAACAGCGAGTGGTACTCGATCGAGTACGAGTATCTCGAATACCGTATTATTCGATCGAATACCTACTCGCTCATCTCTAGTCAGCACACCTCAGTGTTCTTCACAGGCAGCATGAAACCTAGTTTGCACACTTTTATTTGTGTGAAAGGAAACAATGAGCTCTGAACTTGGATCTGCACAAGCATGTATATGTCAGAAAGGAGGAACTTAGTAAAATTTGAAACTTTCTAGATACACATCTACTATAGTCAGGTCTTCCAGGAATATACATCCCCCTTGCTTCTTGTGTGGTCACAGCAGTTTAGTGTTATTCACAAGACGTAAGTTACATAATCCCTGCACAAAACTCACTTGCACACTTGTAAATGTGTGTGTGTGTGAGAAGGACACCAATGTAGACTAGAGTAGTAAAAAGTAAGAGAACAGCTTCATAAAAAAAGCTCTGAACGTGCAGCTACACAAGCACATATGCCAGAAAGCAGAAATAACCCAACAACATAGTGAAATATAAACCTCTGCAGATACACATCTTCTACAGTCCTGCCCTGTAATAATGTACAACCCCCCCCCCCCCCTTTGCTTATTGCCAGGTTAGTCAGCACAGGTTAGTGTTATTCACACAGCATGTTTTGTATATCACTGCATTTTCTCACAATTCCCAGCTTGCACACTTCTAAGAGTGCGAGAACTGGGAAAAAGAGCAGTAGAAAGAGACAGCAGCTTCCGACAGAAACTCTGAGATCTGAACTTGCAACTGCATAAGCACACATGCCATAAAACAAAAGCCAGCCACTCTGAATTTTCAGCTACACAAGCACGCATGCTACAAAGCAAAAATTGTCCACTCTGAACTTGCAGCTGCACAAAGCTCACACACCAGAAAGCAGAAATCTGCCAAAAACCTAGTGAAATTTAACCTACAGATACACATTTAACGATCAATTGTTATTTTCACGACAGTTATATACACATTTTAATGATCTATTTGTGTATCGATAATGCGTTACAAGTCAGGAACCTCTATGAATGCAGCAGTTTCTATAATATGCCACACACTTAACATAAGAGCATTTCCCTCTATTTCCTGCAATCTGTCTTTCTTTCTCGCCCTTCTCCCTCTTTGCGTTCCCTAGCCCCTTTTGTTTCTTTCTTCTGTTCCCTATGGGCTGGAGATTCGTCTTGATTATAATTGCTGTTAGCCACGCATATCTAATTTGTGTCTTTTTAAGAGCTAATTAGCGAGTCCTCGACATCTTTATGTGTTGTGCTCAGATCCAGTCGCCTCCTTGCAATTCAGCTCCAGGAGGTTTGTGTTTGACAGACAGTCTCCCATTTTACTATAGTAACCCCTTCTGTTCCTAAAACGATTCTTGATTCCTCTTTTGGGGGGTATAGCTTACCCACAGTAATACTGCAAGATGGTCTGTAATAAATCCCAAACCAATAATAGTGCCATGTAGGGGTCATACATACCTTTGCCTCCACAAACCTATAAAGCAATCTTTTTACGGAAACCTGCCTGCAAATTTGTCTTCAGATGTCCGTCACAGAGGCAGAGAATGTCAATCATAGCTAAAAGGACAGCATTGGGTGTGGCTTCCGGGGGGGGGCTTAGATGAAACACTTGTACCTATCTGTACACAAGGCTGGAAAATCATGTGCCCACCTCAATACCATGAGGAAAGTCCTAAATACACTGTTAAGATAAAATATGCCAATGCTGATTTTGACTTAGAGTCTCTGAAATGTTCTCTTTTTGCACAATATATGGACAGTTTCTTCTGGATCCAAGTTCCAGATTGTCAGAAGTTGTGAAGTATCAGTATCAGTCAGTAGACTGGAATTTCTCCATACATTATCTTTGAAGGTTTAGCACCTCAGGCCATTGTGAGAATGTATCAGCAGACGTTAGTCATGTGGATCCTTTATTGTAACCATTAGCCTACTGTATGGTAACCGCTTTCTATGGGTTATTACAGGAATAGAGCACCTAATGCACTGGTGTATGGTAGCAGGTTTTGGTATCATGACTTTATTCTTGGGGCACTGTTTTTGGAAGAGTGTATCACAGGTCAGTTGTTCTTTATGATGAGGGAGCGATAACTTCTGAAAGCGACCTGTAATAGTCTCATCCAAAAAACACACACACAACCTGTGGCCTGGTGTGGATACTAGTAAATATCAGCCACATTCACCAAAATGGAGCATGGGTATCACTGGTATGAGGAACTTTAGTAGTGCTGAACTTTAATAAAGAAGGTTGTCTTGCAATCTGGTGAAGCGTGGTCCTTTATCCCGGTCCATACATGTACTGTTATGAGGAAGGCAACCATGTCTTTCTAATCTTATAAAATTTCTTTAACCCCTTCCCAATGTATGACATACATGTATGTCCTGACGTTGGGTGGAGTATACGGCACTCCGCCATCCCTGGCCACTGTCTGGTCCTGCAGCACCCCAAGGCTTGTTCCGTTGGAAGTCCCCACATCACATAACCACTGAGGCCAATCAGAGGCCTAAGGAAAGGACCTGAAATGTGACCGGGATGTATGTGAGTGATGTCCTGGGGACTTTCCTTAGGCCACTATATTGGCCTCAGTGGTCATGTGATGCGGGGGCTTCCTTCAGAACATGCAGTGGGACAGGAAAGTATGGGTTTATTTTATTATTTTTCATTCTTACCCTTCGCCATCCTCCAGAAATTTTTATTTTCTAGGACAAGAACTTCAACTCCTTCAGTAATATAGTATGCCGTATTATTATATGCTATAGTGTGTGTGTGTATTGTGTGTGTGTGTGTGTGTGTGTGTGTGTGTGTGTGTGTATAGTAAATACTATATTTTATACCCTCTGCCTGGTAATCTCACAGCCGGTTTAAGAGACTGATAAGTTAGTTACTGAAAACTTTAAAGCAGCACTCCGGGCCAAACCTTTTTAACCATCCAACATTGCTCACCTGATTGTCATTCTCCCGGCTTCTTTCATGTATTCTGCACATCTCTACAGTCCAGACTCTCCTCAGTCTCTCCTCAACTTCTCTGCAGCCTTTCCTCAGCTTTTCCTCAGCTTCTCTTCAGCTTCTCGTCAGCTTCTCTTCATATTTTCCTCAGCCTCTCCTTAGTTTATCTTTAGCTTCTCCTCAGCCTCTCCTCAGCTTATCTTCAGCTTTTCCTAAGCTTCTCCTCAGCCTCTCCTCAGCTTATCTTCAGCCTCTCCTCAGCTTTTCCTAAGCTTCTCCTCAGCTTATCTTCAGCTTTTCCTCAGCCTTTCCTCAGTTTCTCCTCAGCCTCTCTTCAGCCTCATCTCAGCTTCTCTTCAGATTCTCCTCAGAAATCAACCATCTACCATTATATTTCTCTTTTTCCTTGCTCAGCTATCAATCCCATGATGCATCAGCACAGCGTCACATGACCAACAAGACTGTACCATCACTGCTGTGGAGGAAGGGGGAACAGCGCTGTTATCCTTTCCTTTACATATTCCCCCTAATATACACAGTCAGGGAGGAGGCTGCAGTGTCGTGTCCTCCATTTTAGGTGTGTGACACGAGCAGTCTTGACAGCCTGTGTGGTACAATCCATGCTGTACGAATCATGTAGAAAGTTCTGTTTTCTGTATTGATGGGAATTTTGGAACAAAAGTCCATTTTTATTCATATGCTAATGAGCTTCCAGCCAGCACAGGAAGTTCCCAGCAGCACTCGTTTCTGCTATTATCTTCTATGTGTGTGTGCAAACAGGAAGCGAGTCATCAGCAGCAGCCTATGCTGTATACACCCATAGGAAACAATAGCAAAGAGGGTGCATGATGGTGCACAGAGTCCAATTAGCATATGAATAAAACCAGACTTATTCAAAAACCACTGAGGCAATTTGGGGGTTGCAGCTGCACACCTGGGTATACTGCGCATATACAGAGATGTAGCAGAGCCTAGACGTGGGTGCAGGCGGATCATCGCCAACAGCAATTGCACATGTATACGCAGGTCCTCGCCAAAAACAACACGTGGACAAAGTCGCGGGCAGAAGCTAGTATTACATATTTCCCAGCCTCCTCTGTGATTTGTCAAATTCCTGGAAAATCCCTTTAACAATGAAGTCCCTGAAAGTTTCTATTGGCTAATTTACTAACTTCACACTGCAAAAATACATTTGCCTTCCAAACCAATAATAATGCCCTGCAGGGCCCTTTTATATGAACAAAAATGTAACTTTTTGACCAAAAACTAATAAAGCAATGCAGAAAGAATCCAAAGTGCACTGGGGTGACTGACTTGGTCTCTAAGCAATTCTGGTAAACCTAGCCCTACCCCCGGTGCACTTGAGGCTGATTTGCAAATCCATAAAAAGATGATTATCTCTGCATTGCTTCATTGGATTTTGGCAACAAAGGCAAATTGCTCCTCCTATTAAATACCCCTACATAGCACTAATATTGGTTTCGGAGCCATTTTGAAAGCCATCAATTTTGTTTAGTGAGGGACTGACCTGAGGAACCCACCATGGACCAGGATATTGAAGATGTGAAAGCTTCTATTGGTGGTTATGTCGGATATCCAAGCTTGTCCTATCCAAGTGCTATAGCCATTTCAATTGTGGCCCCTTCATTGTCCTGACAGACCGGGTTCTTGATGATTGGATATCCACAGATTAAAACATTGAGAGCCGGAGGGTTCCTTTATGTACCTCTTATATTCATTTAAGTAGGGCCTTAGGCCTAGTTCACACGGGCATGGAATAGTGTATTTTGGTCCTGATTTTGACGCGGGAAGCAAAGTCAAAATCGGGACCAAAATACACCTTCTGCGACTGTAAGTCGCAGCTTCCCGCTCCAGAGTAGGCCCAAAATGAATGAGCCTAGCCTGGAGGGTGCTGCCGCAAGGCAAACGCCACTGCTCAATGAGCTGTGAAATCTGCTTGAAGAATGGGCAGCTCACTTCTTTTATCCATGAGCAGCAACATGCTGCTCACGGAAAAAAGATCGCTATCAGTCTCCATAGACCACCATTGTGAGGGGGCGAATTATGACTTGGATTCCGCGCCAAAATCTGCACCCTCTGTCCCTGTGTGAACGAGCCCTTGCATGGAAATTTGTGGTTTGCATCTCAACCTTAGTCTATGTTAAAGGACTTTACCACCCCTGTTCCCAACTTATCAGCAGCTCATACAGACTCCGATGTTTTAGATGCCATAGTAGCTAAACAAAATGCCAACTGTGCTTCCCATAATTGATTGTGTCCCCATAACAAGTGCCTCCCGGATGCCCCATAAACTATGTTTTCAAGATTTCCTTAAACAAGATGTGTACTCAGTGTCTTCATACATAGTGGGCCCTTAGACAGCTGCTAGGAAGTGACCTCTCTAATGTAGTCCCCAATATATCCCTATACTTTGCTCCAGTTTGCCGCTTGTCCATGGTCCTTATCCTTTCACCATCACTACATGCATTAGATTTGGCCTCTGCGATAGCTACAGGAATATGTACTGAAATCAAATTACCTCTGCTTAAAGGGTTTGTCCAGGAATTGCAGTTCTGGCCCTGGAGGTCAGGGAAAGCAAAACAAAAAAAAGTCATATTCGCCTGCCCCGGCGCTCTGGTGTCCGTCACCACTGTCTGGCCCAGCGGCACCTGGGGGCCTATTCTGTCACTGTTGATGTTCTGGGTCCTTTCCTCTGGCCTTAGCAGTCACGTGCACTGGAACAAGCCTCCGGGAACAAGAAGGACTGGGTAGCGGACACCGGAGCACCAGGGACAGGTGAGTATGATTTATTTTATTTTTTTTATGTTTCACCTTCTCCAACCTCCAGACCCAGAACATTAAAGGGGTTGGCCACTTTCAGACCAATATTGACAAACAAATTTACAATACAATTTTCCAATATACTTTCTGTATCAATTCCTCACGGTTTTCTAGATTTCAGCTTGCTGTCATTCATTTTGTTACTTCTAGAGCAGGGGTGCCCAAAACGTCGATCGCGAAGGACGTATGGGTCGATCTCATAACATGTTTTATTTACTTTTTTTTCTTTGAACCAGTGCAGGAAAGCTGCCGCTGTCCTTGCACTGGTTCAAACGTCTACGTTTCAGCGTCATCACGCCACCTACGCTGATACGTAGACGTCTGCCTGGAGAAAAGGATGCGGTGGCGGCAGCAACAGCATCGAGGTCGGTAAGTATGAGAACTTTGTTTGTTTGTTTTTATAATAGGCCGCTACCTGCTGGAGTATTCCCAGCAGGTAGCGGCCTATTTACCAACCTCCCCAGACCTGTTCACTGGCGCCCCCGCTTCCCCTTGTACTATAGGCCGCGGCGGACAGTAGTGAATTGGCCCGGGCCAGGCCGCGATCCCATTACCGCTATTATTATATTCGGGAGCTTTTTCAGACACCCGAGTATAATAATCTGAGTCACAGGGGAGGTGAAAGAACATAATAAACAATGTTACTTACCTCTCCAGGTTCCGATGTCAATCTGACAATGCTGCGGCACAGGCCCCACCCATAAGAAGTGGGTAGTAGATCTTTTGACTTGGTCATTTTATAAGTAGCTCGCATGCTGAAAAAGTGTGAGTACCCCTGTTCTAGTGTATAAAACTCTGACCATGGTCATGTGACTTATGGTCCATGGTCATGTGATGAGCACACAGGTGCACAGCTGATTACCAGGCAGAGGTCTGAATATTGTGCTGTGACTGTAACGAGCGGCACCTGTGTGCTCATCACATGACCATGGACCGTAAATCACATGACCATGGTCAGAGTTTTATCCTCTAGAAGTAACAGAATGAATGACAGCAAACAGAGATCTAGAAAACTGTGAGGAATTGACACAAAGTATATTGGAAAATTGTATATCTTTTTATTGTACATTTGTTTGTCAATATTGGTCTGAAAGTGGCCAACCCCTTTAATTCCTGGACAAACACTGTAAGCAGATCTCTGCTTTGAATAATCCATGTTTGATAGAAGGGTTCCTAGTAACAACCTTGAGACACCCAGGAAGCAAGAAATATGACAGTAAGTGAACAACTTCTCTGCAATGCCACACATGGGGAAATAAATATATACTGTACCTACTCAAATCAATGGATTATGTGTGTAATACAGGACACGACAGGTCCTCGAGAGAGAGACAGACACTGTATCTGGGCTCCACTCTGACTTTATCTATTAACACAGAATTTTTTAAAGAGACCCTGCTAAATAATTTTTTGTCATTTTTTTGTAAATTATATGATATTAACCAGGATGGGCAAAGACCATTCCCCATTCATTCCTACCTTATTGCCAGTATATGACAGACCCAGGACTGGAACGAGGGCAAAAACTACATGACCAAAGCAGTCTGGAAATAATGCTAATAATGAGCTTAAAAATAATAAAAATAATGCTAATAATGAGCTTAAAAACTTACAAACTGAAATGGAGGTAAAAAAAATAAAATGCTTCTTTGATAGGGTGTATATAAATGTTAGTAATACCAGAAGGCCTGCAATATATACTATTTATTCACTTTTTCGTTCACAACTGCATGCAAAAAAATGGCCTTTGAATATGTTTCCAGCCCTAACAAAATACTCCTGAAAGAGCTATGTAACGTTCTGCCTATGACATCCATGTGAGCTATAGGGTTTTCATTTGTAGATACGTAGTCATTTTACTGTTGGCCACAAGATGGCAGTGCTGAAATATTTTCTAACCTCCCCGTCCTGCATTATAACCAGCTACCTTATTTGTGCCTGGTAACCTGTAAATAATATCCAGCTGACAACCTTTTCCACTTTGTCTTCCCACAGTATGACTACAGCTTCAGAACAGAACAGAGCGCCGCAGCTCGCCTGCCCCCCAGTCCTGCCCGTTGCCAACAGATGCCCCCACCGTGAGATATAGGAAGGTGGCATTATGCATTTGGCACGCACAAGTACTACTACTGAGCAGAACCCATTGCTGCTAACCATAACTTCTAACCCCTGCCCTGCCAAGGTGGCAGACGTGAAGAGTTGGTGGAGATTTTTCTAACAGAATCTGTTTTTTTTTTGTATTGGTATTTTGTAAATATAGCTACTTAAAAAGAAAAAAAAAAATGTACCCATGTTGAGTTGTATTACCTGTGCTGAGCTATCCGGCTCCACACCCTTCAGTGTTAACCTATACTAAGTTTGTCTGCACACTTCCAGTCTCTGTAGATGTGATATCCATGAGCATTTGGGGACAGTGGCACGAGATGAGGCGGTATCGCCAACCAAACATGGAGCACATACTAATCTGTGAGCACGTGCAGTGGGTTGTATGCGGAAGCCAACACATGCTTCCAGGATAAATGGAAATCCCGGGGGTAGTGAAAAAAGCAGTGATAGCCTTTGACCCCACTCCTTCATTCGGTTGGCACATCCCTTTTTCCTCCAGAGACTTAGCGACTACCACTGGCCGTAGCCATCACATGGTGAGTGATATATTATAATTGGAGTCACCAGCATCCAAGAGGCCAGTGATTGTCCTATACTTCAGGCCTGGCCAGTTACAGCACCAGAGGGAATAAAGCATGTGACCCCCTTCCAAACAGAGGACCAGGGGTAGGTGTTGCCTCTATTTATATATTACTCCTCCTCCTCCTCCCTGGAACTTTTCCATTCATTCTGAAAAACCCTTTTAATAATAATAAAAAAAAATGCATTGTGCATGGCAAATCTAAAAATCCAATTATACATGTTGATCTTATAATTGCTTCTTAGTATTTAAAGGGGAAGGGTAGACATTTAATAGGGTTTCCTTTCAATAAAAATGGACCCACTCTTGTATATATAGACTCTTACTTAAAAGGAAAGGTGGAAGTGTTGTAAAATGAATTTTGCCCTTTATATGAGAACCTATTGTCATAGACTCTTAAGGTCATCTATAGAATGGAAACCCTGGAGGAACCTGTCCACCCATGCAGCCTTTTTTTTTGCTCTTGTATCAGGAGATGGCTTTAGATGTAGTTGGCAGTGCGTGGTAGACTGAAGGATGGGAAGTCCTCACCGCTCATCAGTATGGCCACCAATATAATATATGTGCAACCGCATTATCCTTTCATATCGGACCAATTAAGTCCATTTAAAGGGAACCTGTTAAGACAATTTGGGATGCTGAACCACTACTGTTCCAGATATGCGTACAGTATGCCGGTCCATCCTAGGGTCATTCACTAATATACTTACCAGTAAGGACTCATTTTTGGCGTTCCTGGTACATTTTTCAATGACGCTAAGGCAGTCCATATTCACTGCTCATCACTAGTGTCGCTGATATTATTATGAAACTATAAGAATATTTTAATAAACAACCTCCGGGTCAGACAAGCCTACTATAGGCATATTTAGGATACTAAACCACTGGTCCATAAAGACATGCTGGTGGTATATTGTCCCAAATTCTCCTGACAGGTTCCCTTTAACTGAGGCTAGGTTCATGCAAATGTCCAGCTCTCTGTTATTCACTTGCACCAGGGGGACCTATATGACAGCGAGCCAGAGTACTAAAACAGCGGTTACATGAAGATACCAGTGGACCCCCATTGATTATAATGGCAGTCTGCTGGGTCTGTTGTGTTTTCATCATTTTTGTACTGAAAGCAGCGGAGAGAAAGGTACTCCATTCTGGATTGATCACTGAGGACTTCTTCAGATGTTTTTTGTGTAATTAGAAGATTATATATATATATTACACACACAAACACACGCACACACACACTCACAGTCTTATGAACTCGATCGCCAGTCTGCTGAACCCATTGCTGCAGATTCAGTATGACATCATTTCTGTTCAGAATGTCAGTTCATTTTATAATAAGTGCGGCACCTCCGCCCGTCCCTTTTAGCACAAATGACTTTTGCGTATAAAAGCGAAGCACAACAATGGCCGTCTCTTGCTTTGTAAAACCAGATTAGATGTCAGACAGATGGCATAAGCCAGATATTCTGCGGGGTGTTTAGAAATCTTTTTGTATAGGACACATACAGGATACATTTCATAACCAACAGGTTTCTTGTAATTATTCTTCTAAATTAAAACCGCTGAAGGTTTATGAGAGGCAATTCTGCCGGCTGTAATACAATATTGTGCCAGAGCTGGACTTGTAATTAAATATTAAATGGACCTAAGAAAAAAAAATGTAATTTCTAAAAGGAAGATGATGAAGCGGCTGACGTAACCGATCATCTAATATTTAACTGGTTATTGTCCCATCAGGATTGAAGTTTTTGAGCTGTATGTTGAAAATGTAAAGGTTTTTCCTAATTTACAAAGTATAATTTAGGTGGACCATCATTAGCTCATGTGCCCTCACAATAAGATGTACCTTATAGATTCATGTAGGGCTCCAGAATTTAGAATCCCCATACAATAAAATGCACTGATATTGATGTAAGTCATTGTGAAGTTATAGGAACCCAATTGTCAAAAAGTAACCTTAGGATCCTTAGAAATGCTAATTTTTGACTACGGATCAAACTATTAGGAGGTTTTAAAGATATTCGTTACTACTGTCCAATTCAGTATTAAGCTAGGTACACATCTGCAGCAGTCTGTCGCAACGGAGAGATGGACTGCTGTTTTAGCATTTACACATGAACCCCATTGACTATAATAGGGTTCGCCAGGTCTCTGCTGCTTCAAGCTTGAAACCGGTAGAGAGAGGTAGTCCTCCATGCAGGACTGTTCTCTCCACCAATTTTTGTTGGAGACTCTGTAGATGTAAATGTAGCCCTACTGTGAGAATTTTTATAATTTGGTTGTTCAAGGATTAGTTCTCTTCCATCCTGACAACATTACCAGGAGACTGAATTGGGAGATGTCCTACTAAGAGTAGATGTCATTGATGAATATTCTGTGTATGGATAGCATTGACGTGGTCTTATTAATGGATTAAGGGGTATCTCATGCTCCCCTTCCTATATTGAAAACAGATTGTGTGTGTATAGAGTTGAGGTAAGGTCTCCATAAGGCTAGGGCTACACATCGATTTTGACAGTGACTTCCATCATCAGACCAGAGATTGACATTACCCTGCGACTCCTTCACTGATGTAAATGAATGGAGCTACATTGTGACCTCGAAGATACTGCGACTATGGCTTTTAGTCACAAAAAGATTGTGGTCATACGTCAAAATCGCAGGCAAACTCACTCGAGCCCAATGTGAAACGTATTGACTACTGTCCCTGCCCCTATGGAGAGTGCCTATAAATGGAAACCAGTTTTCTGTCCATACCATAAAAGTGATGATTCTTTATGCTACGTTTTTTTTTTGCAGGGTCTCTGTCCAGTGGCCCGGGAACATTAGAGATCCAGGGAACCATAGTTTGGTAGAGGATAGGATCATTGATCTGCTCTTCTATACAGGTGTATGAGCAGGAACTCTCGGAAGATTATCATATAATATAGCTGTTTGTTCACTTAGCACTTCAGGTCTTATACCACTATATAGTTGTTGTTTTTTTTTTCTGGATTATTTTAGATTCATAGCTTGTTGGATATAACTATACTTGTCCTCATGGGTTAGGGCTAGTAGGGACTAGCAGATCCTGTTTTCCATTTCTTAGAAAACTGAGACATAGAACATAAGGCGGTGAGTTACTAACCCATCTACACTATTTCTCTGCCATAGATGGGTGTAACTGGGGGACATCTTTGGTGCAGAGCCCTTTCTTGCACCACATCATTCCTTCCGCACTGTGAAAAGTAGGCAGAGATCGAAGCGGGAATGACTCAGCCCAACACATTCACTATATCTCGCCTCAGTTCTAGACTGGCGTAGATTTACAGGGGTACACCTGAATTATTAAGAAGCTGGGGTCTTTTAATAATTATGACGCATGTAGCGCCAACAGGGGATTGGCATGCGGAAAACCGGACATAATAAATTCCTCTCAGTGTGTGACCCCCCCCCCCATATTGTGAGAGGTTGACCACTACTTTTTAGGATCATGTTCACATTGATGATTTTCATCATGTGCTTTGTTCAGAAAACTGTATGTATTTCACTTCCCATTGTGAAAATCTGTCTTGCAGAGGATAAATTGTTATAACAGTCCTTGAAGTGGTATCTGCATGGAAACTGTAGCTGGTAGCCACGTTCATATTGGACTAATTGCATGGGGTTAATCGATATATAAATCTGCAGTGGATGTCTGAGGCTCAGATTAAGGTTTCTCCTGTGGACTCTCCTTCACATCAGCCGTCCGAACATGTTCTTAGTATATAGTTCCATCTCTTACTGGATTGAAGTTTCCCTATGTAGTCCAGTGTATTCCTCTGTCTCCCAGACGTGGTTTGTACAAGGGCTTGAGCCACAGCATTATAGGCCAAATTCACAAGTGGCAAATGTTCAGAATATGTGGTAGTCCAGATTGCATTAAAGCTATGGGAAAGAGCACAAAGGAACATCATTTCAGCTTCTTCCAAAAATTCTTAAAGGGGTTGTACAGAATTTGAAAAAAAAGGAACACATTAGTCTATAGGTGCCCAGTTTATAAGCCAAAATAACACTATGGTCACCCAGTATCCTATGGAATCGCTGTTCCGTGATCTGCTCCATATGTGCTGTGAGATGTGCAATTTTCACAGTGCAAAAAAAAATGGTATTCTGTTCTGAAATGTGCTATTTTCTGTTAGATTTCTCGGAAGTGTGCAGTTTCTGTATACATATTATTTTATATTTATTTAACATGACGCCCTGTATTTTAGGGGATTTTTCTTTCTTGTGATATTAGTGTGTATTATTAATATAATTTGTTAAATAAAAGTTTGTCTTTAACCTCCCCTTTGTTTTATTATTTCAGTCATTGGTAATAAATAATTTATTACAATATTGTAAATCTGCTTTTCTCCTTTATTATCAATGCCAAAGTCCAGATTAAATACATTACAGCGAATGAAGATATTTATTGCATCAAATGCAGATCAGAAATAGTTAACATTTTCAGAAAATTGTTTTAAAATTAAAAACTCAGCTACTTGCTGCCACTAGGGGCAGTATGAATGGAATTGGATGGATAATGACTGGCCTCCTAGTCTGAGCAGAGTGTTTGTGCTTTATGGCAGCTGCAATGAATTGCAGTTAATATTCTACAGTGATGTGTCTATCGACTATTACAGTCATCTGTCTGTATAGTCTATGCACATAAGGTTTTGATCAGAACACAGTATGACTGATAAACAGTATGTCAGCTGTTTCATATGAAGAATCCAAGCATTAGCATGCCAGACAAATATAGGTGCGTTCACATAGACTAAATGGAGAAAATTATTGGTCCCCAGCTCTCACGGCCCGTTCATACGGGGACGGAGGGGGCGGATTTTGGTGTGGAATCCAAGTCATAATCCGCCCCCTCACCATGGTGGTCTGTAGATACCGCTCACGGAAAAAAGAAGCGAGCTGCCCTTTCTTCAGGCGGATCCTGTGGCTCTTTGAGTCGTGGCGTTATCCTCGCGGCAGCACCCTACGGACTAGGCCCATTCATTTTGGGCCTACTCCGGAGCGGGAAGCTGCGACTGACAGTCGTGGCAAGCGTATTTTAGTCCCAATTGTGACGCGGCTTCCCGCGTCAAAATCAGGACCAAAATACACTATTCCGCGCATGTGTGACCTAAGCCTTAAATGATCAGTAACTTTTCAGACAACTTTTAATATAACGTGATTCTGGACCAGAATGCAATGCACTTTGGAGTTCTCAAGTACTGAAAATCTAGTTGTTGTTATCTGTAGTCCTACAGTCCTATGAAAAAGTTTGGGCACCCCTATTAATCTTAATCATTTTTAGTTCTAAATATTTTGGTGTTTGCAACAGCCATTTCAGTTTGATATATCTAATAACTGATGGACACAGTAATATTTCAGGATTGAAATGAGGTTTATTGTACTAACAGAAAATGCGCAATATGCATTAAACCAAAATTTGACCGGTGCAAAAGTATGGGCACCCTTATCATTTTATTGATTTGAATACTCCTAACTACTTGTTACTGACTTACTGAAGCACAAAATTGGTTTTGTAACCTCAGTGAGCTTTGAACTTCATAGCCAGATGTATCCAATCATAAGAAAAGGTATTTAAGGTGGCCAATTGCAAGTTGTTCTACTATTTGAATCTCCTCTGAAGAGTGGCATCATGGGCTACTCAAAACAACTCTCAAATGATCTGAAAACAAAGATTGTTCAACATAGTTGTTCAGCGGAAGGATACAAAAAGCTGTCTCAGAGATTTAACCTGTCAGTTTCCACTGTGAGGAAAATAGTAAGGAAATGGAAGACCACAGGGACAGTTCTTGTTAAGCCCAGAAGTGGCAGGCCAAGAAAAATATCAGAAAGGCAGAGAAGAAGAATGGTGAGAACAGTCAAGGACAATCCACAGACCACCTCCAAAGAGCTGCAGCATCATCTTGCTGCAGATGGTGTCACTGTGCATCGGTCAACTATACAGCGCACTTTGCACAAATAGAAGCTGTATGGGAGAGTGATGAGAAAGAAGCCGTTTCTGCACGTACGCCACAAATAGAGTTGCCTGAGGTATGAAAAAGCACATTTGGACAAGGCAGCTTCATTTTGGAAACAAAAATTGAGTTGTTTGGTTATAAAAAAAAGGCGTTATGCATGGCGTCCAAAAAGAAACAGCATTCCAAGAAAAACACATGCTACCCACTGTAAAATTTGGTGGAGGTTCCATCATGCTTTGGGGCTGTGTGGCCAATGCCGGCATCGGGAATCTTGTTAAAGTTGAGGGTCGCATGGATTCCACTCAGTATCAGCAGATTCTTGAGAATAATGTTCAAGAATCAGTGACGAAGTTGAAGTTACGCCGGGGATGGATATTTCAGCAAGACAATGATCCAAAACACCGCTCCAAATCCTCAGGCATTCATGCAGAGGAACAATTACAATGTTCTGGAATGGCCATCCCAGTCCCCAGACCTGAATATCATTGAACATCTGTGGGATGATTTGAAGCGGGCTGTCCATGCTCGGCGACCATCTAACTTAACTGAACTTGAATTGTTTGTCCAAAATACCTTTATCCAGGATCCAGGAACTGATTAAAAGCTACAGGAAGCGACTAGAGGCTGTTATCTTTGCAAAAGGAGGATGTACTAAATATTAATGTCACTTTTCTGTTGAGGTGCCCATACTTTTGCACCGGTCAAATTTTGGTTTAATGCATATTGCGCATTTTCTGTTAGTACAATAAACCTCATTTCAATCCTGGAATATTACTGTGTCCATCAGTTATTAGATATATCAAACTGAAATGGCTGTTGCAAACACCAAAATATTTAGAACTAAAAATGATTAAGATTAATAGGGGTGCCCAAACTTTTTCATAGGACTGTATATAACACCTCAGACAACATCCAGTTTGAGAACTTAAATAAAAACTTTGTATAAAAGAGAGTGTTAGAGCATTACCTGTGGTCTTACATAGGGCTGTAAGCAGTATCAAATATACTATCTGTACTCAAAAACTTATCATTGTGTTATCAGTCGCATTACATAGTACAGATAATATAGATAATATACAGGTTACCTGCAGTCCTATGCAACCCATGAGATAATGTATAAGATTTTATTTTCTACAGTCCTATAACACCACACAGATAAAATAGTGATAATTCTGCGAGTACAGATAATGTTACCTGCAGTCCTATGTAAAATAAAAAAAAACTTCAGCTAATGCTATGATTGGCTCTTCGACTCAGAAAGTTCTTACTGTGTTATCTGAGGAGTAATGGGTTTACATGGTGAAGATTTGTTATAGCGCATACAAAAATGCTTACTTTTTATAGAATTTTTTTGTTTTTGTTTTAGTATGCATTTTTTAAGCAAAAACTATATTACCTGTTGTGTTACTTAGGGCTACAGCTAACATATAAACAAAACCATGCCAAATAGGAAAAATCTACATACTATTAGATGTGGGCTTTTTTTCATCACTCCCCCAACTGCTATAGCGGTAGTTTCTTGGGTTTTGATTTTACAGCATTCACTGTGTTTTATCTGCAGCTCAATAGGATTATCGCAAGTTCTGACACTGTATTGGCTTCTTGGCAGAGATATCAATGTTCTTGTTAGGGTTCCTGGTTGGCTTAGATGGGACGTTACCCAGGTCCCTGATAATTTGGTCAACACCTGCCGAGGCTTAGAGGGAACATTGTCTAATAAGACATTCACATACTTTGTGAGCTGTTCCGCTGTTTCCGGCTGCAGGTAGCTACTTTGACTTTATCTATGTACTTAGGACACAAATAAAGTTGAACACAATGGTGGAGCAGAGAAATATCAGCTTCAAGCTCTACCATTCAGGCAGCGGATGATGAAGTATGTGGCAAGGAGTCCCAATGAGCTTCAAGCTGGAGACATCAATATGGTCAGAGCCTGCAGGGAACTCTGTAGGAACGAGGAAAGGTGAGTTTTTTTTTAAAAAAAATGTGTATGTAATAATATTACATGGGGATACTTAAGGGGGCACTATATTGTGTGCGCCACATGAGAGGGCATTAAATTTTGTTGTGGGGGTACACATGAAACCTTTAAACAGGGCCCACTAGTGAGTAAAGCAGCCCTGCATAAGCAGAGGTCTTGTAGATATGAATCAAAAAAGCTGCACACATGGCGGCCACCTGTTCTTTGACAGAGATAAGTGAACCAATTTGGGTCAAAAGAGATTTGACCCAAATTTTTCAAAAGTTTTGGTGTTTGCCACCCACGATTCACTATTATTTATTGTTAAGTATCTTCAGACACCAGAGTATAATAAGCGGACACCAACATAAAAAAAATCTATTTTCCTCTTCCCTCACCTCTCCCGATGTCCAGTGGTCCAACCATCTTCTCTTCTGGCCTCCTAGCTGATGTCCTGTGCCTCAAGGAACCAATGAGGCCTCTGGTTGGGCCTCAGCAGTCATGTGGGGTACCCCAATGTTGTGAAGATTAAATGAATGGAAGAACACACAAATATTAATTATAAGAAGAAAAACTCATGAGTTTGGCCCAACTCTAATCTCTGCCTAGATGTGGCCACCTCACCTAAATGAATAGTGATCAAGAGGTCCCCTTTCTATGAAACATTTTACCTTATACTATGGATATGTCATAATATCTGTGGTGAGGAACCCTGTTAATATGATAATATACTGTATAGTCCTTGGCCACACAGCGAGTAATCACAGTTGGCTACCTGTTGCGATCTGCAGTAGCAGCACTGTGGATAAGGTTGTAAGATAGATAATGGAGTCTATTGCCAATTTTAAAGGGAGTCTGTCACCAGAATCCAGTATCTCAATCTATCTTGGCGATATAGACATCAATTCGCACACAGTTTAATTCGGGTGACCCTAACCTATCTACTTAGATTTGATACCCTGCGTTCTGGTGACTCCCTTTAAATAATCTGCTATAATTCTTTGAATGCTGTTAGATAGTTTTTGGTCTGGTATACACATTGTATATGTATTTAAGGTTTAGTGGTTCTTTTTACAGCAAATGTGAAAATTCCCTGTGAATGATTTTTCACTTTAGTCATATGAGTTGCGATTATTAACGTTTTAGCCGTTTGTTGCTCAGGTGAGAGCTGTGGTGGGATTTGAAGGAGCTCATATATCCTAACTGCGCTTGCCATGTCTGTGCTGTGCTTTGGAAGAAAAAGAACTTCAGAAAAATAGAATATGGAATTTTTTCTCTTCCCATAATTCGTTACACTAATAAAAATAGTAATCTACCTGGCTTCATAAAATTTGTTTTGGAACCTATTATTTCATGCTACCATTGGTTTATGACTGTGCTCTCCTGTACATTACTGTTCTTCTATTGGTTTATTGTTCATATAGTGATGACAAAATATAAAAAAATTCCTAGGATGGCCACTTCCTCACTATATATTGTGTTATTTATTCTCTATGGCCGAAAAAACTGTCCTCCCTACTCAGTAAGGATGAACGCTCACGCAACGTCACGGGTGCTATCCTTACTTTAACTTAAAGAGGACCTTTCATGTCCTCAGAGATGTGCGGTTTTACATACCATTAAAGAGGCAACTGCGCGCTGGATTCAGCACACTTTCAGCTTTGCCGATATGTTCCTTGGTGCTGGAGATATAGTTTCAACACCAATATCTCTCCACTGTCGGGCCTTACAGCCTAGTGTCATCCTTTGGCTGTGAGAAATGCCCCCCTGATAATACTCTAAAGTAGCCTTGTACTGTCAGGGAGGGGGCGTTCCTCACGGCCCAGCAATGACGCGAGGTTATAAGACCCACCTTTCTGACAATTGAGAGACATTGGTGCCGAAACTAAGGGCAACAATATCTCCAGCACCGGGGCACATACAGGGAAAGCTGACAGTGCGCTATATTCAGCATACTGTTGACTTTCTAATGGTATGTAAGGGGGAATTCACACGGAGTAAAGTGGGGCACGATCTGGCATGTATACGGCGTGTCAGAGTTTGCGCGCTCAAAAAGATCTACGAAAAAATTACGGGCGCAAAATTACGCGGCGTATACGCTGGTAACTCCCTTTGAAATTAATGGGATCTTTTTGAGACCGCAAACTCTGACACGCCGTATACGTGCCAGATCGCGCTCCACTTTACTCCGTGTGAATTCCCCCTAATACCACACATTGATGAGGACACGAAAGGTCCTCTTTAAGACAGCCTGTCTGCCTTAGAAGCAAAATGTGAACTTTCATCTGTACAGATGGAGGCGCTCACTGGCTTTACAGGTGACTCATGGAGTGTGCAGTGAGATGGATTCATTACACATCACATTGTTTCCCACTTCGTGTGTGTGGGCTACTAAAGAGTCCACTGTACTGTGTATAGGGGCAATAACAGAGCATTATACTGTGATGGGTCACTAAGGGGGCATTATTTATACCTACCGATAATGGGATGACATCCTGGAAAAGTATGCAGATTTCTAGCCTGTTGGATCCCTACAACACCCACCAGGTTCTGGTCATTTTATATGTAACATGGGCATAATATGTGCCATTCATGTCTCGAAGAAGTATTATACTGCATGAGTCACAAAAAAGGTGTGACCTTACACAAAAAAAGGGTTCAATCTCGTGAAGAGAGAGCATGATAACCCCCAACATATTTACTCCTCTCTTATATTGAAGCAAGTCCCATTACTGGACATTGCCTTGTATTGAGTTCTACCAGGATTCCATTATGATGTCCTTCACTTTGATGCATGCACTATATCTGATGGAATGAAACAGAGCATTATTTTGTTAGAATTAAAACTGAAATTTCTGCTTTGGGTGTACCTGGTTGCAATTTTTATTTTTACTTAGAGATACTTCACATAAAAATTAGAGATGAGCGAACACTAAAATGTTCGAGGTTCGAAATTCGATTCGAACAGCCGCTCACTGTTCGAGTGTTCGAATGGGTTTCGAACCCCATTATAGTCTATGGGGAACATAAACTCGTTAAGGGGGAAACCCAAATTCGTGTCTGGAGGGTCACCAAGTCCACTATGACACCCCAGGAAATGATACCAACACCCTGGAATGACACTGGGACAGCAGGGGAAGCATGTCTGGGGGCATAAAAGTCACTTTATTTCATGGAAATCCCTGTCAGTTTGCGATTTTCGCAACCTAACTTTTCCCCATAGAAATGCATTGGCCAGTGCTGATTGGCCAGAATACGGAACTCGACCAATCAGCGCTGGCTCTGCTGGAGGAGGCGGAGTCTAAGATCGCTCCACACCAGTCTCCATTCAGGTCCGACCTTAGACTCCGCCTCCTCCGGCAGAGCCAGCGCTGATTGGCCGAAGGCTGGCCAATGCATTCCTATGCGAATGCAGAGACTTAGCAGTGCTGAGTCAGTTTTGCTCAACTACACATCTGATGCACACTCGGCACTGCTACATCAGATGTAGCAATCTGATGTAGCAGAGCCGAGGGTGCACTAGAACCCCTGTGCAAACTCAGTTCACGCTAATAGAATGCATTGGCCAGCGCTGATTGGCCAATGCATTCTATTAGCCCGATGAAGTAGAGCTGAATGTGTGTGCTAAGCACACACATTCAGCACTGCTTCATCACGCCAATACAATGCATTAGCCAGTGCTGATTGGCCGGAGTACGGAATTCGGCCAATCAGCGCTGGCTCTGCTGGAGGAGGCGGAGTCTAAGGTCGGACCTGAATGGAGACTGGTGTGGAGCGATCTTAGACTCCGCCTCCTCCAGCAGAGCCAGCGCTGATTGGCCGAATTCCGTACTCTGGCCAATCAGCGCTGGCCAATGCATTCTATTAGCCCGATGAAGTAGAGCTGAATGTGTGTGCTTAGCACACACATTCAGCTCTACTTCATCGGGCTAATAGAATGCATTGGCCATCAGCGCTGGCCAATGCATTCTATTAGCTTGATGAAGCAGAGTGTGCACAAGGGTTCAAGCGCACCCTCGGCTCTGATGTAGCAGAGCCGAGGGTGCACAAGGGTTCAAGTGCACCCTCGGCTCTGCTACATCAGAGCCGAGGGTGCGCTTGAACCCTTGTGCACACTCTGCTTCATCAAGCTAATAGAATGCATTGGCCAGCACTGATTGGCCAGAGTACGGAATTCGGCCAATCAGCGCTGGCCAATGCATCCCTATGGGAAAAAGTTTATCTCACAAAAATCACAATTACACACCCGATAGAGCCCCAAAAAGTTATTTTTAATAACATTCCCCCCTAAATAAAGGTTATCCCTAGCTATCCCTGCCTGTACAGCTATCCCTGTCTCATAGTCACAAAGTTCACATTCTCATATGACCTGGATTTGAAATCCACTATTCGTCTAAAATGGAGGTCACCTGATTTTGGCAGCCAATGACTTTTTCCAATTTTTTTCAATGCCCCCGGTGTCGTAGTTCCTGTCCCACCTCCCCTGCGCTGTTATTGGTGCAAAAAAGGCGCCAGGGAAGGTGGGAGGGGAATCGAATTTTGGCGCACTTTACCACGCGGTGTTCGATTCGATTCGAACATGGCGAACACCCTGATATCCGATCGAACATGTGTTCGATAGAACACTGTTCGCTCATCTCTAATAAAAATGTTTAGAAACTTGTATAGATGGTGAATCAGGAGCGTGTGCCTTATGGCAGCCATAATCAATGGAAGTCCACTGACATATGAGATGTGACATAAACTATTACAGTCTCCACCAAGTGAGTATAGCTTCTCCCCCTGAGATGAAGGAGTGACAGGGGGCTGCATATAGAGCATTGTCTGCATGTATTGTCTTACTTTTCTTCCTTATTTAGGCCTCTAGCAGTACAAGAACATTTGCAATTATATCCCCTGCTGACTCTGCCCAATTCTGTACAGCAAAGCTGACAAGTGAACTACAGCAAACAGAAACGTGTGGTCAAGATGAAAACACCAATAGTTCAACATCTGATTTTTGAAAATTGTAGGTGGGCGTCTGTAAGTAGTCTTATAGAATTGTACCTACAGCGGAAAGTTGGTTTAGAAATTCAGACTTGTATCATAACCCCAGTGCAATGCAAGATAAAGCAAGCACATTTGATATATTAGGACACCATGAGGATAATATTTCATGTATTCATGTGCTTTGATTTCTGTTTTCATCCATCTTCTTGTAATTCTCTTCCTGCCACATTGTATCTTTACCACATACGTTGCTTTTTCCCTGTTTATAAACTACAAATGAAAAATGCTTCATCCCAAAGGATAAAAAGTTTCCTTAAGCGTCAGAGCCCAAATATGAATTTGCATCCTTCTTATGAATTACTTGCTCTCCGCCTGTCCCCTAAATGTGGAATGTCCTTTTGAGGTTGAGCAGATTAATCATGTGGTTCCTGGCGTTCTTTTCTTCTCTTTTTGTTTTTGTAACCTCTGGTTATTCAAAATGAAAACCATTTGTGGGACAGAAGAGGAGGGGAAGCTGGATTTGTCCCTGACCTCTAAAGGGTTCACCTGATGGAATATCAAGCATACACACCACATCATTAACCGGCCATGCCATAATCTATTTAATTTATAGGGCCTTGTAGGAGGAAATAAGTTTCGTGAACCTGGCCTTGCGTACATCATGGTCTTAAGCAAACCAATGACCAATCAAAATACATTGTTTAGCAAAAATCTGATTCCCGTGTGTTCCTGTGACAGGTGTAAGGTGGAACTTTCTCCTAGTGATCATTCCTATATAGTACTATGCAAAATATTTAGGCAGCTGTGGAAAAATAGATAGTGTTAATGGAAGAGATGGGCAAAACTCACAAAATTTGGCAAATAGCTGTCTGATTTCAGGAATTTATAATATTATACTGTGAGATTTTTTCAGTCTTGATTCTTAGACAAAAGCATCATGATATGATCGTAATCCACATACCCTGGTGACCCGTGACATCACCCCAGAGGGCAAAAGACCACTGAAGAAGGACCTCAAGGAAGCCCGAGAGAGTTGAGTCAAGGTGAGTATAAATGTGTACCATGTTTCTAAACCTCCCTAGGGTCTCTTATTATTATACTTTGGGGTATGAAAACAGTTGAAAAATTTTGGGTTCAGTCCAAGCTCGAAACCAGTTTAATCCATCACTAGTTAAGTTTTTTTTTTTTTTTGTTTTTTGTGAATTAACAAAATGAAATGAATGAAGAAAAGAGAAATCTAAATCCCATTAATATTTGGTGTGACCTTTACCCTTTGCCTTCCATTCCATACACTTGCACACAGTTTGTGAAGGAACTCAGTAGGGAAATTGTTCCCACTGTCTTGTAGATCTCAGACAGACTGGATGATGCTGAGATCAGGGCTATACGTGTGAGGGCCGTATCATCACTTCCAGAACTCCTCCTCCAAAAGGCAAAGATCACATCAAGAAAGATTTCTCTTTTCTTCAATCACTTCGTTTTGTTAGTTGGAAAATATAAACTATTAACACTTATATCGCTGAAAGCATTCTGAACTGGTAGCATTTTTTTTCCTTATACCCGCCTAAAACATTTGCAGAGCGCTGTATATTCTGTGGTGTTTCTGGATCATAGAAATTATGACTTACTGTATCAAGTAAATCAGAAAAGAGTAACAATAACCTAGTCCACCCGCTACATCTAATTCTAACTCCATTCTCTGTGTTTGTTCTGGTGCTGGGAATAGCTGGTTGGTGTGGGTTTCAGGTTTTAGTACCCCACTGACCTGATATTGAAGATCTATCCCAAAGATAGGTCACCTATATCTGCAACTTGGAAACACCTTTAAATCATTAAGTGCTCCTGGTTCATGACCTACCAGTAACTCTTCCTATGCCAAGAACATCCTGAGACTTGTCCTTTTGACACAGACATGTGAGAACTCTAATGCAAGAGCAGTATGTTAGTCAAAACTTTATAAAGTACCCCTATAGCCTCTAAGGTCAGATGGGCAGTCCTAGGTCATCAGTCTTGAACCCCCCCACCGGACAGTAGAGAGACAAATTAGCCATATCCTGCAATTGCTCAGGAATGGTGTGGGCTAGAGAAAAAATTCCAGCAATGCCTGAATCAGTGGAATGACACTTATTTGATGGTACAAGAAATTGGAGTTACTGGAAGTGATGAATGATCCTCTTTAAAGTGCACTTTTGCACTTGTGTGTTGGTCAAGTGCTTTTTCGGCTGGTGGTTATTTTTCCTGGCTCTCGCATATGTACAGGTATGCACGCTTGGCTTGGATAAGCAAGCATGTGATTTCAATGAAGAGAGTGAGCCGCTGCCAGACACCTCTTAACCCCCTTCAGAATGAAATGTTGATTCTTCCGCAACATTGTCTTCTATCGGGAGAGATTCAGGAGGTCCTGCCAAAATCGATGGATTTGACCAACTTTTCTATTTTTTTTTTTGTTGTATGGGGCCTTTTAGTATTGTTGAAAGTGACAACCTTGCTTTAAGCTCTTTGGTTACAATTCTTTGTGGAGTGATATGTATAGTATTTCACAAATTAAGGAAAATAGGACATGAAATACGACATGTAATATATTAGGACTCCGACCTCAAGGCCTCAAGGGCTCTACACATAGATACAGGAATAGAGTTGTTCTGCTAAAGATAGGTCTCCAACAGACTTCATAAAGAATTGAACTTTTCGACTGTCTGAATGTGAAAAGCAGCACCATCTTCCCATGACCCCAACCCGGGGAATCTCTGTCTTACTCTGCAACCTTCAGGGTAAGTGCTGAAGGAAAAATAAGTCACAAGGATTATGATGGATTTATATTAGTAAGTACCAAAAGTGTACAAGTGTATCCTGTGGGGCTCGGACAGACACTTCCAGAGATATCTGCATTTAATGCACGTTGAGAGAACGAGGATAGATCCTTCCCCAGACAGTGATTTCTGAGAGATAAACTAAGCAAAACTCTTTAAGCTCCTTCACATGTTTTTACTTTGTGACCTGCTCTGGTGAAAGATGGGAGAACTGGAAGCCCACCACATGTGATATTAACCCATCCGAAGGGGGAAATGCCGGTCTATAAGCAGCTTTCCTTCTTTATTGTATATGTTATGGGTCAAGACTAAGGATATCATTTATTATCAATGTGGGACTTTCACTGACAGAGTCTATATCGGCTCCTACGGCTTAGTAGATATGATAAGAATAAGTCACCATCTTTAAATATGGCTCAGCTCAATGACTGACAGCCCACCCATCCAAGGTAAGCACCGGAGACTTCGAGGCAGTACAAGAAATCTGGGCTTGACTGCAGGTCTATGACACATTCTTCTTTGCCTTCTATCAACTTTACTTCATTTACATGAAAGGGAAGCTGATGGGCCATTACAAACCCATTGATTTCTATGGGAGTGTGCTTAGATTCATCTGGACATAAAAAATATCTAAATAAAATGGGTTTTGGACCTCAAACCTCTAGAAATACATTTTCCAATATATCCCAATAAATCTGCCCTTACACATAAAAATGAAATTGACCAAACCTTCTGATTTTGCTGGAGACATCTAATGATGTCGGGGGAAGGTGGAGATATTGGGTATTTAATTAAGTACACATGCTTGTATATTCAAGTCAGGTATACATGTGTATAGTGTTTGATTGACAGCCATGGAAGTGTATGGGTACTTTACAAGGAATCACCATTTGCACACATAATATACAGTGTATATATATGTGAAGTGTGAAGTGTGAAGATGCTACAGCTGACTGGTATTTCTTTCTATTACTGTGGACACTGTTACAGCCTGGGAACCATCACCCACCTACCCCAGGAGTTATGGAAGCTTGGCAAGAGAGCAGCACCCTGTATACCTGGATGGCCTCTGACTTCCTTGGGGCAGTAGAACACTGTGGTAAGAAGAAAGGAGGAGGAGGAGGGCTTGTGATGAAGGACATTTGGGGCATTTTTTGTGGTTAATGGACAATAGTGCTGATGCAAGATACCGAACTATCAGCTGTGAGCAGGAGATCTCATCACCTACCAAAGGAACTACCACATGTTATCATGATAGCTGCATATGTCCCCCACCTCTGCAAAATTTCTGCTTGTTATATCCACATGCTGTGACCCCCCTCCTTGTGTCCTACAACCAAGTCGGCTGTATTATTATTATTATTATTATAATTATTATTATTAACATCAATCTGCACAGAGAACTAAATGATCCTGCAGTGTGTCTGTGTTTCTTTCTTTTTTTTTAGTTGCTATGATTCCTAGGATTTCTCTATCTGCCATGAGCTTCTATGTGTTTCTCTCTTGCTATATACTACTGTACCATCTATGAAACTGTATCACTGAAATTTCCCCATTGTGGGACTATTAAAGGAATATCATATATATATATATATATATATATATATATATATATATATATATATAGTTTTTATTGTACATTTTTAAATTCTATTTTCTGTTATGGGACTGCTATCTATGTGTCATGGCTATGGGACTGCTATCTGTCTAGCTTCTCTTCTTCCCAAGTACAGTATTTCATGATCTGCTTTACAGCATGGTCATGGCCCTAGGCAGCAATAAGCTTTGACATCATCTATTGTTATTAGTTGCTGTAATGAAGGGATGTAATGCTATGGGATGTTATTTACAGATGTGTTATCTTCTATTGAAATCATGTATGTATTGTAAATGAGGTGACTGCTCAAAAGAAAACACATACGGAATTGAAAATTGATAGTTTATTATTAGGCTTAGTGGCCAGAGTGATAATTGCATAATTCTGTAATTATTTTCAACAGTTCTTAAAAAATCGAGACATAGATGATCATACAGCCCCCACATCAGTAGGTGTTACCATCATTTATTTAGCACATATGTCACCTTTACTTTCCCACCTTATCTGATCGTCCAGCTGTCAAATAAAGTTGTCATTAAATCGCCCATGTGCTAAATAGTGCAATGACATTGCTTATCATAGTCTGTTATGACAACTATTTGGCCATGAGTGAAATCTGGAATATTTCAAGATTTTTGTTCTGTGACTAGTCACATAACAGAATATAAACAATTAAATGTAAAATCTATTCATAATATATACTGAATTAAAGGGTACTTTCAATTATAAAACCACTTTTCATTTAAGAAATATACAGCTCAATATATTAAACTTTATTATATATTAGAATCTGTTTCCACTTATGAGACTGCTCCGCTCCTCTTTATCTTCACTCAGTCTGTTTGTTTACATAGACTCCATATCTGTATCCAGCTCACACATCTCAATGGAGAAAAAGCAAAAGGAGGCTGTTAATTGATTTATTGCCTCATTCAGTGAAGTGCAAGGGTCTTATCTTAAAACATAGCAGTATCAGAAAGGTCCTGTCAGTCACAGAGTAGCAGAGTATAGCAGCTGTAGCTTTTAGCCTGCCTTTTTCCAGCAGCTTTCTCCGCCTCTCTCTCCATAGACTTATATGTAAAAAGTAACTCAGCTTTGTATGTTGAGAAGGAAAAGCAATTACTTTGGAGGTCATATACATAAAAACAAAGTACACCAACTTGGGACTGGACTATCTATCCAGTAGTGTTAGAACCTCTTATCTTCTGTCAGAACAAAGGTACAAAAATGATAAAATTCAACATGTTCATTGCTTCTTTGCCCCAGAATCATCTATCGGGAACAGTCCACACACTCCCTAAGAAGGATTGGGCATGTTGAATTTTGACATGCTTGATCCTTTGCTCTCATGGGTTATAAACCACATCCAGAAGTGTCTGAAAGTGATTTACTTCTCTATCCCCATTAAGAGCACATTCAGTTATGAGGGATAGCTATTAGAGATGAGCGAGTAGTATTCGATCGAGTAGGTATTCGATCGAATACTACGGTATTCAAAATACTCGTACTCGATCGAATACCACTCGCTATTCGAATGTAAAAGTTCGATGCAGAACCAGCATTGATTGGCCGAATGCTATACAGTCGGCCAATCAACGCTGGTTCTTCTCCTACCTTTAGAAGTCTTCTCCGTGCAGCTTCTCCGCGGCGTCTTCCGGCTTTTCATTCACTCTGCCAGGCATCGGGCCTGGGCAGAGCCGACTGCGCATGTCCGCTTGTAGTGCGGGCATGCGCAGTCGGCTATGCCCAGGCCTGATGCCTGGCAGTGTGAATTCAGAGCCGGAAGATGTCGCATGGACGCTGCACGGAGAAGACTTCTCAGAGGATCTGGTGGACTCGGTAAGTAAGTATAATTTGATCGAATGTTGCCTACCCCTGAAACGAGCATTTTCCCCCCATAGACTATAATAGGGTTCGATATTCGATTAGAGTAGTCGAATATTGAGGGGCTACTCGAAACGAATATCGAACCTCGAACATTTTACTGTTCGCTCATCTCTAATAGCTATCAATCGACAGCTATTGAAGGTGTATGGCCACTATTAGTCTGACATTACAAACAATGACAGAAAAAAGTCTGAATTTGTTGAAACCATTAAAAAATAGGTCCATCCATAGTTCCCGATTGTTGCATCCAGTTATGTAATTTGAAGAGTTTTTATCATGACCATGACTATATTCAATTTCAAGACAAGTAAAAGTTAAATATTTTTAGCAAATATAAGTATTTCACTATTTTGCAGAGTTCCATCTTAGTGGTGACACTTTTGTCTTGATCAGTTGCCAATGGAATGACCATGAAAGGAACTTTTTATGGTCTGACAAAACCCAGCCATGACTTCCTTACTGTGTCTGGGTTATCTTCTCAGGCATGTAGTGCCCCTGCCTGATAACCAGTCCACAATAAGAACATCATTATTGTCATACCATCCATGATGTAATTATTGTCCCTGGTTATCTTCTCGGGCATGTAGTGCCCCTGCCTGATAACCTGTCCACAATAAGGAGATCATGGTTGGGTTCCCGAAGTTCCAGATCGTAGAAAATTCCTGTATTCATGGTCTTATCCATTGGCAACTGATCAAGACAAAAGACGTCACCATTAAGATAGTTAGGGAAAATCTTTAAAACTCCGCAAAATGTTTAATTGCTTATATTTCCAAAAGTTTCTAACTTTTGTCTATAAATATAAATGTGGTTATGTTAGTGGGAAAAACTCTAACATTTGGCTTCAGAGCTTTTGTTTCACATCTCAGTTGTATTGTCCGGACCCTCATAGTGATCTCACCTTGTTTCTTCTGCACAAGCTGGATGTAATGAAGTACATCACCATGCACGGCACAGGACACTCTGATTCCCCTTAGGACTACTCAGCTAATCTGGCGAAGTAAACTAGGGGTCAAGAGGTTGGCAATAATTCCTGTCAGTGGAGAATTCAGCAGAGGCCAATTTCTTTTCTAACCCCTAAGGTTCCTCCGGAGGGCACCTCTCCACCTCTTCATCACTTGAATATACAGGAATCTTGGGCAAGAGAAGTAGTGCAAGCTTTTTAACTCGTTCACTACTGAAGATATATGGTGGCAAACAATAAACTGACCATCCAAGGAAAGAAAAAATACAGTGATTTACAAGGAAGGAAAATTTAGAGCAAAAAAATGAATCCAGTTTTTTCTTTACCAAAATAATCAGATCACTTGAAACAGTTTCTTGTTGTTTTTGGGATGTTTGCAAAATTTATGAGGACATCAAATATATGCATGCAACTAACAATCAATTGTGTGAACCAGACGTGTAAATTGAACAGATGACACTTTCTGTCCACCACTCATTTTTGCAGGTGCCATCAATGTACATTATTTGGTTGTTGTAGACAATGAGCAAAGGAAAATGTACCAATGCTAATAGTTAAAATCTTTTTTTTATATTTCTCTGTATTGCGCCATCCAGTGGAATCGACACAATTTATATTCTGTTCAATTTTGCATGCCTAAGTAAAGAATCAGTGTCATACAGTATTATGTAGTATAGTATTATGTCACTATAGAACTCACATGTACAGTATTATAGTGCTATACAACTCAGGGCTCGTTCACATCTGCGTTCATGGGTCCTTATTGCAGGTTTCCGTTTCCTGCATAAAACAGAGCAGGAGACGGAAGCCTGCAGGAGACTTTCTCACCCATTCATTTGAATGGGTGAGAAAGCTGTCCGGCCGTGCGCGGCAGTGAGCGTTTTGCGCTCTCCGCCGTGAAATCGGGTTTTATAATCCGGACACAGAGTCGGACATGCACTACTCTGTGTCCGGATAAAAAAATCCGGTTTCGCGGCGGAGAGCCTAAAACGCTCACCACCGCGCACGGCCGGACCCGGTCTATGGTTTCCGTCTTCTGCCATGCAGAAGACGGAAACCATAGTACGGACACATGAACGCAGGTGTGAACCCAGCGTTACATGTACAGTATTTTGGCGCTATACAACTCATATGTACAGTATTATGGCGCTATACAACTCACATGTACAGTATTATGGCGCTATACAACTCACATGTACAGTATTGTGGCACTATACAACTCACATGTACAGTATTATGGCGCTATACAACTCACATGTACAGTATTATGGCGCTATACAAATCACATGTACAGTATTGTGGTACTATACAACTCACATGTACAGTATTTTGGCGCTATACATCTCATATGTACAGTATTATGGCGCTATACAACTCACATGTACAGTATTATGGCACTATACAACTCACATGTACAGTATTATGGCGCTATACAATTCACATGTACAGTATTGTGGTGCTATACAACTCATATGTACAGTATTTTGGCGCTATACAACTCACATGTACAGTATTATGGCACTATACAACTCACATGTACAGTATTATGGCGCTATACAATTCACATGTACAGTATTGTGGCGCTATACAACTCACATGTACAGTATTGTGGTACTATACAACTCACATGTACAGTATTTTGGCGCTATACATCTCATATGTACAGTATTATGGCGCTATACAACTCACATGTACAGTATTATGGCACTATACAACTCACATGTACAGTATTATGGCGCTATACAACTCACATGTACAGTATTGTGGTACTATACAACTCACATGTACAGTATTTTGGCGCTATACATCTCATATGTACAGTATTATGGCGCTATAAAACTCACATGTACAGTATTATGGCGCTATACAATTCACATGTACAGTATTGTGGTGCTATACAACTCATATGTACAAACTGAGATTTGTTTTCTGAATATTCGTGAGGTTCATGCACCTGCTTCAGTTTGGATCAAAGCTGAAACTTTTGGAAGATTTGGGGCACATTTGGTTCTTTCCAAAGGAGTTCACTCATCTAAACCTGTAATATAATAATGTGCATGAAGCTTTAGAGTAAAGAAAATTAAAATTATTTTTGTACCATTCAAAAATGTCACTTGGTAGCAAAATCTAATTTAAGACCTCCTCTTATAATCTGGGAATTTCCACCTTCATGTTTACTCTGACACAAGAGGAGACTTTTAAAGAGGACCTTTCACCATTTTGCCCACAGGCAGTTCTATATACTGCCGGAAAGCTGACAGTGCGCTGAGTTCAGCCCACTGTCGGCTTTCCCGATCTGTGCCCGGTGTGAAGAGCTTACGGTCCGGTACCGTAGCTCTTCTATGGTCAGAAGGGCGTTTCTGACAGTTAGGCAGAGACGTCCTTCTTCACAGCACAGCCAATCGCGCTGTGCTGTGAGAGTCGGGAGGAACGCCCCCTCCCTCTGCTCGCAGTACTCGTCCATAGACGAGCATTATCAGGGAGGGAGGGGGGAGTTCCTCCCGGCTCTCACAGCACAGCGTGATTGGCTGTGCTGTGAAGAAGGACGTCTCTGGCTAACTGTCAGAAACGCCCTTCTGACCATAGAAGAGCTACGGTACCGGAAAAACTGTGTCGGAACAAAAAATGGGGTTGTCAAATCAGGAAATTGCTAAAAAATGTTATTGTCAGGATACGAAGTCGCCGCGGTCTCCTTGCTGCGCGGCGTCTCCCTGGGAGACGTGTTAGTTCTATTGGGTGTGCTTAGGTCATTAAGGGTTAATCTTTTCCTTGCCTTCAGTCTCCATGTCATTAGCCATCATGTGTGTTTTTCTGCTGCTATTTAATCCCCACCCGGGCATGGATCCTTGCCAGCCATTCACTTGTGTTTCCTGGTCCCCCTGCTCAGTCTGATTCCCTGTCTGTTTGTATTCCATATGTTTCTTGGTTTTTAGACCCGGCTTGTATTTTTGACTATCCCTTGTCTTTTAATTTGGTACCTTTTATTATATCTCCTGGCTTGACCTCTTGCTCGTCTGACCTCGCCTTCTCTTCTGTGTCTTGCTGGGACTTGTGGTCCTCCCTGGTTCCATGCAGTTTAGTCTTTTGTTTTGCATTGCATGTACACTGTGCTTTCTGTTTAGGTGTGACCCCGTGACTCCAGTCCCTAGGACTTTCAGGGCCTCCTCTTCCCTTATCCTAGCCGCCGGATAGAAGGTTAGGAGCCGTGGTAGGCGCACTTCAATTAGGAAGTGCATTGGTCTGCCTCATCTCAGATACTACAGCATAGTTATAGCTGCAGGGCCTGCGACCCCTTTTGTCATTAGTTGCACAGTGTTGCTTTCCCAGCTGTGTCACTTTGCACTGCCTGACCCTGACTCCAATCCTTACAGTTATTGTTAAAATACATAATTACTTTCAGTTACTTTATATTTCAAAAACATACAAATGACTTTTACTTTACTTTTAAAAAAAAATTGCTAAATGTGTGGTTTAAGCTTAGTGTCAATTTTGTCATGAGCTGTTTGCCATTCATCTAAGATTGAATTCATACCAAGGCTCATTGCCCATTCAGGCATTCTGTCCATCATTCCGTATTTTTGAGACAAAACCCAGCAGATCCCATTATAGTCTATAGGGCTGGTAGTTTTCTGTGGGTAACTGCTTTTTTAGTAGATTGAGTTTCTGGTTTTCAAGTCCACTTGGGGACAGAAACCCTAACGCAGGTGTGAACCTAGCATAATACCTGTGCAGGAAATTTTTGGGTTTTCCCACCAGGTGTTGCCTTTTGAGCTAGAAAATAGGCAAATAAAGTAATCATATGTAACAAATGACTTTGGTATAGCAGTACCTATAGCAACTAAGTAGAATACACAATTCTTTTGTATGGTATGGTTTAGAAACATGAAACTGTACTCTTTTTGGGCGCATTTCCATTGGAAAGTTCATATTGGTCAGATGTTATAGGACATTGGGTATATTTTGTTTACAAAATTGCATGTTTACTAGAGTGTATTTTTTGAAGCGTAAGCATATTGCAATATGGTCTATCAGCATCATTTGTCATATTTCTTATTGACTGAAATAGGAAAAAAAAAATTGTAACTGCATGTAAAAACTGTGATCTCGTTGTTACCATCATGGTTGCCTACTAATATAGTACTTCTAAATTTATGCTCCTTTTGAAGAGTTTTCACCTCAAATAACATCTACAGGATAGATGATAAAATGTAAGAACTGGAGGTCCCTGGCGCTAGGGCTGCAACAGAAAGATGATCCTGGGGTCCATTCCTGTTCACTGTTCAACCACAGTGAGGAAGAGTATGAGTAGAACAATGGGCAAACATGCAATCCAATTCAAGTCTACGGTGCTTATGCAAAATAGAGTAAGTTGAGTAAGAAGAGCGCTTGGGTATTTCCAACAGAACCATAGAGTTCAAATAGTATGAGTATGTGTATGCTTATCTGCCACTAGGATCTCACACTGGGGCCCCCAACCATCTTATGTTTTAATGATAAATGCTAAAGGGATTTTAAAGACTAAATAGTTCAGGACCTATCTTTAACATAGGTCATCAATTAATAGATTGGCAGGACTCTAACACCCAGGCACCTGATCAGCTGTTTGAAGAGTCTGCAGCATTCAGGTGAGTCTTGCAGTCTCTTCAATACTTACCAAACACAGTGCTGGTATCGTAGCTCAGTCCATTGACTTGAATAGGACTGAGCTGTGATCAGGCCATGTGACCTATGAATATGGCATCACATGACCAGGGAGTGCTGCTGCTGCTTCTTCAAAGACATGGTCCACAGGGGATCCTAGGTGTCAGATGCCCAAAGACTTTCAAGGACAAGTCATCAATTAAAAAGTCCCGGAAAATCCCTTTAATTGTGGGAAAACCACATAATACAGTCCTATGAAAAAGTTTGGGCACCCCTATTAATCTTAATCATTTTTTGTTCTAAATATTTTGGTGTTTGCAACAGCCATTTCAGTTTGATATATCTAATAACTGATGGACACAGTAATATTTCAGGATTGAAATGAGGTTTATTGTACTAACAGAAAATGTGCAATATGCATTAAACCAAAATTTGACCGGTGCGAAAGTATGGGCACCCTTATCATTTTATTGATTTGAATTCCCCTAACTACTTTTTACTGACTTACTGAAGCACAAAATTGGTTTTGTAACCTCAGTGAGCTTTGACCTTCATAACCAGATGTATCCAATCATAAGAAAAGGTATTTAAGGTGGCCAATTGCAAGTTGTTCTCCTATTTGAATCTCCTCTGAAGAGTGGCATCATGGGCTACTCAAAACAACTCTCAAATGATCTGAAAACAAAGATTGTTCAACATAGTTGTTCAGGGGAAGCATACAAAAAGTTGTCTCAGAGATTTAACCTGTCAGTTTCCACTGTGAGGAACATAGTAAGGAAATGGAAGACCACAGGGACAGTTCTTGTTAAGCCCAGAAGTGTCAGGCCAAGAAAAATATCAGAAAGACAGAGAAGAAGAATGGTGAAAACAGTCAAGGACAATCCACAGACCACCTCCAAAGAGCTGCAGCATCATCTTGCTGCAGATGGTGTCACTGTGCATCGGTCAACTATACAGCGCACTTTGCACAAATAGAAGCTGTATGGGAGAGTGATGAGAAAGAAGCCGTTTCTGCACGTACGCCACAAATAGAGTTGCCTGAGGTATGAAAAAGCACATTTGGGCAAGGCAGCTTCATTTTGGAAACAAAAATTGAGTTGTTTGGTTATAAAAAAAAAGGCGTTATGCATGGCGTCCAAAAAGAAACAGCATTCCAAGAAAAACACATGCTACCCACTGTAAAATTTGGTGGAGGTTCCATCATGCTTTGGGGCTGTGTGGCCAATGCCGGCATCGGGAATCTTGTTAAAGTTGAGGGTCGCATGGATTCCACTCAGTATCAGCAGATTCTTGAGAATAATGTTCAAGAATCAGTGACGAAGTTGAAGTTACGCCGGGGATGGATATTTCAGCAAGACAATGATCCAAAACACCGCTCCAAATCCTCAGGCATTCATGCAGAGGAACAATTACAATGTTCTGGAATGGCCATCCCAGTCCCCAGACCTGAATATCATTGAACATCTGTGGGATGATTTGAAGCGGGCTGTCCATGCTCGGCGACCATCTAACTTAACTGAACTTGAATTGTTTGTCCAAAATACCTTTATCCAGGATCCAGGAACTGATTAAAAGCTACAGGAAGCGACTAGAGGCTGTTATCTTTGCAAAAGGAGGATGTACTAAATATTAATGTCACTTTTCTGTTGAGGTGCCCATACTTTTGCACCGGTCAAATTTTGGTTTAATGCATATTGCACATTTTCTGTTAGTACAATAAACCTCATTTCAATCCTGAAATATTACTGTGTCCATCAGTTATTAGATATATCAAACTGAAATGGCTGTTGCAAATACCAAAATATTTAGAACTAAAAATGATTAAGATTAATAGGGGTGCCCAAACTTTTTCATAGGACTGTATGTAGCAAAGTATCACCACTGCTACTTTGTGTAAATAGTCACATAGAGATAAAGCAGAATTTGCTATGTAGCATATATCACAGGTTAAGAAAGATGTCAAGTGTTTTTTAACTATGTTTTTGCCGGATGACTAGCTAACCACAGCTGTAAACTGAGTAATAAATGCATATATTCATAATTATACGGGTATCTAATTTTGTAGGATTTTGCACACTGGGACAGATAAGTGGATAAGTGAAGGTGTGACAAGGGGCAAACCATAACATTTCATGAGCAGAATTATGATTTTTGCAGGGTTACTGGCAAATTACATCCTTGGTGATTGTGTCAGTTCATCCTTTTTCCCTGTTAATCTTTGTGAAATTACCTCTGGCCACATGAAACCAGTTAAGGTAATTGAGTTGAGTTGTATGAAGGTGCTATTGATATCCACAATATATTTTCCCGGGACAAGAAACAAACTTCCACTCTATGAGTCAGGTTCTGATCTTCCCCAAGCATCAAGGTTATAAAATGAGGTTTTTTTCCTCTTTCTTTTAAGATTTTAAGAGAAAAACATTTCTCCCAATTTCCCAGATTTTATTAGTCATTAACCTCTGGATTGTCAAAGCACCAAAATGAGAAATCAGTGGTTATAATGCCCTCTGGCAACAAATGGGTTAAGTTTGTTAGAACTCTAGTTTCCTGCCACTGTCTTATTGGGAAAACACTGCTAAGATTTCATGCTGTCAGAGCTTAGTTAAAAGGCGCAAATCTTTTCTGAAATTAGACAGTTGCAAAGTGGTGTTACTAAAGATGCATAGCCCTAAATTCTCACATAGGAAGAAAAATATTTCATTTTTTATTGTAATTTTTATCTTTTATTTAAATTTCAAGTTAATTTAAAAAAAAATGGTTTTGGAAAAAATTTAAAAACTGTAATCAAATTCAGGAAATGTCAAGTGGAATCAAATTTTGGCACAAATTGAGAGATAAGACATACACAGCACAAGAAAAGAAAGGAACCCATCTATAACACTGGGAGGCCCTGGAGGATTCTGGGAATGGAACATTCAAACAGGTTGGTCTCCTACAAAAGTATTCTTTTATTGTGGCCTGTATGGAAGGAAAGTGGAAACAGACAAGTCATTAAGATTTTGTGCAAATATGGACAGCCATAGCCATATATGATATTAAGTTCTTTACTTGTATGTGTTCTAGGATGCTTTATTTTCCAGATAATTAAAAAAAAAAAGACTAGCCACAAAATGTTTTTAGTTGTTTTTACAAAAAATTAAAAGAAAATAAATATTTAAAAAATATATATTCACCAAACAGCACAATTTCAACTAAAATAGTATTATCTGTTAAAACATGCACATTATAAGAAAGAAATGTCAGCAGGAATGTGATGCAAGATGTGAAATACTTATATATTCATAACAGTGGTTACTTATACAAATAGCCGGCAAGCCGCAATATTTGTTTTACCAAAGTGAAATCTCAATAGTAACAGTATATTTCCTAATCTAAATTAATATTTTCACTTTCATTTATTTTATTATTTATTCATTTTCTATCACACTAGACTTTTACTTCTACAGTTGAAATGGAAAGATTTAAAGTGTAATTTATGATGGAAGGAATAGGATTCAATTTGTCAGAAAAAAATTGTCGCAAATAGGTTCCCAGTAGTAGGGTAAACAGTATGAAATTGTCTTTGGATATAGATGGCGAACCTACATGTCATTTATTTTAGTGATTTGAAATTTAACATCATAAAAATGTTTTATTGAATTATTTGTTTCTGTTTGTTATGTGGTGATATTACTAGAAATAATATCCAAAGGTCAAGCATTCAAAAATTTTGTTAAATTCAGTGAACATTTTATAAAAAAAATATATTTTTTGCTAGGTACCATATAAATATTTCTATTTATTTTATAAAGTCTAAGTGCACCTCTATTTATTTGTCTTGCTCCTAATTGTCCCATCTTCAGCATTTGAAAATATGTAAAGGAAATACTGAAATATAAGGAAAGTTAAAATAGAAATTGTGACCTTATCATGCTCATATGCTATTATATTCATATTTCACAAAGGAGGTGTTTATTAATTCAATGATCTTACATGTAATATAATAAAATTTATTTAATGAATTATTTATGTTCACTGTGTTCTATGTTAATCTTTCCAGAATCAAAAAATCTGTGTTTTTAAATATTTTTGAAATATATGCAATGTCAGTTATAATTGGTAGATTAATTTACTCAGAAGCATATTATTAGTTTTTCAATTCATTTTTGTGCACTTATATTTATGACTTATTCCAAATTTTCATGATCTATTTGTCAAGCAATTATTAAGGAAAACAATTGAAATCCTTATTTTATCTATATTGTGTATGTTATTCTATTTATTCTATTCATATTTCACAAGACTAGTAGATTTTCACATTTGTATATACAATTTAATACGTTGGATAAAAGATTTTTTTCTGTAACATAACAATGATATTTTTACATGTGTTGCCACAGTAAAATTGGACAATTTAGAATAGGAAATTCTAAAGATAAATTGATGGTAAATTGTTTAATCTGTCAAAATGAAAAATAAATTATGCAAGACATAAATAGACAGACTTGTAGAAATATATTTTTCTGTAAGTTACTCTTCAGGATCACTAAATAAACATTTTAAATCTTCAATACAAAGTCAAATATGTCCCAATCCCTTTGAACATAGAACTTACAAGAAAGTTGGCTTTCTTGGCTGGTTTAATGGAGGGCTGATCAACCTATTTATTGTACAATATAATCCTTCAACTGTTTATATTTGATTTATTAGAAACATTTTCATAAACTATTTCTTAGTTTTTGGATTACATATTTGAATCCCTTAAACTTTAAAAATATGTTGTATTAAAAAAAATATCATTGATATTTTTAAATATATTTTACACAATGTCTTTTTGAGTGTTTTTAAATTACTAATAATTGTAAATTATCTACATCACATGGTATTCAGTGTAAAAAACAAACTAGTAAGCTAAATTTAGAATTAAAATGTTTTATGAAATAAGTTAAATATTCTTAAATTATTTAGTAAAATATTGTCATAAAATTCCTATATGTTTCCCATAGTTTAAAATATTTTATTTTAATTATTTACTCTTAGATTTTTTTTTATTTTAGTGACTATGGCTCAACATATATATGTGGACTGTATTTTTGAGACTTCAACGTAAATAAAGCATTAGTTATTTCTATTTGTATAATAGTTGTCCTCTTAGTGTTGCCTATAGGCAATTTTTTTCTAGCACCTTAAAAATAAATAGAAATTTATGCAGTTTCTTTAAATTATTGTAAATTGCATCAGTTAAAGAACTTTATATTGAGTATTATAATGACAGTTCTATTTCATGAGGAAAAAAATGTTAGCTGAAAATTTTTTGAAAGAGAAGCAAAACAAATTTGTAATAATTTCACCAATTAAATTTTTGCGATCAAAACATTTTTAAAACAGCAAACATTTGGTGTTTGATATATTTTATTTCCTGTGTTTTCATTGTTATAACTGTGAAAATTTTTTTTTACTCACATTTAAATATGTCAACGTCCTTAGGGCCATGGAAAAGTAATATTTGGCCACATGGATCCCATTTCACTGGCCTTGTAAATACTACAATGCCGGTGATCTAAAAATGGAAATTAAATGATTTTTCCACTTATAACATGTTTCATGTGATTACGAAGCCTTGTGGCTAAAATAATAATGCAAAAATCCGTAAATGAGATTTTCACTTGTTGTTAAGACCAATCACTTAGAAGCAAATACTATCCTAGATAGACCATTTACGAAAAGTGTGAAATAGTTGACATTCAATAAAAAAGATGAATTCATCTTAAATTTGCTTTCACTTAAGTGTAGAGTTTTTGATGGAGAGACATTTTTGTGGCTAGATTAATTTCTTTTTCCATAGTTATAAAATGTCATCTGTCTATACATGTATCTATCCAATAAAAATCTGTGATGACTACAAACAAATAAGACAAAATATATGATGCAGAATGTGCTACAGAAAGGGGTGCAGGAACTCTGCCCTCTCCATATTCTATATTAGGAATTGAGAAGGGGCTGTCAAATGGTTAAAACCAAGATACATGTTAATTCTTATAGGTGGTAGTCTAATGTATTGGCCATTCTGATCTGGAGCTATATTCACAACCAGTCTTTCACTTCCTGTACTGATCTTGATCAGATTATGTCTATATTGTAGGTATTGTCCTTAAGACATAGTCTTCTTATTGCACTATGTAGTAAACTAATACAAAAGGAAGTGCAAAAAAGTGTCTTACATTATTGGGACCTAGCTAAGTTTTTATGGGGGTCTCTGTCAACAAATTGTTGACTGGCTCCATTATGACCAGCATTCAGATACTATAACTTGGACCCAGCACAAAATATACCTGCCCTCTGAATTTAGAGGTGGTATCTAGTTTAGAAAATCCACCCTGTTGAGAAATTCTAAGTTCACCTCTATCTATCAGATTTTTATGGCATTTCCTATGGATATGCAATAGATGTCTTAGTTGAGAACACCCCTTTAACCTATTTTATCTGTAGTTAGGTACTGTACCCCCATGCAATGTGGCTGCTGATAGGTTCAGTTGTCAATGCTAAAATTAATGCCATTGTCAGTCATAAACTCTTGATGCAATGCTTGAATACAAGATACACTCAAGACAATATATAATGGGGCTTGTTATACTCACATTTCCTTTAAAGGAGTCTGTCACCAGAATCCAGCAGATTAACCCAAATAGATAGGTTAGGGTTACTTGAACCAAATGGTCTTTTCTCCTTGTGCATCGGTTCCGTGTTGCTGGAATATAGTTGTTTTTGTCAGTCTGCAAATGAGCTCTTTGGAGCAATGGCAACACCCTCATTGCTCCAAATAGTTCATTTGCATATTTAAAAAAAATAGCAATATATTGGCAATAGAGATAGAAAAACCTGAAGTGCAGAATGGGGCCATATTACAGGTCTTAGCACATCAAAGACCTGTAATATAACTATGTGCATGACAATAACATAGGCTGTCACCACATACTGACCATAGTCATGCCAGGGGCTGTCAATCTGCAAATGAATTTATAGTTAGATATACTGAACCGTTGGGTTTTAATAACGTCTGTGCACATTTTATGTCTATTTTAAAGCTAATGTATTCCATTACTGGATAAAAGTTTATAGAATGATATGTAATAATATGATAGTCATTATTATTGCTATAGAGCAGTTCCAAAAACGTCCACCTCAGCTTTCAATTCTATATAAGGTTGGACTGAGCCACCAAGGTACCAATGCTCTGTTGAACTAGAGCTCTGTCTCAACAATGGACCTCAAAGTTCTAGAAGAAGACAACCCAGTTGTAGCTGATGTTGAAGACAATCATTTGTTATTAAGGTCTATTTTTTGCAAGCTGATTCACAGAAAACCTTTTGGAGCTTATTGATATACCCTGTCCATAACGATAGCAATGCAATTGAAAATGGACTTGTGTATGTGCTATATAGATGGAGGCCCTTATTGTAATTTCCTCTGGTGAATTTAAGGATCTATGGCAATGCACTAGGTTATTAGTGGATGGCAATGTCTTATAAAGTGAACTGCTATAATAATCCGTCACTTATATGATACTAAATATGATACTTATATGTTCCATTATACTAAATGGAGAATATTCAAATGACTTATGAGCCTTTTCACTTTTTTCTTTTCTGGTTCCTTATGAAAAACTGAAAGATTTTAATGCTTTCCTTGAGATTATTCAACACTAAAACTGCCAACTGAGCTGGTTTTCCAGAGGAATACCAATGAAAAGTATGCAATAAAAGATGGAATCAAGATCTCCCAATAACAAATGTCCACAATGAATGGAGGAAACCATTGTTCTACCCTATCATACTATTTTCCCACATACACATCAAAGAAAAGTTCCCAAACCTGTTGCTTTCAGCAGGACTGACTAACTCTCTCATGTGTATGGTGGCCTTCTATCTCTTCCCTGATGATGTCAAGGTATAGAAGTTTTCTTGTAGAATTTTATCTTGTCCGATCCTTTGTTCCCCTGGCAGATAAAAGCCACTGTCAGAGGACTTACTGTCTTGACTTCCAATTGAATGGATGGGGAATTCGGGAAGAAGAGCTACAGGCTGAAGAAGCATTTGACCAACAGTTATGGAAGTTGTCTGGGCACCTTTAGATGACCTATCACATAGAAAAAATACAATACAATAGTATTTTCTTTAGACTCAACAACCCATCAAGATTGACCTTGATGTTTCTGAGGCTTGGGCTAAGCACATCTCCATCTAGCTTTGCTCCTTAAACAGGTGCACATCCGCCATCCAGAGGTAGGTGGTACCTGTTCCTTTCTTGACGTTTATTAGCAGTCTCTGCTATTGTACCCAAGCACCTGCATGCAATAAAAACCATTACGTATGGGAGGCCATGAGGAAATTAAGTGACCTTTCCCAAGGGCTACATATTTCCTTAAGATGTTTATTACAGATGAAGAGGTCCCGAGGTAGAACATTAACAACTTGTAGAGTGATAAAAGGATTTTTTATCATTTCTCTCTGACAGAGAAAGGAAGAAACCTTGCAGTTGATCCATTAAAAAAAATATTTCCTAGTTGCTCTTTCCAACAACTTGGACAAACCAATGCGGCCGACATTGAGAGAAAATAAATATAGATTAAAGTCTTGCGGCCCTTGACATGCTGTCAGGTGTTGTGCTAATTAATAATTGTAGAGATTTAATAGGGACAGCCCTCAGTGGTTTCCAATAGTGAGTCATTTGGAAACCAGATTTCTAAAAAAAAATTAAAAAAAATCCCCCTCCAAAAAAAATCTGGAATAGATCTATTTCCCAACAGCTTGTGGAAAGATGCCGTAAATGTCTGGAAATCTGTTCCTTCTGAATAATTTGCAAACGCGGTATAACTTTTAAAACGGTTTGCATTTGGAATAGTTTGCTCCAAAGCTTTTATAGCATAAAGTTATCAATAAAACCTTATCCCAAAAATGTGCAAAGATTTTACCGAATGACACAGCTTCCTAAACCTTTTATAGGAATAACTGTATTTACAAAAATAATTGGCAGTTACATTATAAAATTCCATATTAAAAATCAAACGTTCCGACAATTATGTCTTGAATATTTTTTTTATCTTGTGTAAAATGTTCTTTGTTTGTCCAATGTTGAATATTGAAGACTACGGGGGCTTTGGGAACAATTTATATCATTACTATGACTATACCATACCAGATTAAGTTTTTATTGTTTTATATTGTTTCTACATAAATCTAAGGTTTCATTGTTTTATATATTTTTTTTTTTTTATATATTTTCCTGAATTTAATTTATCTGCCAATGTTATTGCCAATAGTGTGTGTCTCATAAAATATACGTCTGTTTTTTGAATTTCTTCCTGGCTTTAAAAGTCTCAATTATTTAAACAAATAGCTGTGACATAAGTATCTTAACTCTATGGTATATGTATCATCTTTCGCACATTCGTTAAAAAAATAAATAATTCTCCATGCGCCAACTTGGAACTTTCTTTAATTCAATTTTAATGTCGCCAAACCAGTAGACCTTTAAATCCAATTTCAAAATTGTCTGTATATACAGGGTGTATTCACACTGTGTTTGTAGTGTAAATTTGGTATTTTCTGGAAAATCTTCCAATTCGTATGCCCAACACTGAGCCAACATGTACGTAAAAAGTGCCCTTGGCTTACGTAAAGGTGGAATACAGAACATATACCTATACTTTATAGAACAGGTAGTTTAACGTGCCATTCAATAGAGCTATCCCACAGAAATAAATGCCCTGCACTGGATATGTTTACTTTTAATTGAAGACTCTGAGTTGCATATACCATTGTATGCCTATATACTGGGTGGTATATGTCAAAAGAATTTTCCGATTTATACTTTTGATGCAGTGCATTGTGAAAACACATGAATTAATATATAAATGGTTAAGAAAATATATAAAGTTTTCAACTGAATCTATTAATGTTAATACATCTTAATGACTGTCTCATATTAACTTAGATAATCACATAATGATATGCATGTAAATATAGTAAAATTATAGAGAAATAGCAAGTACAGGAATATTTGTACTATAGAGACTGCTATTATGTGGCCCATAAGGGGGGAACTTATAAAATTCAGAGAGGTAATGTGCAATAGTCCTCAAGCTCTTCAAGACCAAACAAGGAACAAGGGAGTGAGACTTCAAGGGTTGCACCAAATTTATATTATTAGCTAAATGACCATTGTTCCCTACTGACTCTGAAAGGGGGAAAAGGGTAGTTTGTGATGGTTAAATGGGCCAAAAATATAATAGGATTGAGGCTCAATCAAACTGGAGATTTGTTCACAAAACATTTGAAGGCCCAATGAATTAAGCACCAAGTTACATGACATGGAAAATGGCTACTAAGGGATATGGACATCTTAGGATGGAGTTGGTAGTTTACAGCACCTCAACTAACTGCATATGTTATATGTTTGCCTATTGGGATCATCTAGTATTGAAGGTAAAAATGACTTTACACTGTACTGTAGAAGATTAGTACAGCAAACATACGTCGGTCAATAAAATGAACATATAACCAAATATACAATTCTTCAAGTGGACCTGTCAGCAGGTCTGAAAAGCCCAGTAACACAACTCTTCTTATGCACTCAGTATTTTGATGTTTGGTTTATCCAAGTCTGTTCCAAAGACATAAACCCTGTTACTATTGATTAAATTTAGGGTCTGCTAGTCAAGTGAGCAGTAAAACTGTGGTTTCTCTGGGGTGGTGTCTCTCTGTGCTGTATTTCGTACAGTTTTACCGCCCACTTGACTAGTATAAAGGCTTATATCTTTTGAATAGCTGAACTGATTTGTATAACCAAAACACCAAAATGCTCACAGTGACAGTGTCTATCAGATGATGTGTGCCACTGGGCTTTTCAGACATGTTGAAAGATCCTCTTTAAGTATTGTATACTCAGTGTTATGTTAGTTTTATGGAAATGACTACCACTCATGGTATATAGCAAGCAGAAAGGCTGGTGGGGTATACGCTATGGGATGCTGGGGATGGAGGTCGGTCGGTCACTAACAAACCTTGCTGCTTTGGTCAGGATGTTTAGATACAGGCTCAGATAGCAAACAGAATCTTTGTTCTTGGTGATGGAAAGCTGAGCAACAGAACCTTCACCAGCTAAACAGTGACCCACTCTTCTTCTCATCTGATCTGGGGAAGTACAGTATGTGACTATCAGTTCTGCTGGCTTTATCAGCTGCTTTCTAAAACTCTCTGGCCTTCAGATGCTCTATCAGATGTGAACTGCTGATTATAGCTTTTCATGAAGCTCCTAAACCCTTCATATCTAGCAGATGTTTTTCCATGGGCTGAGGCCTCCTTACTGTAACCGCTGTCACATAGTGACCGATCAGTCACCATTACTGTGTCCTTCCAATTCACATTGTTTTGCATCTGAAATTCTCTCATACATTCCTTATTGATCCCAATTGTTAAAACCACAGAATCCAAGGGCGTGGGGCAGACAGATTTTCCGTCTGGTTTTGCTTTGAAGAAGATAGGGAAAAAAAATAAAGACATATCCGCAGGGTGAATTCATGAACTTGAATGCAGAAAATGCGTAGAATGTGTCCACTTGTGCCTGGCAACTTCCTAATGCTTCATCCGTTTCCCTAAATAAAACAACCCCATATGGGACATGTTTCCCTGTCTGGGAACGTGAAGGATAATCTCTTGCCCCTGAACTTAAAAATCCATTTAGATGAAAAGCAAATAATGGCATTTACACAAGCAAGGTCAGAGGGAGAACAAGCAGGATGAGCAGAATTGGAAGGGTTAATTGTTAGTAGAGCGCACACTCGGCACGCATGTTATAATAGATACGTGTCCTTTGTTTGTACTGGACACATCTTGTGTGTACACTACAGATACTGACTCTGAACGCTATATAAACTCTTCTGACTGTGTATCGTAGCTATTCACACTGCATTATATATTATACACAAATGAGTCGTGTATGTATGGTACCTACATGTACATGCAAGACAGAGGTTAGACAGTTGAACATCCACTCACACTCCTCTCATCCATGTGGAGTGATGGATTATTAGTATTCCAACTACAAACAGAGACGGCTTTTATAAGACTTCAGCCTCATAGTTACATGTAGTGCCCCACATCATGCTGGCTAACAGTATATTGGGCACATCCATACTATTAAACAATATAAAATAGAAGAGGATTGAACAGAAACCCGGTTATGGTCATATTTTCAATGAACTTTATTTAAAAATTCATCTTACAATCCCTATGTTTCCAACTGGAACTCCTATTCTTGTGATTGAAAGGGGTATTAGTGGATAAAAGATAAGTTGACTTAGTACAACCGCTCTATCTAATTGGAGAAGTGCTCCCTTTATCCCTTGCATCTGATTTACATATTATGAGATCAGTCAGATTGCTCTACTAGGCAATGCCTTCTTAGTATGCCCTACAAAATAATGACACCCCATTCAACATCAACATCATAAGGACAGACGGCGTCCTACTAAAATGATAAACAGCAGCTGACTGGAACATTTCATTGATATTCATCCTAGTAGTGTCAGACTGAGATGCCATAGGGCCACCAATAAAATTCGATCTGGGGGCACACTACACAGCCAAATGCACATATTAATTGACATTCATTTATAAATTTCTCTAATGGAACCAACATAAGACCCCATGCACACAGGCCAATTTTGTAGCAGGATGAAACTTGGAATATCATCTGAGTGCATTCCATCATGCAGTCACGTCTATGGGGGCTTCCTATCCATTCCGTTCTGATGACATGGAGCAGGATACGACCTGCCCTATTTTTAATGGAACAAACCACTGGACAACCCCTCTCATGGCACACTTAGACGTGTGCATAGAGCCTAAATGTGTGGTCCAGCAGTAGCTTGCTGCTTAGCCCTTGTCTCTGATCGTTTCCATCCTAAGGTCCGGTCAGTAGAACTAGAGGCCTCTTAGCTCTGTGATCCAGAGATAGATGCCCACGCAGCTCTTAGGCAGCCATAACATGCTGCAGGATGTTTTTTTGGGGCCCTTGCAGTGTGATGGAGAAAATGGGACCCATGGAGGGAGGGAGGTTACTGACTGGCCTGACTTTGCACCTCAATGTCATCGCAGCCACCCCATGTATCTGTGGTATGGAAAAATTAGCTGGGTACTTGTCATTTTCCTGTAAAGGGGGTGTGACAAGGACCTTCAGGCCAATGGCCTGGCAGTGCTCAGCATAAATGCAGCGCCCCCTCCACTAGCTCAGGGGTTATGAAGTGTGACTTTGAAAACCTGTTCTGTGACATGCCATGGTGAACTTGGGCAGCATGCTGGCTCAGTGGTTAGCACTGCAGCCTTGCAACGCTGGAGTCCTGGGTTCGAATCCTGCCAAGGACAAAATCTGCAAGGAGTTAGTATGTTAGGTGTTTGCGTGGATGTACTCCGGTGTCCTCCCACACGCCAAACATACCGATAGGGACTGTAGATTGTGAGCCCTACATGGGACAGTGACTGTCAATGTCTGTAAAGCGCTGCGGAATATGATGGCGCTCTACAATAATAATTAATAATAATAATAATAATAACTTGGGGCCACCAGAGAATTCACCTGTGGCCCAGTCCGAGCCTGGTCTCTAGTCAGATTTACTCCCGAAAATCTATAATATCGGCTCCAATGACCCTAACATACACAAAAAACTGTCTAAAAGAAAAACTTTTATTGTTGCCCATAGCAACCAATCATGGTGTAACTTTAATTTTTCAAAGCTTTATATGAAGTGAAAGCTGCACATTGATTGGTTGCTATGGGCAATAAATACAGCATTGTTGGGATTACAAGGGACCCCAAGATATGTTGTCGCTTGAGGCCACCTTCCTGAAGCAACAAGTCACACAACAGTATACAAAATGGATACCTAGTTAGAAACAACACTGAGTATGATAACTCTCGCCCACTGTACTTGAGTCAATTTATCCTCATGATGCCTTGACGCAAGCGTCATGACATAAGTACACCCCACATGACCTGTAAGGGCCAATCACAGGCGTCACTGGTCCCCATGACCTGTGGCATCACAGAAGAAGCCCAAAGATGGCAGGGAACACACACCGGACAGGTGAGGGAGCCTAGGAGAGATGAGAGAAGGTGAGTATCAGAGTTTATTATTTTACCGCACCTCCCTAGGACCTCCATATAATATACTCTGTGATCTGAAGAAACCCTGAAATCCAAAATTAAACTGGTGGGACTCGGGAGAACCTTGTGAATATTCGTGAAGTGTATTTGTAAGGGTCACCCATCTGTAATTGCAGAGTGTTGATATCACCATGGAAGCATCTGTATATGGTAGTGCATACAGCATGCTGTTGTGTTGTTATTAGAGATGAGCGAACACTGTTTGGATCAGCCGATCTGAACAGCACGCTCCCATGGAAATGAATGGAAGCACCTGTGACGCCGGCCGGCAGCCGGCAAAATCAGCGTCACAGGTGCTTCCATTCATTTCTATGGGAGCGTGCTGTTCAGATCGGCTGATCCAAACAGTGTTCGCTCATCTCTAGTTGTTATATTATACACTTTTAGTGTCCTTTTGATGGTATTATCACTGTCAATGCTCGTACTGTTGGACCTCAGGGTAATGTGACCCTTTGGCCATCACCTGTAATAAAGTCTTTACCGATGTCCATTGTGGTGGTATTTAAGGTGACATCAATTGAAATCACCTAATGTTGAGAGCTTTCTGTATCTGTGACAGGGCCGGCACAAGGTATCTTGATGCCCTAGGCTTAACTTAGGTGCACCCTCCACTGCCTCATGTACCTGGACACTAAAATCCCCACCAGCTGGCATAGATTTCAGGCATCATGTATGCTAACTGGCATCAAGAATAATACATTTAGCATACTGCCAACATGAAAGTGAGATAGGCGATGCAAACCACAAAAAAAAAAGTTTTGAATTTTTGTGAAAAATCCACTTTTATATGCCTTGTACACCAGATAAGACCTAATAAATGTGTCCCACTGCCACAAAAAACACTCCTCACATGAGATTAAAATTTTTTTAAAAAACAAGCTACGACTTTTAAGTGTGGAGAACAAAAATTAAGTAACAAACGAGGCCCCATTACTATAGGGTTAAATGAACATTATTACTAGTACTGTTACAGTATGTCGTATCATATAGATATAGCAGAGGTAATCACAACTGCATTTGGTTAAACTTCTGCAGCGTGATAATTTATCATAGACGTCAGCAGCAAATCTCATCTGTAATTGTAGATCTTATGATTCCTAGTCTGGTATTTCCCCAATTTTACCTATGAATGTAGTTACACTTTCTGATAGTTTTCAAGAACTATGTTCTGCCGTTATATTTTGCAATGCTATAAATCAATATCTCCTATGAAACTACGACTTCCAGCATGCTATTGCAGCCACCGACTGGGACTTCTAGTTTTAGATAAGACCTCTTTATCATCAGGTAAAGCATATATAGTAACCTAACATAAAACATATTAACTCCTCTCCTGTCTTACCATAGAAGGGTAAATGTGTATGGCGCCCACTGACTTCAATATAATAGTACAAATAAAGGGAATATTATAACCAGCTCATGTTCTGCTTCTTTCTGCAGCCACCAAATTAGTATGTTGTTTTAGTTTATTTTTCCTGTAGATGGTGCAATTGAGTTATGTGTGGACATTTCTGTACACTAGCGATGGGAAATTCAGTATATATTAGGTAGAAGCTTGGTTGTTACAGTAAGGTAAAGCTAAAGCACTTTATATCCCAGATGGCAGTATGTTCTGTCCTTATGTACCAGGGTCTGTTGTTTACTATGTGAATGGTGATTCCATACGTTATAAGTGATCAGCAAATGCAAAAAGAATAATATAATGTATGACAGCTATGCATAAACATTAGATGAAAAGTGCAAAATGACAATAATGTAAATACCAGTTCCCATGTAATAAATAAATGTATGTGTGTGTGTGTATATATATATATATATATATATATATATATATATATATATATATTCAATTTTATATTCAGCAATAGTTGATCCTATTTATAGACCATAGACGGCTATAAACAGATGCCCTATAGATTTGCCCGGTGGCTCCTGGTTAGGTATCATAACTTAATTCAATAGGAAGCTACAAGTTTTCTAAACTATATGTATATGTATAGGATAAAATAATTTCACGTCACTGATTCCCACAGTGACTTGTCCTATTTTTATATATGGCATCCAGTAGTTAAAGGGGTTTATTGGGATCATAAAGTTAAATGCAGGCAGCAGGGAAGAGATAGAAAATAAAATTGCATTCATACTTGCCTGCACCCTTCCCTCTCCTCCTGTCCTGAGCTGTCAGTCAGTGCTACCATTGTATGTGTATACAGTGCAGCTGTAGCAGTGATGTCACGTCGATGGGACCTCTGCAGTCAGTCCTATCACTCAGCTCTATACACACAGGACTGCGGCAGTGATGGCCAGCTCAGTAACCCTTTAAAGGGTTGACGGTTGAATCTGAGGGGTTAAAAACACAAGTTAGAGTTACCTACAATCCCATCCTTGTAGGGGGGAGATGCTGCCAGGAAAATTTATCTCCCTTTAGGAGATAACATGAGCACTGCCCTTGTTTATGACTATCATTGCACAGTAAATGGATAGCACAGTGTCCAGGTTATGACCCATCCTTAAGATATTCCATACATATGTGATAGCTAACAGCTAATATATAGCCCCCACATAGATCACCATACTATACTCTGCACTGAGCTGGAAGCTGTTGGCTCTGTGCCTTGTATAGTGGCTGAGCATAAGCCATAAATAAGAAAATCCTGGACAACCCCTTCAAAGCATTTCTGCCTGTACATATAGCAATATAGCATGATATGGGAAGGAATAAATTAAGAATATCTGTACTTATCCATAATATCCATACATCCTAACCGGCCAAAATTTGATGTGATTTCCCCAAATGTTCAGACACAACCCTGGCAAATTTGGTTTCTCTTAGTTCCAAAAGAGATGAGTCTTATGGACATTCTTGCAGGGTTGTCCCAATTTTACCAAAACAAACCTTGATAACTAAGGGGGCGTTCACACTACCGTCGGTGTCCGACATGTAGTGTCCGCTCCTAGTGTCCGCTCAAAATCTGTCATGGACACTAGGAGCGGACACTAGATGTGTCCGTGACACCTGTCATTCACTTTAATGTGAATCGGGTGCGTTCTTTTGCACTCCGTGCCCGTCCTTCCCTGTCCGCAAGAGAAGATGTCCGACTTCTCAAGCGGACAGAGGAACCCTGCATGCAGGGTTTTTCTGTCCGCTTGAGAAGTCGGACATCTTCTCTTGCGGACAGGAAAGGACGGGCACGGAGTGCAAAAGAACGCACCCGATGCCCATTAAAGTGAATGACAGGTGTCACAGACACATCTAGTGTCCGCTCCTAGTGTCCGTGACAGATTTTGAGCGGACACTAGGAGCGGACACTACATGTCGGACACCGACGGTAGTGTGAACGCTCCCTAAGTATGGGGGACCATCCACAGGGACCTCACTAGAAGGCATATTATGCTTCTGATATAGGAACCGATATATCCAGTCCTGATGGCACAGGTGCAACTTGAAACTGCCAAACTTACATACAAAGTGTGTAACAGGGCCCCCGACTTTTCATGTGCTTTTTAGGTCCCGTTCACATGGGCACAGAGGGGGCGGATTATGGCGCATAATCCACGTCATAATCCGCCCCCTCACAATGGTGGTCTATGGAGACCGCCAGGCTGCTTTTTTTCCGTGAGTGGCATACTGCTGCTCACAGAAAAAAGAAGTGGGCTGCCCTTTCTTCAGGCGGATTTCGCCTGGCGGCAGCTACCTCCGGAGTCGACCCATTGATTTGAGCTGATTCCGGGAGGAGGGGGTGCAACCTCGACAGTCGTGGCAGGCGGGTTTTGACCCGAGAATGACGTGTCTCCCTGCATCACTCTCGGTGCCAAAACCCGCTATACCGCCCCCTGCGTGAACTAGCACTTATAGTACTGAGGTTTTTTGCAACAGAGCAATGCTTGGACTGTCTCAGTCTCCGGTTCCATTGCCACTTGGCGCCATATGCATCACCATAATGAAATGGACAGTCAGCAGGACCATGAGCTGGACAATTCTGGATCTCCAGTCACATCTCATTGGATCTCTGAAATGTTTTAATTGCCAAATTCTGTTTTCAATAAACCAGTGGACTAGGCCAGAGATCATTTTCTGTTGAAAAGAGTAACCACAAGCCGTCAAAGCCAGATGAGAGCCCGGTTGTAATGAAAATAAATTGATGTCTTTGTTCCAAGTTTGGCTTGAGGCGGCAGAGCTGATTCATACGACCTAGTCTGACACCATTATTTTATCCATCTTTACATCTAGCCCAGATTCAGAATCTACTTGTAGTGAACACACCTGCAGAAAATACAGGAGAAATGTGTGCACCCGAAGCCAGGCACTGACTGTGGTATGCACACAGTAGGCAACTATAATGTTGTCTATACAAAACACACTGGACCTGTCCATGTTAAACAAGGTCATAGTAACATAATTGAGAGGGCTGGATAGAGAGAAACAAGTCCATTCAATCCAACCTATAAACCTACCAAATTGATCCACAAGAAGTCCAAAAACTCCTTGAGGCTGACATCAATTGCCCCACCAGTGGAAAAATGTCTTCCTTCCTAATCCAAGTATGTCAATCCTTGGATCAAAGTCTTATCCCAAACATTTCTAGGACCCAAGTCCATATTTAATAAGGGTTTCCAAGATTAGTAAAACAGACTATGTGACTGATGAACAAGATATGATATGGAGCGCCTCTGCTTTTTCAAACAGCATGGGTCCCATGATCAGACCCATGGATCTTCAATTGATGACTTATCCTAAGGATGGGTCATGAGATAATAAGTCCCAGAAACCTATTTAATATTTTAGATTAGGAATTGATTGGTTACTATTTATAACAAAAATGCCATAGGGAGTGCGGGTGTGGACCACTGCATTGCAATCGATTTGATTTGGGGTAAATCTTAGATAATGGAGTCTAACAGATTCCTTGGTATTCATCCTTAAACCCCTAAACAGAGATTTGGACTTCGCTGCAGAAAATCCTTAAGTTACATCTCCAAGTCACAGCCACATGTGCAGTCTCTGCCAGTACTAAATGAAAGGCAGAAGTTGTAGTCAAGAAGTCAGAAGTTCTCGCAATATGGGCAGTAGGCAGGATACAGATAAGTAGAGGTATTCACAACAATCTTAGTCAGCAACAGGAGAAGTCAGAAGTTGGAACCTGTTGCTCAGGAACAGGTTGAATGCTGGTCCCTCAAGTAGCCCGGTGAAGATAAAATTCTGTCAATATGGTGAATAGGTAGATGATCTGGCAAAGCAATACACAAGTAGAGGAAATCAGGACAAATCGGGGCAGTAACAGGAGAAAACAAAAAAAAAAAATCAGGATTTGGAACACTAAGGAACCCATTGCTCAGGAACAGATTGAGTGTGAGGGTGCCTGAAGATGCCTGGAGTGGCATAGTATTTCTAGGTTAGAACAGCATTTCCTTTTAAGAAGACCGGGGATCAGGATAAACATATGTGTGCAGAAAAGGCCGTATCTGAATATGTAGTAGGACAGCACAAGTGCCCACTGTAGGGAGGCAGCAGATTAAAGTGGGACTTGGTGGCACATGCAACGCAAAGTCATTATTTTTGTCAAGTTTTGATACAAGTTTTTGATAGATATGGCTGTTCTTGGACTTGCTGATATCATTAGGATTTTTCAGTTTTAGTTTATAGGGATTTTTGGTTGCCAGCATTGGCTCCTGCTATTTTATGTGTATGGGGAAACATTCTTCTGGTGTTAGTGGTTCATTTTGGAATCAATCCATTCCTGATTTAGGCCGTCTTCACATCTGCTTTGCAGCCTCCAGCTCAGATCCATCATATTTGATGGTGGAAGTGTTGAATGTGAAGGTCAATGGCTGGAGTATCAGCCAGGGCTCGATGAGATTTCAGTGCAGTACCACTTTGTCCAGTCAGTAAAGGGTAAATGAACATTTCAGAAATTCATTCTCTTGATCTCTCAAGATGAGATTTGGATTATTCCAGGAACCTTTAAAACTTGCTTTATAGAACGGATGACTTTGTGCCAAACACCGGCTACCATTTCCATCTCCGTAAAGCAATATGTTGCATTCTTTTGGTTAAGGACATTACAGTTTATTGGTTTTTTGGGGTTAAATTATTTGGCTATGCGCTCCTCCCCCTGCAGGGGTGTGATCACGACACACTTTTATTTTCATGGTGCTGCCAAATTTGTGCTCTGAAGCTATTTCGCTATGATTTATGCCAACCACATTCTTTTGATGATGCATCTTTTATGAGCAAGAGACGGGCCCGGTTCCTGATAAGTATACGCTTAGCAACTGTTATTATCCAATTACCAAACCGTCTGCAGGATAGGTCATGTATCTCTGTATACTACACACACACAACTCCAAGCGCCGAGGCTTTGAAGACCCAATTGATGTGACGCTGTGAAGCAGATCTTATGAGATGAATCAAACACATCACTTTTCCCGCTTTCATGCCACACAGAGGGAGAACGGCAGCCAAAGAAACATTTGCCAATTTACTGACAGCACAGACTCCATAGAAGCAGATTAACAAGATGAGAGGTGGTAAATATGTCCATCATGATATTTCTCCAGTTTTATAGAACATGAATCAGCAATCGTGTTTTTCGTTGTCAGCAGCAGATTTCAGAAATTTGCTGGCGATCGGCAGCTTTTTTTTGTGTTACTTTTATAGAGGCTGCTTAGTATTAGGCAAGTTCATCTCAAAGAATATACAAGATAAATTCATAAAGAAAGTTCTCTGTGCTGCATTGTCTTTGGCTGGATACAACTGTGGTGCCACATATGTTTCATCCCTAAATGGCTTCTTAAGAAGAGGCCCAACAACAGACTCCTGTTTCAGGGTATTTGCCCCTCATCGAGAAGCAGGATACTAACTGACTATGTGACAGATATTAGAAGGGGCTTCCTTTCAAAGAGTGGAGCTAAAGCAAGTTTTCCATTTACCTTTAAAGGGGTATTCCCACATCGCATACTCACTAGTCTTCACTGCTGTAAATTCTTCTTTCTTCCTGGTTTCTTGCATCATTTGGTGGGCGGGATTTCACATGCAACCTGCTGTTTAGCTCCACCCCAAATTAGCTCCTCCCTCCCCCCTGAGAGCAGCAGCTACATCACTTGACTTTTGAGCAGGTAAGTCAAGGGCTGTGTCAACAATGAATTGAATAAAGTAAGATAGTGGACAAACAAAGCAGTTTTGCTGAAGCAGTGTATTTAGGAAAAGTCTTCCATCCACAATAACAAGAAGTATAGATAGTATCCTTGTGATGGGACAACCCCTTTAAGTAGGATTTATTTGCATCACTAAATGGTGGAACATTAATGATCATGTGTTGTTGATACAGTTAGTGTAGCAATGGACACCATACTGTAAGTGGGTGAAAGTAGAGGTCTGATCTAGACTTTTTTTTGGTAAAATAAAATGATTTTGATATCGGGGCCATATAACACTAATGTGTACAACTGTATGCATTTAGGGGTCTGTGAAAAAGAAGGACAGTGCCATGTGCTGTCCATGCTCTCCACTGACCCATGCACTTCAATAAATGAGGCCAAACTGCAAAATAGACCGTAATAGGACATAAGTTTTAAGGCCTCATATGGATTTGGTAACATCATGGTAATACGTATGGGAAATTAGAAATGAAAGGGTCTGTGTGCTAGCCATAAAATAAAATTTAAAGCACATGGACCAAAAAATGGTCATGGGCATGTAGCCTAAGGTCCTCAGGCTATATGTGGAAACAATGAGGTGGATTTAGTAACGGCTGGCTAAGTCATAGGGTAGGCATCTGGGGTGTTCAAAGAGGGTGGCATGGATTTTATGAATAAAAAAAAATCTAAAACGGGCAAATGAAGAGTAGATATGGGAGTCAGTACTCCCTATTACAGATATTAATTTGACAGTAATATGGAGTAGATATTATAAATAAGAATGCTAGGGACTGTTGTAGAGAAGGGAACTTTGAGATGAACTTTAGGCATCTGGGGAATAGGTTGCATTCTGGGTAAAAGATAGCTGGTCCTGCCCCTGATAGATCGACAAACAACTTGGCATACATCCTTGCCACCTGATCATGCTCACAGATTGATGTGGTCTTTCGTATAGCACCCATCAATACCAATTCTTTTTGAGAGTTGTGCCTGTGAAAGATACTTTCCTGGCATCCTTAACTTGCTTGACAATACTCATTGGAATTATTTAGGAAGAGCAATTGTACTAACCCATTGCAGTATTGTAGGCGGTGATAATCTGCCAAACCAGCAGGTAGACGGAAATCCCATCCAGGGCTACTGGAAAATGAAGGAAGAAAAACCAATGGACCCAGTGGAAATAGACTGGCAACATTTTACTCATGACAATGTGATCCTAGTCAACACCATCTGATTTTTTGCTTTTTTATTTTTCCAAAGCTAAGGCACATACTCCTGAACCAGTAAGATTTTTGAAGACAGACAACCTCTTGCAATGGAAGAACAGGTCATCTCCGACCAATTCCCAGCCCCGTTAAAAAATAACTTAAATTGCTATATTTTCTTGAATTATTATTGTGTAGACCAGGAAGGACACTGATAGTAGATAGTATTGCTGATTGATCACCAACATTCGTTCCTCCTGGTCTAGAAAACACTGGAGTTGGAAAGAGGAACTGCTCAAGGGTTATTTTTTAATAGTTTCTGGGACCTTTCTTACAGAACTATATATCAATCTGCTGAATCTGGATCCCTTTAATCCCAACTAAAATTCTGGATATTGCGGGTAAGTCATTAGGAAGTAGTGTCAGTGACTGTATACCAGTGATATATACAGCTCCCTTGGGTCTTATGTTTGTTTTTACTTTTTTCTTACAATTTAGATGCTTTTTCCCTAACAGATCGCGTGGGAAAACAATGCTAGTTTTGATTAAATCCTTGTGGTACCCAAGATGGAGGTCACATGGGAATGTTTGATTTCCTTTTTTAACCATTTAGGGCCTTAGAATTGTCACTAGTTTATGTGAGATTAATAGATACGTTCTAATTTAGACGTATTAATAGATCCCAAAATAAAAATATATGGATAACAGGATGACCTTTAGAAGTCTCAGAACAGCTGTATGCAAGGATTATCTGCGCTATACACTGCTATACACCAATGGTTCTCAATAGGAATTTGACAAGAAGAGTGGTCTTTAGCAATTCCAAGATGTGGTATAAACTTCTTAATTAAAGTAGACTCTTCATCATGTCAAAAAAACCTGATAGCATACATCATGTGATAGGTGGAGCATTTTGGTATTTTGTTTATCCAAATCCATTCAGCCATTCCAAACAAGTAAACCATTCTATTGTTAATACATATCAAGGTCTGCTAGCCAAGTGGGTGGTAACACTGTGGTTTATCCTGGGGCAGAGTCTCTGTGTGCTATATTTCATACAGTGTTGCCACCCACTTGGCTAGTACATTCATGGATCCCTCCAATGTTATCTTCTGACATGTTTTATATGGAATGTATTGGATACATGAATGTTAAATTCTTATTTTGAAGATGAAATCTGAGTTCGTTTTCAACATAGAGTTAAAAATCTAGAAGAAATATAAAAGTAATTGAAATCCGAACTTCAAGATTTAGCAATGATATTGAAGTGTTGGACACAAAAAGATGTTTCCCACAATGCAAAGAATTTTTGTTCCTTGTAAAATTGTTAATGGGCATATAATATAATTATTTCACTTGCTCCAGAGTGTTCTGATTACTCAGTATATAAATATGTTGCAATATTGCAAATTCAGCAATACAACAATGATATGTAATTTCCAATATTATGAAGAGATGACCCAAGCTTTCACCGAGGCCTTATTACAATAAAGCCAAATTTCACATAAAGTATAGGCCTATGTAATGCAAGTCTATGTGGCACCACTAAAGTGTTATTACCCAGTGTTACATGCCCTAGAGGAAAGAGTAGGTTAAGAGATACATTTTCTGCGTACCACTACATCCATAGTTACATAGTAGATGATGAGGTTGGATAAATACATTACTCCATCAAGCCCAACCTATAACCCTACAATCCCTACAGTGTTGATCCAGAGGAAGGCAAAAAAACCCATGAGGCTCATGCCTATCTCAAGGGAAAAAATTCCTTCCTGACTCCAAATCTAGCTCTCAGTATAACAATAATAATAATAATAATAATACATTTTATTTATATAGCGCCAACATATTCCTCAGCGCTGTACAATTTGTAGGGTTCAAATACAGACAGAAAGATACATTACAAAGAAAGTCATTTCACACAATGGGACTGAGGGCCCTGCTCGCAACAGCTTACAATCTATGAGGTAGAGGGGGTGACACAAGCGGTAGCAGGGGCGGCATTGCTTATGCAGAGGTCAGACACTTTTGTAATAGAGGTTACTGTCATTACACAAACATAAAGCTTTATGAGCCGTCAACAGTCGTGTCCTTCAACATGTGGATGGAGCATGGACCTATAAAGTTAGCCTGAAATGGCATCATATCATGTGGGGAAATGTGGGAGCGGGGACAGAGGAGGGTTAAGGGTTTACGTTAGAAATTGTGATAGGCTTGTCTGAAAAGATGCGTCTTTAGTTTGCGTTTGAAACTGTAGAAATTGGGAGTTAATCTGATTGTCCGGGGTAGAGCATTCCAGAGAAGTGGTGCAGTTCGGGAGAAGTCTTGTATACGAGCGTGGGAGGTTCTGATAATAGAGGATGTAAGTGTTAGGTCATTGAGTGAATGGAGAGCACGGGTAGGGCGGTAGACAGAGATGAGGGAGGAAATGTATGGAGGTGCGGCATTATGGAGAGCCTTGTGGATGAGAGTGATGACTTTATATTTTATTCTATAATGAATAGGCAGCCAATGTAGCGACTGGCACAGACCAGAGGCATCGCTGTAGCGTCTAGCCTGATAGATGAGCCTGGCCGCTGCATTCAGAATAGATTGTAGAGGGGAGAGTTTAGTGAGGGGAAGACCGATTAGTAAGGAGTTACAGTAGTCAAGGCGAGAATGAATCAGAGACAATAAGTGTCTTTAATGTATCTCTGGTAAGGAAAGGGTGTATTCTGGAGATATTTTTGAGGTGGAGGTGACATGAACGTGCGAAACCCTGGATCAACATGTCCTTAAAATCTAGAGTCCATAACCTGTTATATTTTTCTCTTCAAGAAAGGCATCCAGGCCCTCTTTGAACTTGTGTAATGAATCCAACCATGCCAGTATTTGTCTCGGAAAACATCTTTAGGCTAAGGCCCCATGTTGCAGATTTTGTTGTGGTTTTCTGAGTTAAAGCCAAGAATGACTACAAAAGGAATGGGAAATATATAGGAAGTTTTTATACTTCTACCTTCTGCTCAGTCTAGTCCTGGCTTTGGCTTAAAAAAACGCAACAAAATCTGCAACAAAAAAAAGCTGCGTTTCAGCAACATGGGGACTTAGCAGAGTTTAACCATACATTTAACACTTTAAAAATACTGTGGCATAGAGTGTTATGTTGGATATGTTAAAATATCTCACCTCAACAAGATAATTGTGATTTTTCTGCGTAGAAACATATCTTTTTTATAATAATGCTTTACAAAGTTACTCTTAACGGTGACCTTTCATGTTCTCTGGCACCCGCAGTTTTATATACTGCTGAAAGCTGATGGTAAGTGCCCAGTTGTCGGATATATTGGTGAGATTGGTTTTGGCACAATATCCCTTCACCGTCAGAAGGGCAGACCTTATAGCCTAGTGTCTTTGCTGGATGGTAAGGAACTCCCCCCGCTGACAGTACAATGCTATAGAAGAGTACTATTGGGTGAGGGGGGCACTAATGGCACTGATATCTCCTGGACCCGGTCGCACATCGGGAAAGCTGACAGTGCGCTGAATTCAGTGCACTGTCAGCTTTCTAGCAGTGTATAATACCGCGGGTGTCAGAGGACATGAAAAATCCATTTTAAATGCATATTCTGATTACTTACTGCCATAGGTATAGATGACAGAGTTCCTTTCAATTATTCTTCCCAAAATGAGCATTCCTGAAATTTATAGGACAGGTTATACAGTAGTTGATACAGACAAAGAGAAAAAAGACAATTTGTGAAAGTTGCATAAACACGGAAAATCCCCTATAGTAACCTGCTAGTATGTGACAGCAATACAAGCCTGTTTAGTATGTGAACCATTGAGCTATAGGACTAGAGCCTGTTGTCAGTCTCTCTATAATCTCGGGCGTCAGGAGTGGCTTCCTTATGATAGTCTCCTTAATGAGATCTGTGTGTAATTTTGATAATTACTATATGTAACGTTATTACAAAAGGTGTTAACATGTGTAATGTTACATGATATTACAATGATATTACAAATGATATAAGAACATAAGTCTGTATAGAGAAGAAGACATAGCCTTAAAAGGTTAGTATTAGAGATGAGCGAACACTAAAATGTTCGAGGTTCGAAATTCGATTCGAACAGCCGCTCACTGTTCGAGTGTTCGAATGGGTTTCGAACCCCATTATAGTCTATGGGGAACATAAACTCGTTAAGGGGGAAACCCAAATTCGTGTCTGGAGGGTCACCAAGTCCACTATGACACCCCAGGAAATGATACCAACACCCTGGAATGACACTGGGACAGCAGGGGAAGCATGTCTGGGAGCATAAAAGTCACTTTATTTCATGGAAATCCCTGTCAGTTTGCGATTTTCGCAAGCTAACTTTTCCCCATAGAAATGCATTGGCCAGTGCTGATTGGCCAGAGTACGGAACTCGACCAATCAGCGCTGGCTCTGCTGGAGGAGGCGGAGTCTAAGATCGCTCCACACCAGTCTCCATTCAGGTCCGACCTTAGACTCCGCCTCCTCCGGCAGAGCCAGCGCTGATTGGCCGAAGGCTGGCCAATGCATTCCTATGCGAATGCAGAGACTTAGCAGTGCTGAGTCAGTTTTGCTCAACTACACATCTGATGCACACTCGGCACTGCTACATCAGATGTAGCAATCTGATGTAGCAGAGCCGAGGGTGCACTAGAACCCCTGTGCAAACTCAGTTCACGCTAATAGAATGCATTGGCCAGCGCTGATTGGCCAATGCATTCTATTAGCCCGATGAAGTAGAGCTGAATTGTGTGTGTTAAGCACACACATTCAGCACTGCTTCATCACGCCAATACAATGCATTAGCCAGTGCTGATTGGCCAGAGTACGGAATTCGGCCAATCAGCGCTGGCTCTGCTGGAGGAGGCGGAGTCTAAGGTCGGACCTGAATGGAGACTGGTGTGGAGCGATCTTAGACTCCGCCTCCTCCAGCAGAGCCAGCGCTGATTGGCCGAATTCCGTACTCTGGCCAATCAGCGCTGGCCAATGCATTCTATTAGCCCGATGAAGTAGAGCTGAATGTGTGTGCTAAGCACACACATTCAGCACTGCTTCATCACGCCAATACAATGCATTAGCCAGTGCTGATTGGCCAGAGTACGGAATTCGGCCAATCAGCGCTGGCTCTGCTGGAGGAGGCGGAGTCTAAGGTCGGACCTGAATGGAGACTGGTGTGGAGCGATCTTAGACTCCGCCTCCTCCAGCAGAGCCAGCGCTGATTGGCCGAATTCCGTACTCTGGCCAATCAGCGCTGGCCAATGCATTCTATTAGCCCGATGAAGTAGAGCTGAATGTGTGTGCTAAGCACACACATTCAGCACTGCTTCATCACGCCAATACAATGCATTAGCCAGTGCTGATTGGCCAGAGTACGGAATTCGGCCAATCAGCGCTGGCTCTGCTGGAGGAGGCGGAGTCTAAGGTCGGACCTGAATGGAGACTGGTGTGGAGCGATCTTAGACTCCGCCTCCTCCAGCAGAGCCAGCGCTGATTGGCCGAATTCCGTACTCTGGCCAATCAGCGCTGGCCAATGCATTCTATTAGCCCGATGAAGTAGAGCTGAATGTGTGTGCTTAGCACACACATTCAGCTCTACTTCATCGGGCTAATAGAATGCATTGGCCAATCAGCGCTGGCCAATGCATTCTATTAGCTTGATGAAGCAGAGTGTGCACAAGGGTTCAAGCGCACCCTCGGCTCTGATGTAGCAGAGCCGAGGGTGCACAAGGGTTCAAGTGCACCCTCGGCTCTCCTACATCAGAGCCGAGGGTGCACTTGAACCCTTGTGCAGCCTCAGCTCTGCTACATCAGAGCCGAGGGTGCGCTTGAACCCTTGTGCACACTCTGCTTCATCAAGCTAATAGAATGCATTGGCCAGCACTGATTGGCCAGAGTACGGAATTCGGCCAATCAGCGCTGGCCAATGCATCCCTATGGGAAAAAGTTTATCTCACAAAAATCACAATTACACACCCGATAGAGCCCCAAAAAATTATTTTTAATAACATTCCCCCCTAAATAAAGGTTATCCCTAGCTATCCCTGCCTGTACAGCTATCCCTGTCTCATAGTCACAAAGTTCACATTCTCATATGACCCGGATTTGAAATCCACTATTCGTCTAAAATGGAGGTCACCTGATTTCGGCAGCCAATGACTTTTTCCAATTTTTTTCAATGCCCCCGGTGTCGTAGTTCCTGTCCCACCTCCCCTGCGCTGTTATTGGTGCAAAAAAGGCGCCAGGGAAGGTGGGAGGGGAATCGAATTTTGGCGCACTTTACCACGCGGTGTTCGATTCGATTCGAACATGGCGAACACCCTGATATCCGATCGAACATGTGTTCGATAGAACACTGTTCGCTCATCTCTAGTTAGTATCATTGTCTATCTATCTATCTATCTATCTATCTATCTATCTATCTATCTATCTAGTAAAAAGTTTCAGGGTCCATTCACACAGGTTTTTGGTGAGAATTTTGGCAAGGAAAAAATCCGCTTCAGGAATTAGGAAATGTTTTTTTCCTCCAGCACAGTGTATGGACGTTGAAAAACTGCCAGCGTTTTTTCCACGCAGTTTTTGCCAATACCACATGGATTTTCCACCTCCCATTGACTGTGTTGGTTTTTGCAGGTGGAATCCGCCTGAAGAAAGCAGAAAAAAAAGCTAGCGGAACTCATAGAACTCTATGGGGAGGCGTTTTTTCCACGTGGATACTGACACAGATTCAGCGTCAAAATCCTCGCCAAAAAACTCTGTGTCAATGGACCCTTAGGCAGGTTTGGAAAAATGCTGAAAGGTATGAATGCTTTCAGTAATGGAAGGGTTAATAATTTACTTTTGTCAATGGAGCAAATGAAGTGTATGAATAAAGCAGAACTCTAAATCCCACCATTATTTGGTGTGACCGCCTTTTGCCTTCCATCAATTTTTCAAGGCACACTTACAGACAGTGGGAGATTGTTGCCACCATCTTGGAGAAATAAACACAGATCTTCTGTGGATGTAGACTTACTCCAATCCTTCTGTCTCTTCGTGTATTCCCAGACAGACTGAATGATGTTGAAATCAGGAGTCTGTGGGGTCATATCATCACTTCCATGTCTCCTCCTACAGAGAGCAAAGATTGATGAGATTTACAGTAGATTTCTCTTTATTTCATTCACTTCTTTTTATTTGACAAAAATGAACTATTAACCCTTCTATTTCTGAAAGCATTCTTACATTGCTTTTCCACATATGACTTATATATTTATTACTAGCCCTTCCCCGCGACTTCGTCTGCGGGTTGTTGGAGTGGTTGTTCCGCCTATATTCAGCAAGTTGCTGCCGTCGATGGTTTGCCTGCTCCAGCGTTTTGGCAGCTCTCAAGCTGTCCTACTGCTGAACTTGTTCCTCATACTGTGCTGTGATTATTCTGGCATCTCAGCAGCTCGCTGGGACACCACATAATGAGCATGTTGTTGGTGTTGATGATCCGGCATTTCGACAGCTGTTAAGCTGGCCTGTCGCTAAACGTGTTCCTCGTGCTGTGCCCGGGATTGTTCCAGCATCTCAGCACCTTGCTGGGACGCTATATAATGAGCGTTTTTTTGGCGTTGATGATCCGCATGCTCTGGCGTTGTGGCAGCTCTCAAGCTGGTCTGTTGCTGAATTTGTTCCTCGCGCTACGCCTGTGATTGTTCCTGCATCTCAGCAGCTCGCTGGCAAGCCATATAATGGGTGTGTTGTTGGCGTTGATGATCCGCATGCTCCAGCTATTCGGCAACTCTCAAACTGGCCTGCCGCTGAACTCGTTCCTCGTGCTGTGCCTGTGATTGTTGCAGCATCTCAGCAGCTCGCTGGGACACCATATAATGGGCATGTTGGCAGCTCTCAAGTTGTCCTGGAACTGAAGTTTTTCTTCGCACCATGCCTGTAATTGTTCCGGCATCTCAGCAGCTCACTCTGCTGACCTTTGGCTTCCTTCATAGCTCTCATTATATGTGACAAATTAGATTTTCTTTTTCCAGTCATGTTTAAGAATTGACAAACTGCCAATTTGGATTAAAGGTGTTTGCCCATGTCAGTTTGTCTGCACTGCCTGGAGCAGATCAGATAATATGGAAATGTGTGTACACAAACCACTGAGGGTTAGCGTGTGTTTACACAGAGAGATAACAGCCCTGGGACCTGACCTAAGTTGCAGCAAAGAGCAGTGTAATATAGTATGTGAACATAAATTCATAACAGTCGTGAAGCCATGTCATTTACCTGGATAAAAAGTAGTCTATTATTTATCAAGGTTACAATCTATCTGTGTGCCAAATTTCATTTAAACACATAAACTTTCACATCTATAATATTAGTAGGATAAAAAGGTACTTTTAATGTTGCTAATGTTGGTATTTAAAAATAATCTCAAATATTTAATTTTTCACACTGGCTCAAGGAGCTCACTTGTCAGCTTTGCCATGTAGCCCAGGACAAAGTTGACAGAGTCATTTCATTATCAATGTAGGGTGGGGGATATCACTATTTTATTTTTGTGAGCTACTTTATAAACTGACCAAGGCAAAAGATCTACTACCCACTTCTTGTGGGCGGGGCCGGGATGGGCCTGTGGGCATGACGGGGTGTGTCTGTGGCGGAGATGGGCATGTAGGCTGGGTTGGGCGGAGCATGAGAGCAGGAGACAGTGGCGTTCTGTGGCCGCCCAGGGATCCCCGGTGTCTGCTTGTTCACAGCGCAGGCTGAGAGTTATCTCTGGACACCGGCAGGTTGGGGCTGCGGCAGCCCCACCTGCCAGTGTCCGGAGATGACTCTCAGCCTGCGCTGTGAACAAGCAGCACCCCGGCTCCCTTCATCCCTAAGAGCGAGGAGCGCGTCATCCCCCGGAGCTGCTGCTGGCCGGCCTGCAAGTGTTCGGAGTGCTTGTTCACAGCGCAGAGTCAACTCTCAGCCTGCACTGTGAACAAGCAGACACCTGGGATCCCTGGCTGCATCCCACGATCGACCCATACGTCCTTTGCAATCGACTGGTAGATCGCAATCAACGTATTCGGCACCCCTGCCCTATAATATGCAGGTACTTTGGTACAATTTCTTTTTTCTGCCTTTTGTTATCATCCATTGCTTTAGCCTGCCTTGTTCTGTTATTGGTCCACATGTATACATGTATGTAGATAGGCCTGTTAGTTTATTTTTGGCCATGCGGCAGAGTAGATTGCCTGTTTCCTTAGCTGTGGGCCCCATGGCAATTGCTGTGCCTGCTACCATTGTTGTTTTGCTCTCGCTGTTGCATTTTCAATAATTTAATTCTGTGTTCCCATAGATTCCCTGTCAAGGAAAAATCAAGCCATGGGCAACAGTAATAGATATAGACATATTTTGGATGAGTTATCTTTTACTTTTGCATATGGGCATTAGGACCACAAATGTCTCGCTAACCACAAGGGTGGGGCCCTCCGTTTTTCTCATGATTAGGAGAATAGTTGTCACAATGAATAAATGAAATACTACACACAATTTTTGGACATGGTGGATATCATGCACATCTGATCCAAACACAAAACAGCTGCGGACTCATATATTATGAATGCTATCTATTATGTGTAAATACTATTCTGCAAGTAGAAAACTCATCTAGTCAATATAACCCATTTATTAACCTATCACAGACTTTTATTGGACTATTGGACTATGCTTTCACATAGAGTAACGCGCTGCTCATTCTGACACGTAAAAACGTGTCAGAGTGAGCTCTGTAAAACAAAATCGCATTGACTTCAATGGGTGCCGTCTTACGCACCCTATGCATTGAAATCAATGGGAGGCTTTTTAACCCATTGATTTCAATGTGTAGGGTGCGTAAGATGGCACCCATTAAAGTCAACGGAATTCTGATTTACAGCGCTCACTCTGACATGTGTTTATGTGTCAGAATGAGCAGCGTATTACTCCGTGTGAAAGCAGCCTTACTATGATACCGCTGGTGCAAACAACAGGCCTTTGACTTAGTAATCTGCAGACAAGATGCCAGAAATAACTATATTTTGCTATAAATAATGTTTATCCTGGGCTACCTTGAGGTCCTCTTCAGTGGTCTTTCAGCATGTCTTGCAATCCTGGGTGATGTCAGGACGAAATCACTTAGACCTGTGAATTGTCCCTTGGTAGCTTGGGGTGGGACAACATCATGATGCTTGGAGACCCCAGAGTATAATAGTGACTTGCGTGTGGAGGACCCCAAAAGTTTTGGCTTGGGTCAAGTCCAATACTTTTGGAAAACTAGGGTCGAATCCAGTTCAATCCTAATCAATTCACCCATCTCTATATAATGACCAGCTCTTCATTGGCGAGATATCGTCACTCCATAGGGAGAGACCACCATTTAGGTGTGTGGAGTCTTATTAAGCCATGAGCTCTCCACTGTGCAAAGGAACATGGGAAGAATATGCAAATCCCCTTCCATGATGTAATTAGGAAGTTAGTGCCTCAGTCATGCACAGCTCTTGGTTGTTATTCATCTATATTTAGTCTAGTGTGTCCAGTAGTCTATGTGCCACTTTAGACATCTCTACAACTGAAGTGTACTGTGATGTCTATTGTTTTGACTTCTATACCTAATAGGCCTTTGGTGAGGTAAGTTGTCTGGATTCTTTTATACTGTTTTCTTCTTCCTTCCAAGGGACAATATGACAATTAAGTAATTGAGATATTATGTAATGTCCTTGATACTCCAAATAGCTCATTGGCATATCAAGAAAAGGTCTAATAGCTCAGCAATGGAGTCACTGACCGGAAAGCAGAAAAAAGCATTTTACCCCTTTAAAGCTATACAAAGCCGTCCCTGAATTCCACTATTTTTGCCAATTAAATTTAATTTAAAATTATGGAATATATCAAAAGAGACATAAATGCTCATGGCATAGTTTTGCCTCTGTAGAAATCACGATTCACACCTGAGATATTGGGGGGAATTTATTAAAGGGGTTGTCCAGGATAAAAAGACAATTTTATATTAAACTAAACATTCCTCCCCCATTTACTTTATAAATCACTTTTACTATCAAAAGTGAATATTTGCCATGAAAGCTGGAGCAATCATGTGACCGCCCCAATCATATCTTTATAGTATCCTGTGACTCTTCGTCTCGCTGCTTCCGGAGATGGGGGTCACATTATATATACTCATTCTATCACCTCCCCTCTTCTGCCATCCCCAGCCCTTCCCTTCTGTCCATTCACTTCCCATCCCCTCAATAAACTCCTCCTGTCTCCAGCCCTCCCCTCCCATCTCCTCATTTTCCATCACCTCCCCTCACTACACTCCTCCCATCTCCAGCCCTGCCCTCCTGTCTCCTCACTTCCTGTACCCTCCCCTCACTACTCTGTTCCTGTCTCCAGCCCTCCCCTCACTATAGTGCTCTCATCTCCACCCCTGCCGTCCCACCTCCTCACTTCCCATCCCCTCCCCTCACTACACTGCTCTTGTCTCCAGCCCTCCCCTCCCATGTATTCACTTCCCATCCCTTCCCCTCACAACACCAAACCCAGAATACTTACCTTTCCATCCTGCTGTCTCCTCTCCAGTTGTGTCATCAGCGATGCGCACAGCGAGCTATTGCACATGCGAGAACCAGCTAGCTAGGGAAAAAAGGAGGGGGACAGTGAGTGTGAAAGGGAAGTATAGTATGGAGATCTAGCCATCTATAGATGGCTGCTGAGGGTGTAGTGGGCGTGCTAGCTAAGGAAACAGGGAGGGGGAGTGTGTGAGAAAGGGTGGGGGTCAGTCAGTGAGAAAAAGAGGAGAAGTGAGGAATCCTGGAACTTGTAGGAAACACAGCTTTTTTTTTGTTGAAATAGGAACAAGTATTTATACTTATCCCTTCTGATCAATCCTCTCCTGGCTTTGGCTCAAAAAAAACACAGCAAACAAAAAAAGCTGCATTTCCACAACATGGGGCCGTAGCCTAAAACTGGCATTTTCTACTCTATTTTCTATACCAGTCTTAATTCTCCACTGGCCTAAGATGCACCTGAAGAGATGCTCTGGCATCTTACAAATTCTGATGCATGCGTAGAGGTCCCGCGGACCAGATATAAAATCTACACTGGCATTGATTTCAGGTGTTCATTTTGGTTGGGAAAGTGGTGAATGGGATTGAAAACCAACAATCTGGAGACTCTTTGGTGGAAAATAGAGAAACGCACCTTTAGGCTGAGTTCACACATAGTTTTTTGGCCAGGATTTTGAGACCGAATTTTGGACACCTGTATATCCTAATTGGGTTTAGAAGAAGGTGACCAAGGCAATTAAGAAATTGGGAGGATTGCAATGTCATGACAAGTTATCTAATATGGAGTAAGCCCATTTGAAGACTAAGGTGAGAGAGGGCTGATCTAAGTATAATATACAAATATTGGAATAGACAGTAGAGAGATTGTAAGGCTCTTCATATATCTAGTACTGTAACAATGACAAACCATGACATGTAGCGGTAAGAAGGTTTCACCATCAACATGTTTTTGTTTTGTTTTTTACCATAAGTGCAGCCATAAGACTATGAGATGTTTCATTCATTGTAAGTTCAGAGGGACTTGGATGTCTTTCTTAAAAGTAATAATATCACAAGTTATGGATACTAGATTTCTGCAGATGGGTTGTTGACCCAAGGATTTTTTTCTGAGTGCCATATTTGAGGCTGGGAAGACATTTCTTATTCCCTAAAACTGCTCACTGGCTGTGATGTCCAAGATCCCTTCTGCTGATTGTCCTCAGCATCACTTGCAGCAGGGATTTCCACTGGAAGAAAACAACAGACCGGGATGACCAGAGGCATCGGAGGCATCGGTGCACCGGGGAAAAGTGAGTGTGATTTTTCTAATTTTTGTTGCATGGACAACCTCTTTAAGGATGAACACAGTAGTTTGGAAACTGGTGCACGTCTTTTTTAACCATATCAGCTATATATGTATGCATCTGACCACAACTGTAATAGGGGGCAGCAGAGAGTCGCATTTTGAGATTCCTTGACCCCAGTTATGTATTGAGCCACATTTTTTTTTTAATGTAGATTTGTGAGCCCCACATAGAGCTCATAATGTATATTTTTCCCTATCAGTATGTTTTTGGAATATGGGATGGAAATCGCTGCAAACACTGGGAGAACATACAAACCCCTTGCAGATGGTTTTCTGCCCTTGGCGGGATTTGAACACCAGGACTCCAGCGCTGCAAGGCTGCAGTGCTAACCACTGAGCCACATATTATACACAACCGTTAGTACTATTTTACAGCATAGCGCCATGTTCTGGTCTTTCATGTTGTACAATACAGTAACCTGATGCTCGTATGTGCATTGAAGTTCTGGTGTATTCCTTGCCAGGATGTGAGATTCCCTTCCTCGGGGTTGCTAAGCAGCATTTGTCTCATAAATAGGTGCCTTATCCTGAAAGGGAGATGAGCTGTGAGGGAAAACAGGGAATTCACTTGGCTCCAGCTCCGGCTTCGACAGGAGGACATGTATGGGAAGGATGGGGGTGAAATTTGTATTTTGCTTGGAAAAATAAAGACCAGAAGGTAACACTATGCACAGATTCTTTACTTAGTTCAAGATGTTTCCAAGGAGAAGCAAGGAAGGGAGGGGGGCAGATGGAATTGGGGGCATATAATGTTTGAAACCTTGGGAGGATCTGTTAGGCGTTGGCTGTCAGGCTTTGGAAGACTGCCGAATAACACCTTCATATAGTATTCCCTTAACTCCTTCATTACCACTTGCTTTGTATAGACTGCCTGCAGCTTCTAGTGCATAGACCTGGCATTGTACATGATTCAGTAACTGACTGCATGGAATAGTTTCTTTTCCTATTAGCATACACTATGCAGCAGTGTCATATTGGAATTCCCTGGCTTACCAGAAGAAATGATCTTGAGGGTCCACCATCCAACTATAAGGAACATATACATGTCTACTTTTACTTGCATTGAAAACTCATCATTAGTTAGGAGGGAATCTGTCTTCTGAAGAAGACTGTCTTTGCGGTATTACAGGCCATGCAGGCTTTTCTGAGAATTCAAGGAAAGAACATAGTTTGGCATTAAGGGGGTTGTTTAGGACTGTAAGCTTGATGACTTTCCCCTAGGATAGGTTATCAATTGAAGATCTGTGGTATCAGACACCTGGGACCCCCATGGGCCAGCCGTTTGCAGCGGCACTCCCTGAGCACTGTTTCGGCTTTACGGACAATGAGATGTCAGTTCATCAGTCACATGACCTATTAGCAGCTCAGTCCTATTCAACTGAATGAGCTGAGCTGCAATACCAAGCACGGCCCGAACACTACAGCGTCTTCAAACAACATGGGCCTCGGTGTCAAAACTCCTGCTGATCTTTCATTTTCAGCCTATTCTAGGCTTTGGACATCAGCTATCTAGCAGGGGCGTAACTACCGTGGTAGCAGCAGTAGCAGCTGCCACAGGGCCCGGGCCATTAGGGGGCCCGGTGACAGCCGCTACCGCTGCATTTTTTTTTTTTAAATAGTCCGTTACGGGCCCCATTCACTTGCCGATCCTGGCTGGGCCGTGATCGGCAAGTGACACCGCGGGCCCCACAAACACTATCATTATACTCGGGGGTCTTTGCAGACCCCCGAGTATAATGATCAGCGGACCGGGAGACGTAAGGAACATAACAAACAGTGTTACTTACCTCTCCACGATCCTGCCTCCGGCCTCCCTCATTCGTGTCTGACGTCACATGACCCGGGTCTGCTTCCCGGGTCATGTGACGTCCGACGTCATTAATGCAGGACAAGAGCAGCAGCCGGCAGCCGACAGCCTAGGAGCCGGGCACAGGTAAGCAACTGTTTGTTTTTTTTTTAATGTTTTTATTCCCCCGGGTCTCCGATTATTATACTCTGGGGCCTGAAAAGACCCCAGAGTATAATAATTGTTTATGGATGTCCACAGTGGGACATAATATTGTGTGCAGGGGCCACTATTGGGGTTAATACTGTGTGCAGGGGACACTATTGGGGTTAATACTGTGTGCAGGGGCAACTATTGGGGTTAATACTGTGTGCAGGGGCCACTATTGGGGTTAATACTGTGTGCAGGGAACACTATTGGGGTTAATACTGTATGCAGGGGACACTATTGGGGTAAATACTGTGTGCAGGGAACACTGTTGGGGTTAATACTGTGTGCAGGGGACACTATTGGGGTTAATACTGTGTGCAGGGGACACTATTGGGGTTAATACTGTGTGCAGGGGACACTATTGGGGTTAATACTGTGTGCAGGGGACACTATTGGGGTTAATACTGTGTGCAGGGGACACTATTGGGGTTAATACTGTGTGCAGGGCTTACTAAAGGACATAATAGAGTTCTGAGGAGGGGGTCGGTTGGGGGGGGCATGTCAAAAGTTCGCCACGGGGCCCCGCCATTCCTAGTTACGCCACTGCTATCTAGCATGGAAAACCCCTTTAATCCCTGGTCATGGCACTAGACACTGCTCTGTAGGGAAGTATCTTCTGCCCCAAAACTCATTATACACCCAGAACATATCATCAGTAAGGTCTAATAGGTTATTTGTGAATCAACCGATAAGAAATAGAACCCAGTGATAGGCTCCAAGGTCAGATCTAAATGGAGTTGTCTTCTGCTAGACGTTCAGGACCTGTTAGGTTTTTTCTTAAGGGACCTTTGGGGGGTGGATCATTTGTGGATTGGTTTGGAGTTTACTCATTTGTGTTGTGGGGCCTAAAGAATCTCCTTGTTATTTACCATTAACCCACTTGAGTTTCTTGGTTAGTCCCCACAATAGTCAAAGACTGGCTGCAGGTGTTCTTAGCAATGGGATGATAAGTTGTCAACAGGAATGCAAAAGACAGAGGATGGTTTCACGATGTTCACTGTGCCTATATGACCATTGGTTGCCCAATCACAGGCCTCTGCGGTGACTCTGGGCGCATGATGTCACAGTAGAGCACCAGACGCAATGAAGAGGCCAAAATGAGGTAACGGAAAATGAGTATGAATGTTTTTTTGTTTTTTTTTTGCCTCCCTAATTAAACTCTGAGGTGTGAAGAGACCTCAGAGCATAATCTAGCAACTAAGTTAGTTCAAGATAAATCTCCATTTGTTAGGCTTAGTAAAAAACAAATAATTTGGAATATTCAGGTCAAACTTGGCCAAGTAGAGTTGGTTCACCCATATCTAGTGAAAATCAGGTGTGAGATGGGAAAAGAATTCAATGCCGAGGTCATAGAATCAGGGACATGTTCAGAGTCAGGAATATTGAATTGTCTTAAATTGCAAGCAATGGACACAGAGTCATTCTACTTTAAATACGCTGTTAGGCCTGATATCATTAACAGATACCAGTTGCCATTGCCACTTGACATGATGGGCTAGAAGAGATTCTTGGCCGCAAGCCGGTAGATAGTGAGCGAGGAATAATGTGTTGAGTTCCTTAGCATCCAGACCCACTGGTGGCTATAAACAGGAAAGATACAACTGTAAGGCCGGGTTCACACGGAGTATTTTGGTTCGTAATGTGGAACGTAGACGCCGCGGGAGCTCTTGTGGGCCGTATACGCTCCCATTGTTTTCAATGGGAGCCGGTACCGTATACGCGGCGCTATTTTGCGGCCGCTGCAAAATCACGGCCGCAAAATAGCGCCGCGTATACGGTACCGGCTCCCATTGAAAACAATGGGAGCGTATACGGCCCGCAAGAGCTCCCGCAGCGTCTACGTTCGACATTACGAACCAAAATACTCCGTGTGAACCCGGCCTTAGAGGACACCACTACTGAAATGGACTGCAAAAGATGACCGTGACTATAAGGATGTTAGACTAGGTTCACATCTGTTAGGAGCCTCTACTACAGATTTCACTTTGGTGGTAAGAAGATGAACATTGTGACGGAAACCAGACCAAACCCTTTGAATCAATTTTCAGGCACCCACGTCAAGGATCTGGCACTACTATTTTTTAGTTTTTCTGTACCTATAAGAGAACTATAAGCACAGATGTAGACCTAGCCTTACCACATGGTGACACATAAGCACATATCCAATGGTAGTTATTCATGTTTATACATAGGATTGCCAAATCCATTCAAAAAGTGATTCAGATGTGTCAGAGATTCATGGAAGCAAAAATATCCTGTATAATTCTGCACTAGTGCCTTAAAGGGAGTCTGTCACAATTACCCCGAATATCAAGGCAACCCCATAGATAGGTAGGTTAGGGACACCTGATTTAAACAGTGTATTCTACTTGTGAATTGGCCATTGATGAGATATCACCATTTTTGTATATATGCAAATGAGCCCTTACCTCTTTGGAGCAATGGCAATGTCTTTGTTGCTCCAAAGAGCTATTTTGCATATTGTCAATAAAAGCCAATTTCAAAAGCAGCAATTCACAATGGGATGACGCCTTTTCATCTGTGGGGCTGGGTTGATTTGCTGGGTTCTGTTGACAGGCTCACCTTACCGAGCTCTAGAGTGACCTATGGCTGTACTGACACTATCATTGACCTAGACGACCCTAAATTATAAATAGAGATGTCTAGGGAGCTTATGATGACACCACTCAGGCAGTTATAAGGTCATGAATAGCTCCACATTATAAAAGCCCAATAGGTACATTTCCAAGGGCTTATAAGTCATTACTACGCAAACATCTGGATTCCTGACTAGAGTTAGACTTTAAGGACATCAATGAGCGATAATGGAACATCCATAACCTTCTTGTGTAACAGATATTTTCTATTTAAGCCTATGGGTGTTTTTCATTTTATGCATATGAGTTGTTATATGCATGTTGTTCCTTGTAGTTTCCAGTTTAACTAATAACATTTTCCTTACTTTGTGAGGGTATTTGGCGGCATCGGAAACTTTAAAACATTTCAGGCAATGACAGATTTTTGGCAGGATGGGTGTGTTAATATTGGAGTATGCCTTTTAACTCTTTACTAAGTTATCAAAATATGTTAGATGTGCATTGTGAATTCTAGAAGGCTAAATCTACCAAGAAAGGTGGTCGGTTATCTGCTTGTATATGCAGGGTTAGACTTTGGTCCTTGGGCTCTTGAGAGGAAGTAGTTCTGGGGCTTCAGAGTTCATTACTAGAGATAAGTGAACACTAAAATGTTCGAGGTTCGAAATCCGATTCGAACAGCCGCTCACTGTTCGACTCTTCGAACGGGTTTCGAACCCCATTATAGTCTATGGGGAGAAATGCTCGTTTCAGGGGTAGGCAACATTCGATCAAATTCTACTTACCAAGTCCATGAGTGAGGGTCGGGCTGGATTCTTCTCCCTGCGCAGCGTCCCCGCGTCCTCTTCTGGTCTTGAATTCACTCTGCTAGGCATCAGGCCTAGGCAGAGCCGACTGCCCAGGCCCGATGCCTAAGCAGAGTTAATTCAGAGCCGGAAGAGGATGCGGGAACGTTGCGCAGGGAGAAGACTTCTAAAGGTAAGAGAAGAACCAGCGTTGATTGGCAATGTATAGCATTCTGCCAATCAACGCTGGTTCTGCATCGAATCCTAACTTCGAACAGCTAGTAGTGTTCGATCGAGTACGAGTATTTCAAATACCGTAGTATTCGATCGAATACCTACTCGATCTAATACTACTCGCTCATCTCTATTAATTATATATAGGTTTGTCCACTATTCCATCCTTGGGGATTATTTTTGTACACAAGCCTTGGCCAACTGGAGGATCATTTATATTCTCGTGGGTCAGCTCTTGCTTTCTCCAGGAAGGACACGTATGGATTACAGATAAATAGGGTTGACCATTCAGTCTTTGTGTATTATGTCTAAATTAGTTGGGCCCAAGGGTTCAGGAATTCTGGTTGCTCTGAGTCTACCTCTCAAGATGGATTGTCTTCATGTATATATACTAACAGTAAAAAAGTAATGGGAGTTATGAGAAATATTGGGATAAAAAGTGTCACCAATGGCAGGGTGGTTTTAATACCTTGGTGGGCACAGTGCAAAGGTTTCATAAGTGGGTCTCCCCATCAAAATCCCATCAAATTCGTGACATGCACAAATTCTAATTCTTGCACTGTGACCCTCCACATAGTACAATTCCCCTTAGTGGGCCCATACAGTATAATGCCCCTCACTTGCCCATCACAATATTAAATGTCCCTGCATTGGCATCACACATTAACCTGTCCCCCCAGTGGCCTCTCAGATATTATATTATACACAGTCCAGTCATATTAATTTGACCACCGCCTACTTTTGACGTCAATGTTAAATAACCAATTGCAGAAGGCACGTGTCATCAGCCATCTGGGCGCGCTCATGACTGGCTGAGGTGAGCCATTGCTATGGTCAGAACTTGGCTGAGAAGTTATGTCTTGTATGTTGGAGGGACAAGGAAGTAGAGACCAGCAGAGACATGTGGAACACTATTGGAGGTTTAGGAGGGGATGTATGTTGATCAGGTGAGTCTCATTTTTTATTGCCATTTTGCCCCTTTGGTTTGGCTGAAGCTGAAGTTTTTGGAAAATTTGTGTTCTGGACTGGTTTGCTCATCTTTATTTAGGACCCCATCAAATCTCCTAGTTTTTAATCTTGTGTAGGAAACTACAGTGGCATAACACTCTATATGACTGACGTTCAAGTCAACCTGAACCCAGGTTCTATAGCAAGTTCTAAGGAATGTCCCTATGGCATATAATCCCATGACCAGAAAATTTTAGGTTGTATTTGATCATATATCTGATCATAGATTTACAAAGCAGTGATATTAAAGGGATTCTATCATTAGAATTTCTTTTTGAACAAAGACCACATCAGAATAGCCTTTAGAAAGGCTATTCTTCTCCTACCTTTAGTATTCTGATCCGTGCTGTTGTTCCGGTGTCATTCCGTTTTTCCTCCATATGCAAATGAGTCTTCGGGAAGCAGAGGGGGTGTTCCCCCTTTGATCCCAAAGCACAGGGGGTGTCTCCTGTGCTGCCTGAAGACTCTCCAGCAATGCCTCTATTTTCTTCCGCCGATGCTTCTCTGACGCGTCATCCTTGACGTCACCTCCTGGCAAGCCTACCTTCAGGACTGAAATCCTGTGCATGCTTGGTCAGCTCTGCGTAGTACGCTTGTGTAAGTGGCCACAGTAAAATGTCCGAACAGACATGCGCAGTCGGCTCTTCCCAAAGCCTGATGGCAGAGCTGACTGAGCATGCGTGGGATTTCGATCCTGAATGCAGGCTCGCCGGAAGATGATGTCGAAAATGGCACGGCGGAGAGGCATCGGCCAAAACAGATGGAGACGTTTCCGGAGAGTATTCGTGAGCAAAGGGGGAATGTCCCCTGTGCTTTCTGAAGACTCATTTGCATACGGAGGAAAAACAAAATGACATCAACATGGCGGCGTGGATCAGAATAATAAAGCTAGGAGAAGAATAGCCTTTCTAAAGGCTACTCCGACATGGTCATTGTTCAAAAAGGTGTTCTAATGATAGAATCCCTTTAAGAACAAACAACAATATGTTAACCGGACAACACGTAATAGATAGGTGTTATACTAAAAGGGTTATCCAGTTTCTAGGATTGAAGCCTATCCTTAGGATAGGTCATCAATACTAGATCAGCGGGGGTCTGACATCTGAAACCCCGCTGATCACTGGTGCTGTCGCAGTGCGCGAGTGCAACACTGCTCATTCACCATACAAACTGTTGTGGTGAGTATAGGTACTACACCTTTTACCCCTTTAAAGATTTATGCAATTCTTTAACACCTCTGAGGCAATACATATGTTTAGACAAGAATGAATGTGTATGAGTTGTATATAGGTAAGATCAGTGACAGGATAAGATGTACTGGCACCTAAGGCAAATATGTAGAACCGCTCCCATTCAGACGTAAATGTTGGGTAACTATCTGGTGCAGCTTGTTTACATTGTGTTGGTTTAATTATTGGAATACATATATATATATATATATATATATATATATCATGATCAGGATGTGGATAATCAAAAATATTAGTAGCCCTTGAATACATTACAATATGTATACATATGTAAACAATTTCCTATATTACAATAGACTCTACCTGAGATGTACATATGGGCCTTAGGTGTACATAGGAAAATGGTTTTGTCACCCAGGACAAAATGGCACCGTGCAGCAAGTAAACCAGTGTCCCCTATGTCCTGACCCTTAACAATGCAATTTTTCAATATCCAGAAGTAAACAGCAACTTCAATGAGAGTCGCTCACTTCTTTTTTCCGCTAGCTAAAAAGAAGCGAGATGCCACTTCTTGCGGCAGACGCGGCGTGAGGCTCCCTCTCGATTAGGCCCATTCATTCTGGCCTAATCTGGTGCGGAATGCCGCGATGGGATGCCGGTGCACCGTCATCCCTTCGCGGCTAGCCGTGTGTAATGTTCACACGCGGAATGCAAATCCTGCCATGTGAACATACCCTAAGCCTTGTGTACCAGCACTACACATATGATTTATGTGTCCACCCATGGACAGAATTAGGTCTGCATAGGAGCTGTATATACAAAACGGTTGATGATTTTTGTAATGTATTATAGCAAAAAAGCTCAAGCTTGTTTGCAAAGAAGTAAATGCCATTGGCTACATTTCTTCAACTTTCAGAACTATAGCCAACTCTATAATCTGGTGAAATAGCCGCCATACAGTTGTAACTTTACATCAACCCATGCTGTGAAAATATTGCAGACGATTTCTTCCATTTTTCACATTTTTTGGAACGTAAACTTTGAGTCATTGGAGTTAAACTTTGATTTGCAATGCACAGCTGGACCCAATAGTAAGGCTGTGTTTACTAACGCCCATAATTCCTTAGTGTCGCACATCTGACTGGGAAGAATTAGGAAATAAAGATGTTTTAGAAATGGACTTGGGCCAAGTATTTGTGAAGTTCTGAAAAACATTTGGCAGCAATAGATCCAGCGTGAAGAACCGCATTCATCTCCTGGGAAGTGATTCCTGAGCAACTGTCTTTATCATGCTATGGATGTGGCCGGGACGCTGGAGCTGAGCTGGTAGAAATTACGAATGTCATGCAGTTTTATTATAATCTCAGTAGATGGAGCTCGGTGAAAAACGATTGCATATGTTGTAAGTGTGAACAAGTATTTTTACCATAACAACAAACAGATACGTATAGCCCTGCCAGATAACACCGAGAACGGCCAACTATAACAAAGGCCGACATTGTTGGTCCCTTTGGGGATTAACAGTTAAACTAGGGGCGGTTCTTGTTTATTAACTTCTTTTTGCTAAATTGTTTTAAACTATTCCAAGGAGAACACAATTCTGGCATATATGGAGAAGCAACATGTTCTGGTAGCAGGCCGTCTCATATAGCTTCAAACAGCGAAAGCCAGCGCACTATTGTATATAAATAGCCTGATAAACTTTATGAGTATACATTCTCCAGTCCTGAGCTGAAAATATGGGGTCATTGTATATCGCTCACCTTCTAGAGCACATACGACATATGTAGCTCAGTTGCAGCTTTGCTGTATAGACTTGGACAGAGTCAGCGGAGGGCAGAGAATTTAATGACAGCTTTAATGTACTGACTTTGTGTTAAGAAAAAATTCTGCAAAGTAGGAATGTTTTCAGAAATAGAAGTGTTCATTAATGTCGATAAATAAAATAAAGTGAATGAAGAAAAGAGAAATCTAAATCCCATCAATATTTATTGTAAACACCCTTTGGAAGAGGAGTCGTGGAAGTCTCACAGAGTCCTGATCTCAACATCATTGAGATGTCGGTCTGGGATTACACGAAGAGACAGAAGGATTGGAGCCAGCCTACATCCACAGAAGATCTGGGCTTAGTTCTCCAAGATGGCGGGAACAACCTCCCTGCCGAGTTCCTTCAAAAACTGTCTGCAAGTACCGAGAAGAATTGATCGAAGGCAAAGAGGGGTGGAGGGTCACACACTAGTCTTACTTTGCAACCGCTTTATGTTCATTAACTTCCATTTGTTGCAGCATTTGTTCCATTTGTTAAGCATACATTCCCTGAAGCAATGTCCATACATACAATACAGGAGGGATGTATAGACTTTTCTCCAATATGGCAGCTCCCAGTGGAGTTTTTAAAGAATTAAAATATTTCTGTTTAGTGTGTAAACTACTATGAATTAGATGGAATTATGGGAAATAGTGTAAGAATTTGTGTTATTTGATGATGAACCATATAAAGCGACACACACTGCCAATACAATCCCTCTATTTTGGGAAGCTGAGCGCCATATTGGATTTGCCCAGTACCAGAGAGTCTTCCATTGTGCCCAGGCTTCAACACAATAATGGTCCAAATAAAGGGTACTATGGTCTGTCTCCTAGGGATTGTTGGAGGGTAGTTCCTAATGATTTTTGAAGAGTGGACCCATTTTATCCAGTGGATTGGCTGAAGGGTGGACCCATTTTATCCGGTGGATTGGCTGAAGGGTGGACCCATTTTATCCGGTGGATTGGCTATGTGTCTCAATGGTTTTCACTGCTAACCTGCAGTGCTGTGGTTGTGGTTTCAAATCCACCCAAGAAGATCGGCATGGAGTTTGTATATTTTCCTAATTTTCTCATGGGTTACATCCTACACCCCCAAAGCATACTAATCTTATTTAATCAGATTTCTTTGTTATTGCTGTGGGTAAAATAGGTAAGTTAGTTTGTAAGCCCTGTTATTTTAGGGGATACTTCTTCTAATTGAGGAGACTACTGTGGTGTATGGAGATTCCTCAGGATGAAAAAGGTTTTCATTTGTTTTTGTTGAAAGTTGAAGGCCATTCTTTCTCTGCCAAGTACACAAAAAGTGCCCAAGGATACAGTCTTATAGAGACTCTTATGAAATGAAGATGGGACCACAAACCCTCCAAGTGGAAAGCTCCTGGTCAAGGATCCATCAGCCCCCTATAAAAGCTCTTGTTTTTGGCTACCACATGATCTACCAGGAATCCTTATTTGAGATATCTGGCCATATTGGTAAAAATTCTTTAATACAACAGCTGTTTTGGGGTTCTTGCCCCTGATCAGTACAGAGGAGGTTACTGGTTGGCTGGATGAGGATACTATCTATCGTTGAATAGACTGAGCTGTGTATAAAGACAATGCACCATGGGGGGTAAAAGTATGGAAATTAATTCTCCTCCAAAAGGAAGAAAACTATCTTGTGCTGAACCAGATAGGGACTGATGTTAATGCTAAGGAACAAGCTAAATGAAATAAATATCTGGATGCGCTTTTCTTATTAAACTGGAATGGAGTGCATGTCAATGACTGTAAGAACCTCATTAGGTTCAGCTCATATTTGCTTCCTACATAAATCTGACTTGCTTTATTGCCACCAATGTCACCAGCTGGGAGAGATTCCAGTAAACAATCGTAGTCAAAAGAGTCCGAGGGCCGTAAGTTCTAATAAAAATATTAAAGAACTCTCCTTTAACCCTTCTGACTCTTTAATCATGCACATGCGACCTCGAGGCTGTGTTTGTCAGCGCTCCTCTGATACATGAGGCACTTTACACAAGTCTGCAATGGGCGTCCTGGGAGCGAGTTTCTGTCTATTACAGGGAAAGCGGCCTGTATTTTTTTATAGTCTGGATTGGCTCAGCATCTTTCTGATTCACTGATCATTCCAGAATCCCTGTGCTCAGCTGCCTCTCGAAACTTTACAACTTGCTGACCTCTTCTGCATTGGAAACTTGATGTCAGAGTTGGGAATAATTGTCTGAGCCGCCGGTCCCAGCCCTGATCTATTTCTCTTTGTCTTCAGCTATTATTTTCCCTCTCTCTTCTATTGTCTGTAAACACACCATACTCCAGGGCTTAGAGGAGCTGACATTCCCTCATCCGAACTTTACTACTACAAGGCTTAGCTGTTCCTCCAGAGTTGGCTTTCCCCTATCCCGGTTTTATAGGGACAAACACTGTCTATAGCTGTCATATTCACAGATGAATGGGAGATAAAGGGGGTTTTCAGGATTGGAAAAACATGGTTTCTTCCACAAATAGCACCTCATCTGTCTACAGGCTGTGTGCGGAACTGCAGCTCGATCCTATTCAATTCAATGGAGGTGAAATATGTTGCAAAATCCAATCCATGAACATGTATGGGGGTGTCTTGTCCAGGATTTTTCTTTTCCTAGAAAATCTGCTTCATACCAGGGGCATCTTCCATGGTTCATGACCGAACACATTTTCAATCTTTTGGTACAAGTCTTATCCGTTCAGATTATTCAAATAATGTTTGCATCTTTTTTCTCTGATACATAAGGCTTTAGATTTATATTATCTTTCTTTTTGGAATTTTTAAAAGGTACTAGTCATTTTTTTCTTCTTTAGAGCCTGTGCACACAACAGGATTTTGGGGCCATGCGGTAGCCTTTTTTCTTGTGGCCAGCGCAAGGCCCCATTGTAAGTATAGGTGCTATTCACATAACTGTTTCAATGGTCCATGTGACTGATCCATGGAACAATAGAACTTGCCTGGGTCATTTTCATGGATCCCTCAACAGATAAAATCTACAAGGAATCCGTGAAAATGGGTAACCCTTGGGTATACACTAGGCCATGAAGAAAGATTTTTTTATGTAGGTAACACATAGTTTTGTGTTGCCAGAGATGGGGCTAGAATCTGTGATGTGGATGGGGTAGTGGCATTCTTTTTTTAAATTATTTTATTTTTTGTTTTAATTTTTTTGTATTTTTTTTTTTTTACACATTTTGCATTGTAACATTACATTTTTTGTTGTTTTTTCTTGTAATTGGGCATGATACATTTAACCTCAGTTACAGAAGGTACAAAGCAGTTCTGATCTGAGTCTTCTAGGACCAAGCAGCTCTTGCAGTACCTGCTCCTCCTGTCTAAGGATGCATCATGGCTACTCCCATACTTGAATGCACAGTTCTCATTGAGTTTGTGTACTGTATATTACAGAGTCTGGCCCCCTGAACAGCTGATCCATGTGGGGGCTAATTGTTGGTCCCCTACCAACCAGATATTAATACCCTATCCTAAGAATAGTCTGTAAAAAAAAAAAAATCTGGACAATCTCTATAGTGACCACATGAGCAAGTTGAAGAAGCCAATATATCCTCAATTTATGTGAAATAATTGGTAGGCTAAGATATAATATAACATAAGAAAGTCTCATGTTTGGCCTATATGGCCAAAATGTCTCGAAAGTAAGCAAAAGAAGGAGTATGTCTTATCCAGGACCCCAGGGAGGTAGGATTTTACTGAATAGTGAGAATATTCTGTAGACCTCACTTACCCTGTTATATTCCAGAACATCTTCCCTAAGTAATAGTAGGTGATAATGGATAGTAAAACCTCTCTGATACGCTGACACATTTATTCTCAAGGCACTCTGTGTTATATTTCTGCATCTTCTATTTTGCATTACAAGTTTTATTATGTGTCATATAGTAATATATGTGGCAATATGTCACAGGCTGTCTGGGAATAATACATCGGGACCTTTTTTTAACATTACAGCTAAGTCTAGACTTGGAGATCTCAATAAATATAACATATTTGGCAAAACAGGACATTCCAAAGGTGGAGAATATGTTATATGTTCACTGTAAACTGTCAAGTAGGTGACTACGTCATGTGGAAATGAGTAATCTCAAAGAGAATCTGTATAAACTATTCCATGAGGAGCCATCGACTACGGCCACCGATGGAGCATTGGATATTAATAACAATTATTTTATGACATGTAAATAGTTTTTTTTTCCTTACAATCCCATGCATTGCTAGAACATTTCAGACACTTTTGGGCAGGACCTATTCACTGTTGATCTTAAAGGGGTTGTCCAGGATAACCAATTTTTAGCAAGGAAGCCGGGGAAGGTGAAAAAAACAAACAAACCCATACTCACCTGCCCCTGGTGCTCCGGTGTCTCTCAATGCCTTCTGTTCCTGATGCTACCGGGGTCTTGTTTTCACAGCACTTTCACTTTCCCTTTCAGACTACTTGCCTTTGGTGTTGTATACTACTAATTTAAATACAAAGTCTGTAGTAAGGCCTAGGAGCTTCAAATTGCTCCTCTGACTTCATGCAGGGGCATAGACTCGTGTGCACTCATACAATAGTGCAGCTTGGTCGCCATGTGTCTTTTCATGCCAGCAAGTGGTGGCCTGAGTCTACCTTTCTGCAGCATCACTTAGTCTCTTAAATGATCCATCATTGAGGCACTAGCAGCCAGGACTATTGCTAGGGCCTTAAAGATTAGGGCTGCAAGCCCCAAGGTATATGTTTTTCCTTGTTCTTTCTCCAAAAAAGCTTAGCTCTACGTATGGCAGCATTTCTCTATAATGCAGCAAATGTTTTACGAATCATAAGTCAAGGAATACCTATCTAGCTTTAGTGTGGTGACTACTTATGGGCCCTCCTGACTTATAAGCCCTGTTATATCTATGAGGGTTGTGACTCCTATGGTTACTCTACTGTCCTCATTCCATTTCTGGAGTTTTACTGTGGCTAAATGGACCAGTTCAATAAAGTGAAAGTTCCATGGGACACCCAAGCAAACTATGATTCTCTAGTTAGGAGGCCCTATCAAAGAGGTTTCACAAAATAATATTCATTTGGTTCTTTTAGCCACAGTAAAACTCCAGTCATTACGTGCAGGATTCTTGGGTGCTAGGGAAGTGTCTATAAAGGGGCACTACTTTTGGAGTTATCTCTGTTATACTCATTATAATGAAACTTTTTCCAAAAGACTGCCTCTTTGAGAAGTCTATTCCTTATCTAGACCAAAAAGACCAGGAAGTAGAGATTACCCTTGACGTTCTATGAATTACCTGTCAAACAGCCCATTTTGAATTTTTGTTCAGAAAGAGGTTTCACTTTATATAGTCCACTGAAGGCGTTCTCCACTTTGGACAATCCATACTTCACAGTGTCCACCTGTTAGTTCCTACTAATGTTTAGGAAACCTGTGAGTAAGTGTTCCATTTTTCTGCACTGCCCCCACAGGGAAAGTTATGAATTACACAGTGCCCAACCAATCAATGTGTTGTCTTGGTAATGCAGGACAGGTCAGGTCCTCCTGTGTGTCACTTCCTCTGTGACAGGTGAGATCCTGAACAGAAGACCTCCTTTATTATCTAAGAATACCCTAATGGGGGTCTATTAAAATGTTTTTTCTAAACTTGATAATCCCTTATCATTTTTTTTATTTGCTCCTGAGTACATGGCTAGCTCTGTATGTTGATGTGTTTATATCCTTCATCCGCCCTTCCGGGAATTCTTCATCTTGACGGGTACAAGACCCTCCTTCATGCCAGCATTTCTTTCACATTTTGTAAGGATGCAATTCGTGTGAAAAACACCAGCCATTTCAATAGGCCTCGGGCAATGACAGTAAGGTGTGTCAGATCAGTGTGTCTCAGCATCTTAAAAGAGAGCAAAGGTGATATCTCTTATTATCCTCCTTGACCTATTTGCCTCCAGATCTTTCATTGTAGCACCTATGGTCACAACAATCATTCTGTTTGACGCAGATCTCTGAGAAAAGTCAAAAGCTATTGCCTATGAGGCTACAATGATGTTTAAAACATGCAGCCTACTACATACAAAGCTGATGGTGGATCTGCTGCTCCCTGGTCGTGTGTCAGTAAGAAAAAATCCAATCAAAAATAATTCTGTGAGAATAGAAAAACATTCTTGGCCTCAGTAAAGTTGTCATTTAGCACTCTTATTATGGTCATAACTCCCAGACTTCCTTGGGGCTTAGAGAACCAAATGTAGATCATTAGGTTTTCTGTATCGATCTTAAGAGTTGTGATTGAGTGATTGACAACTATTGCTATATGCACTTAGACTGTCAATTACTGAGTAGTACCGCCCCCTGGACTCCTAAGACAAGAATGAGCATTGCACCATAACAGAGAGAAACTGTGTCAGATCACCCAACCAGTCTAATATTGTAATTCAGAAGTAAAAAGGGAGAGTGCAGGAATATACCTGCTACCACCAATACATATGTGAACTGAAACAGGTGGTTTGTTGAAGACAACTGTATCTAATGTAAAGTCACTCCATTACTGCCACCAATGGCTTGGATGTCAGCAGAGATGGGCGAACCTCAGAAGATTCATCTCACAAATATTCGCAAGGTTTGTCCACCTGTTTAAGCCCAAACCAAAAGTGCCATTATTATATATTGGGGTCTCTTCTTATTAAAGTAGGGGCTGTCCCATGGGGCCTGTAACATCACCTAAGAGGCTGGAAGATATCGGAAGAGAATCCTGAAGGAAAGCCAGATGTTGCGAGAGAGCAAAGGAGAGGTGAGTGTAAGTGTTTATTTTTTTCCACCTGTTCCCTGGGCCTTCAGTTATATTCTGGGGTCTGAAGAGTACTCTGAGGAATGGGGCGATGTGGGTATTCTTTTTACATTTTACTGTGAGAGCTACAAAGAGACATTATACTGTGTGAGGTTATAAGAAAGGGGTATTACACTGTTTATGAGCCACATGGGAGGGCATTAGACTCTGTGGGGACCACAAGGGGAACAATTATACTGCATGGAAGCCACAATGGAGAGGTTGGAGGCTTGGCTTATTATTTGTCAATGGGCTGCCAATGTGCTGTCCCTCTGAAAGGTGGGGGGTATGTAAACTCCTTTGGTTGGGATTGTATCTTAAATACCACAAAGTTATTGCATGATAGATGAGCTGTCATTCACTGGTAATGGAGTTTTGACAAACAGTTGACATCATGGCCCAGTTGGAACCACAGTCACAATTTGTATAACCCATTACATTCCTATAGACATGACAGTGATGTGAGAGTAGCGCTATCTTGAGAGTTGGTAGACACCTCACCAAGCAGTTCGGTCCCGGTATATTCCAGTATTAAAGATTCTAGTAGATTTCTGGAATGACAATACTGTTAGGAACTCAAGAAAATGCATTGTTGTCAAACATTCTTGTGCACAAAGGTTGCGATTCCATGAAAGGGTTAATGACAAGGTGTGATTTTGATTGACAGAAAAGCCCGGAGGCGATTTAGAGAAAGACATGTCTTTACCTGGCTGCTGAGGACACAAACATGTTATTATCGCCATTACAAACTATTTCTCAGTTTAAGATGACAGGGCTTTTCACTTTCTAGCTTTAAGTTTTGTTATAGAGATTGTGATAGCACTTGGGAGGTGTAAATGACACCTCCAGGTATATTAGGAGTCTTTAAGACCCGCTGGACACTTATGTAAAGAATACTCAATGCTGGTTTCATGTCAGCTGTCCATGTACAAGGGCTAAGAGTAAGAATAAAATGAGCTCTCCTTTAAGAATTAAGTCTTTGTTATTCCTCTAATTTGCCATTGTGTAGATTATATAAATATGTCAAATGCTGTAGAGCTGAATTTTTAATTCTGCTGTGCAGTCATGATGTGTTATCAGTTTCCATAGGACAGTAGGAATGCAGACTAAGTATCACAGTGAACAAATTCAGATGCATAAATACTTTATTTATTCTGATACTAATCTGGAGATTCTACATTTTTGCCTTTGTTTCCAAACCGCCCCCCCCCCCTAGCACCAGCACCCTCCCTTAAGCATCCCGCCGATCCCTGTTCCCGCAGTACTCACCATTTACATGCTGGGGAGCTGTGTGTCTTGTGGCCACAGCTTCAGCGAGCATGTGCGGTCCTTCCCTTGGCATGTGTGTTCCTGGCCGCACAGTTCGCTGGTAGGTGCGGCTAGGATTGTTCGGGCTGTGTGCGCTGCTGCATGCTACGCTGGCCTGAGGCAATGTGTGGCCGGCCGGCATGTCAGCGGCGTTCAGAGCGATGCGGGCAGCTGGCATGTTCAGCGTCGGATTGGGCCACGCCCACAATTCGGCGGCAACCTATGGGCCGCTGTGCTGGCTCCCTATCCCGCCCACACACCAGCATGCACCAATAGCAGCTGTGTGTAAGTCTCTGCGGTGACGTCATGCCCGGGCCAACAGTGGAGTAGGAGACAACTTTGGAGGGTCGCGGTGGCGTTTTGGGGTGAGTGAGACACTTTTAAAGTAGCCTATTACCCTTTCCTGGCCAATATGTAGGTGTGTGACTGAGACATACTACACCCTCCGCTTCCTGTACATAGATCATATCTGATGAAGGTCCAACGACCGAAACGTTAATTTGATCCATTGTCTTCCTTTTTTCCTATTGCTACATGTCCATGGCACAATGATTGTTTAATTTACGTAAATAAACTTACCATACTCTTTGCAAATTCAGTGTGTGCAGCAGCATTTTTACATTATTTGCTGTTGGATCGAAGGATCCTTTCTGCTAGCACCACGCTATATATTACCCCTGAGTGTGCAGCACCATTGCTTTCTATATTTCTTATGTATGTGGCCAGTCTTATGTGTGTGACAAGTCTTATGTGTGTTCAGTCTCATGTGTGTGGCAAGTCTCATGTTTGTGGCCAGTCTTATGTGTGGTCATTATTATGTGTGTGGTCAGTCTCACGAGTGTGGCCAGTCTCATGTCTGTGGTCAGTCTTATGTATGTGGCAAGTCTTATGTGTGTTCAGTCTCATGTGTGTGGCCAGTCTCGTGTGTAGCCAGTCTTATGTGTGTGGTCAGTCTCATATTTGTGTCCAGTCTCATGTGCGTGATCATTCTCATGTTTCTGGCCAGTCTTATGTGTGTGGCCAGTCTTATATGTGTGGTCAGTCATATGTGTGTTTAGTCTTATTTGTGTGGCCATTCTTATGTGTGTTTAGTCTTATTTGTGTGGCCAGTCTTATGTGTGTGGTCAGTCGTGTGTGGTCAGTCATATGTGTGTTTAGTCTTATTTGTGTGGCCATTCTTATGTGTGTTTAGTCTTATTTGTGTGGCCAGTCTTATGTCTGTGTTCAGTCTTATGTGTGTGGCCAGTCTCATGTGTGTGACCAGTCTTATGTCTGTGGTCAGTCTTATGTGTGTGGTCAGTGTCATGTGTGTGGTCAGTCTTATGTGTGTAGTCAGTCTTATGTGTGTGGCCAGTGTTATGTGTGTGGTCAGTCTTATGTGTGTAGTCAGTCTTATGTGTGTGGCCAGTGTTATGTGTGTGGTCAGTCTTATGTGTGTAGTCAGTCTTATGTGTTTGGTCAGTCTTATGTGTGTGGCCAGTCTTATGTGTGTGGTCAGTCTTATGTGTGGGTCTTATGTGTGTGGTCAGTCTTATGTTTGTGAGCCTGTGGCTGTACCCTGGCCCTTGACCTCAGATTAATAGTGGCTCCCAAAGGCTGTCTGTGCCGTCTTCATTTTCTGTTCAGGCCTGTTTAGGGGACATCGGAGCCTTGTGGTCCAGACCATACTTCCACACAAACTTCATCAAGATGCTTCACATTCCTCATATCACTTTCTCTTCCTTCTGTTTGATGTGCACTAAAATTAATGTCTTTTTTTTATTATTTTTATAAAGAATAAAGAATCTCGCAGCTCCTCCAGACAGGTGCTCATTAAGTCAGCAGAAATGCTAGAATTGTTTGAGGCAATGGGATTGTTCTTTTTAGAACAGTGGAGACGTCTGAGCCTTAAGGAAATAACCTGCACTCCCGAGGTTGTATGTCCTGTCTTGCACAGTGTTTAGTGGTAGTATTGCGTCTATCGCCTGTAGAGAGGAGACCTGAGGATCCATAACTATCTGAATAATGAGATGCAATACTCCCTGCCTTACTAACACTAGACCACTGCCAGATACATTTCCTTAAAGATTTTCTCACTTTTCAGTTATACTTTACCATGATTTAAAGGGGTTTTCCAGGTGAGGATGTCTTTTTTTTATATTGTTTTACATGCACCTGAATTTTCTCCAAATCCTGGAACTGCTTTAAGATATTGGACAAATATCAGCAGTATTGTTCTCTACTAGATATACAATACCGTGCAAAAGTTTTATGCAGGTATGGAAAAAATGTTGCAAAGTAAGAATGCTTTACCTTTGATATTACAAATTATATAAGGAGAGGAATGTACATTGTTTGACACATATTGCAAAAGTCTGAAGAGAAAAGAATCTATCTATCTATCTATCTATCTATCTATCTATCTATCTATCTATCTATCTACACCAATGGACAAAATTGTTGGTACCCCTTGTTTAATAAAAGAACAACCCTACAATGGTCACAGACAGAACTTGAATCTGGCAAAAAGTAATAATAAATAAAAATTCTATGAAAATGAATAAATGAAAGTCAGACATTGCTTTTCAACAGAATAAAAAAAAATAATAAAACTCATGACACTGGCCTGGACAGAAATGATGGTTCCCGTAACTTAATATTTTGTTGCACAGAGTTTTGAGGCAATCGCTGCAATTACACGATTCCTGTAACTGTCAATGAGACTTCTGGCCCTCTCAGCAGGTATTTTGCCAACTCCTCATGAGCAAACTGCTCTAGCAATCTCGGGTTTGAAGGGTCCCTTTTCCAGACGCCATGTTTCAGCTCCTTCCAAAGAAGCTCAATAGGATTTAGGTCAGGGCTCATAGAAGGCCACTTCAGAATAGTCCAATGTTTTCCTCTTAGCCATTCTTGGGTGTTTTTAGCTGAGTGTTTTGAGTCATTATCCTGTTGCAAGACTCATGACCTGCGACTGAGACCAAGCTTTCTGACACTGAGCAGCACATTTCTCTCTATAATCCCTTGATAGGCTTGAGATTTCATTGTACCCTGCACAGATTCAAGACACATTGTGCCAGATGCAGCAAAGCAGCCCCGGAACATAACAGAGCCTCCTCCATGTTTCACAGTAGGGACAGTATTCTTTTCAAGATATGCTTCATTTTTCCATATGTGAACATAGAGCTGATATGCTTTGTCAAAGAGTTTGATTTTTGTCTCATCTGTCCATAGGACATTTTCCCAGAAGCTTTGTGGCTTGTCAACTTGTAGTTTGGCAATTTCCAGTCTGGGTTTTTTATGATTTGTTTTCAACAATGGTGTCTTCCTTGGTCATCTCCCATAAAGTCCACTTTGGCTCAAACAACGGTGGATGGTGCGATCTGACACTGATGTTCCTTGAGCTTGAAGTTCACCTTTAATCTCTTCAGAAATTTTTCTGGACTCTTTTGTTACCATTCATATTATCCATCTCTTTGATTTGTCATCAATTTTCCATGGCCATGTCCAGGGAGGTTGGCTACAGTCCCATGGATCTTAAATCTCTGAATAATATGCACAACTGTAGTCACAAGAACATCAAGCTGCTTGGAGATGGTCTTATAACCTTTAACTTTAACATGCTTGTCAGTAATTTTCTTTCTAAGCTCCTGAGACAACTCTTTTCTTCGCTTCTTCTGGTCCATGTTGAGTGTGGTCCACACCATGTCACCAAACAGCACAGTGAGTATCTGTAGCCGTATATACAGGCCCACTGACTGATAACAAGATTGTAGACACCCATGATGCTATTTAGTGGACACACCTTGCTGTAACATGTCCCTCTGGTCACATTATTTTCAGGAGAACCATCATTTCTGTCCAGGCCTGATTTATTTATTTATTTATTTTTAAATTCTGTTGAAGTGAAAAGCAAAGTCTGACTTTCATTTGTTCATTTTCATAAAATTTTTATGTATTATTACTTTTGTCAGATTCTATCTATCTATCTACAGTGGGGAAAAAAAGTATTTAGTCAGTCACCAATAGTGCAAGTTCCACCACTTAAAAAGATGAGAGGCGTCTGTAATTTACATCATAGGTAGACCTCAACTATGAGAGACAAAATGAGAAAACAAATCCAGAAAATCACATTGTCTGATTTTGTAAGAATTTATTTGCAAATTATGGTGGAAAATAAGTATTTGGTCAGTAACAAAATTTCATCTCAATACTTCGTTATATAGCCTTTGTTGGCAATGACAGAGGTAAAACGTTTTCTGTAAGTCTTCACAAGGTTGGCACACACTGTTGTTGGTATGTTGGCCCATTCCTCCATGCAGATCTCCTCTAGAGCAGTGATGTTTTGGGGCTGTCACTTGGCAACATGGACTTTCAACTCCCTCCAAAGGTTTTCTATAGGGTTGAGATCTGGAGACTGGCTAGGCCACTCCAGGACCTTGAAATGCTTCTTACAAAGCCACTCCTTCGTTGCCCTGGCGGTGTGCTTTGGATCATTGTCATGTTGAAAGACCCAGCCACGTTTCATCTTCAATGCCCTTGCTGATGGAAGGAGGTTTGCACTCAAAATCTCACGATACATGGCCCCATTCATTCTTTCATGTACCCGGATCAGTCGTCCTGGCCCCTTTTCAGAGAAACAGCCCCAAAGCATGATGTTTCCACCCCCATGCTTTACAGTAGGTATGGTGTTTGATGGATGCAACTCAGCATTCTTTTTCCTCCAAACACGAAAAGTTGTGTTTCTACCAAACAGTTCCAGTTTGGTTTCATCAGACCATAGGACATTCTCCCAATACTCTTCTGGATCATCCAAATGCTCTCTAGCAAACTTCAGACGGGCCCGGACATGTACTGGCTTAAGCAGTGGGACACGTCTGGCACTGCAGGATCTGAGTCCCTGGCGGCGTAGTGTGTTACTGATGGTAGGCTTTGTTACATTGGTCCCAGCTCTCTGCAGTTCATTCACTAGGTCCCCCCGTGTGGTTCTGGGATTTTTGCTCACCGTTCTTGTGATCATTTTGACCCCACGGGGTGAGATTTTGCGTGGAGCCCCAGATCGAGGGAGATTATCAGTGATCTTGTATGTCTTCCATTTTCTAATTATTGCTCCTACAGTTGATTTCTTCAATCCAAGCTGGTTGCCTATTGCAGATTCAGTCTTCCCAGCCTGGTGCAGGGCTACAATTTTGTTTCTGGTGTCCTTTGACAGCTCTTTGGTCTTCACCATAGTGGAGTTTGGAGTCTGACTGTTTGAGGGTGTGCACAGGTGTCTTTTTATACTGATAACAAGTTTAAACAGGTGCCATTACGACAGGTAATGAGTGGAGGAAAGAGGAGACTCTTAAAGAAGAAGTTACAGGTCTGTGAGAGCCAGAAATCTTGATTGTTTGTAGGTGACCAAATACTTATTTTCCACCATAATTTGCAAATAAATTCTTACAAAATCAGACAATGTGATTTTCTGGATTTGTTTTCTCATTTTGTCTCTCATAGTTGAGGTCTACCTATGATGTAAATTACAGACGCCTCTCATCTTTTTAAGTGGTGGAACTTGCTCTATTGGTGACTGACTAAATACTTTTTTGCCCCACTGTATATCCTATCTATCTTGTTTTAGTCAGGTATGAAAAATGCTGTAATGTAAGAATGCTTTCAGAAAGAGAAGGGTTAATAGTTTTTTGTTATCAATAAACCAAATGAAGCAAATGAAAAAATGAGAAATTTAAATCCCATTAATATTTGGTGTGACCTTTGTCTTTCATCAGTTCTTCTCGGTACTTGCAGACAGTTTTTGAAGGATCTCAGCAGGGAGATTGTTCCCGCCATCTTGGAGAACTAAGCACAGATCTTCTGTGTGTGTAGGCTGGCTCCAATCCTTCTGTCTCTTCATATAATCTTAGACTGTATAATGTTAAGATTAAGGTTGGGGCAACATGGTGGCTCAGTGGTTAGTACTGCAGCCTTGCAGCGCTGGAGTCCTGGGTTGAAATCCCGCCAGGAACATGCAAAAAAGTGCATTGTGATCCCTATATGGGGCTCACAATCTACATTAAAAAAAAAAAAAAAGATCATGGGTCTGTGGGGGCCATATCATCACTGATAGAACTCCTCCTCCAAAAGGCAAAGGTCACACCAAATATTGATGAAATTGATATTGAAACTTTTAACCCTTCTATTTCCAAAAGCATTCTTAGGGTGCCTTATTATTTATTTATTATGCTTACTTGTATAGCGCCATCATATTCCGCAGCGCTTTACAGACATTGACAGTCACTGTCCCATATAGGGCTCACAATCTAGAGTCCCTATCAGTATGTCTTTGGCGTGTGGGAGAAAACCAGAGTACCCGGAGGAAACCCACGCAAACACGGGGAGAACATACAAACTTCTTGCAGATGTCATCCTTGGCAGGATTCGAACCCAGGACTCCAGCGCTGCAAGGCTGCAGTGCTAACCACTAAGCACGGTGTAGCGCGCCGCTCCCTTAGACACATATACACGTGTCTGAGCGCGGCGCTTCAAAACAGAGCCCATTGAAATCAATCGGAGGATTTTTTACCTATTGATTTTAATGGGTAGCGCGTATATCGGCACCCATTGAAATCAATGGGCTCTGTTTTGATGTGCCGTGCTCGGACACGTGTATACATGTCTAAAGGAGAGGCGCGCTACGCCGTGTGAAGGCACCCTTACCGTACAGTATTTTTTCCATGCCTACCTAAAACTTTTGCACAGTACTGTAGTTCTCAGTACTCCATCTCTTTCTACCAATGTATTACATGTCTAGGTAGACTTCTACAAATGTTACACATCAGATCTTGTGAAAACAACTATCTAATTTAATTAAAGACTCAATTAAGCGACTAATTAGCACATATTATGGCATACATTGAGGCGACATGACAGTTTTGACATATCTGTTCATGAAATGCATGTGCTCAACCATATCAATAGATTATGAACAGCTGTTATGTGAAATATTAGAAAGCAATATATTATTTGGACCCTAGAGGAAGGTATGTGTAGATCAGTAGACCGAACCCCCCACCCACCCAACCACACACACGACTGTGACTGGGAGATTCCCATCTGTTGTAAATTAATATCGATAGATGCTTTTGCCAGGTTGTTGCGTTGTCACGTAGCGAGTTTGTACATTGGTACTAGACAACATGTGATTATAGGGGGTTACAGTTTCCATGATGGAAGGGGTTTTGATTAGAGATGAGCGAACACTAAAATGTTCGAGGTTCGAAATTCGAATCGAACAGCCGCTCACTGTTCGTGTGTTCGAACGGGTTTCGAACCCCATTATAGTCTATGGGGAACATATACTCGTTAAGGGGGAAACCCAAATCCGTGTCTGGAGGGTCACCAAGTCCACTATGACACCCCAGGAAATGATGCCAACACCTCTGGAATGACACTGGGACAGCAGGGGAAGCATGTCTGGGGGCATCTAACACACCAAAGACCCTCTATTACCCCAACATCACAGCCTAACAACTACACACTTTACACACTCAATACCACCTCTCTGACAGTAGGAAAACACCTTGAAACATGTGTATTTCGCACTTGCAGTGAGGAGAGCTTGTCACCAGCAGTGAATTTGGCCCTTGTAGTAAGTTGAGGTTGGCACCAACATTTGTTTTGAAAATCAGGGTGGATTGAGCCTCTAACCAGCAGAGTTTGGGCAAATTCATGGTGGAGGGAGCCTCTAAAAACCCCAGTTTGGACCAATTCATGGTGGAGGGAGCCTCTAAAAACCCCAGTTTGGACCAATTCATGGTGGAGGGAGCCTCTAAAAAACCCAGTTTGGACCAATTCATGGTGGAGGGAGCCTCTAAACAGCCCAGTTTGGACCAATTCATGGTGGAGGGAGCCTCTAACCAGCAGAGTTGTGGGAAAGCAGGGTGGAGGGAGCCTCTAAACAGCCCAGTTTGGACCAATTCATGGTGGAGGGAGCCTCTAAAAACCCCAATTTGGACCAATTCATGGTGGAGGGAGCCTCTAACCAGCCTAGTTTGGACCAATTCATGGTGGAGGGAGCCTCTAACCAGCCCAGTTTGGGCAAATTCATGGTGGAGGGAGCCTCTAAAAACCCCAATTTGGACCAATTCATGGTGGAGGGAGCCCCTAAACAGCCCAGTTTGGGCAAATTCATGGTGGAGGGAGCCTCTAAAAACCCCAGTTTGGACCAATTCATGGTGGAGGGAGCCTCTAAAAAACCCAGTTTGGACCAATTCATGGTGGAGGGAGCCTCTAACCAGCCCAGTTTGGACCAATTCATGGTGGAGGGAGCCTCTAAAAACCCCAGTTTGGACCAATTCATGGTGGAGGGAGCCTCTAAACAGCCCAGTTTGGACCAATTCATGGTGGAGGGAGCCTCTAAAAACCCCAATTTGGACCAATTCATGGTGGAGGGAGCCTCTAACCAGCCCAGTTTGGACCAATTCATGGTGGAGGGAGCCTCTAACCAGCCCAGTTTGGGCAAATTCATGGTGGAGGGAGCCTCTAAAAACCCCAATTTGGACCAATTCATGGTGGAGGGAGCCTCTAAACAGCCCAGTTTGGGCAAATTCATGGTGGAGGGAGCCTCTAAAAACCCCAGTTTGGACCAATTCATGGTGGAGGGAGCCTCTAAAAACCCCAGTTTGGACCAATTCATGGTGGAGGGAGCCTCTAAAAAACCCAGTTTGGACCAATTCATGGTGGAGGGAGCCTCTAAACAGCCCAGTTTGGGCAAATTCATGGTGGAGGGAGCCTCTAAAAACCCCAGTTTGGACCAATTCATGGTGGAGGGAGCCTCTAAAAACCCCAGTTTGGACCAATTCATGGTGGAGGGAGCCTCTAAAAACCCCAGTTTGGACCAATTCATGGTGGAGGGAGCCTCTAAAAAACCCAGTTTGGACCAATTCATGGTGGAGGGAGCCTCTAACCAGCCCAGTTTGGACCAATTCATGGTGGAGGGAGCCTCTAAACAGCCCAGTTTGGGCAAATTCATGGTGGAGGGAGCCTCTAACCAGCCCAGTTTGGACCAATTCATGGTGGAGGGAGCCTCTAAAAACCCCAGTTTGGACCAATTCATGGTGGAGGGAGCCTCTAAAAACCCCAGTTTGGACCAATTCATGGTGGAGGGAGCCTCTAAAAACCCCAGTTTGGACCAATTCATGGTGGAGGGAGCCTCTAAACAGCCCAGTTTGGGCAAATTCATGGTGGAGGGAGCCTCTAAAAACCCCAGTTTGGACCAATTCATGGTGGAGGGAGCCTCTAAAAAACCCAGTTTGGACCAATTCATGGTGGAGGGAGCCTCTAAACAGCCCAGTTTGGGCAAATTCATGGTGGAGGGAGCCTCTAAAAACCCCAGTTTGGACCAATTCATGGTGGAGGGAGCCTCTAAAAACCCCAGTTTGGACCAATTCATGGTGGAGGGAGCCTCTAAAAACCCCAGTTTGGACCAATTCATGGTGGAGGGAGCCTCTAAAAACCCCAGTTTGGACCAATTCATGGTGGAGGGAGCCTCTAAACAGCCCAGTTTGGACCAATTCATGGTGGAGGGAGCCTCTAAAAACCCCAATTTGGACCAATTCATGGTGGAGGGAGCCTCTAACCAGCCCAGTTTGGACCAATTCATGGTGGAGGGAGCCTCTAACCAGCCCAGTTTGGGCAAATTCATGGTGGAGGGAGCCTCTAAAAACCCCAATTTGGACCAATTCATGGTGGAGGGAGCCTCTAAACAGCCCAGTTTTGGCAAATTCATGGTGGAGGGAGCCTCTAAAAACCCCAGTTTGGACCAATTCATGGTGGAGGGAGCCTCTAACCAGCCCAGTTTGGGCAAATTCATGGTGGAGGGAGCCTCTAACCAGCAGAGTTGGTGGAAATCAGGGTGGAGGGAGCCTCTAACCAGCAGAGTTGGGGGAAATCATGTTGGAGGGAGCCTAGTATTAGCAGAATTGTGCAACGCTTATGGTGGATGAGTATGAGGATGCGGAGGAATTGGAGAGGTTGAGTACAGACATGGAGTTTCATGTTGGGGTGCTTTACACAGGTGGGCACAAAAATGAAGGCTCTATCCAGTGGTGGTTCATTTTTATCAAAGTGAGCCGGTCGGCACTCTCAGCTGACAGACGGGTGCGCTTGTCAGTGATGATGCCACCGGCTGCACTGAACACCCTCTCAGATAGGACGCTGGCGGCAGGACAGGACAGCACCTCCAAGGCATATAGGGCAAGTTCAAGCCACAGGTCCAACTTCGACACCCAATACGTGTAGGGCGCAGAGGGGTCGGAGAGGACAGGGCTATGGTCGGAAAGGTATTCCCGCAACATGCGCCTATACTTCTCACGCCTGGTGACACTAGGACCCTCTGTGGCGGCACTTTGGCGAGGGGGTGCCATCAAGGTGTCCCAGACCTTAGACAGTGTGCCCCTCGTTTGTGTGGACCGGTGAGAACTTGGTCGCCTACTGGAGGAACTGTCCTCCCTGCCGCCAACGTCACATGCTGGAAACATCTCCATCATATTCTGCACCAATTGCCTGTGGCAAGCATTGATGCGATTGGCCCTCCCCTCTACCGGAATAAAAGACGAGATGTTGTTTTTATACCGGGGGTCAAGGATAGCAAAGATCCAGTACTGGTTGTCCTCCATGATTTTGACAATACGCTTGTCGGTTGTAAAGCACCCCAACATGAACTCAGCCATGTCTGCCACAGTGTTAGTTGGCATGACTCCTCTGGCCCCACCGGAAAGTTCAATCTCCATTTCCTCCTCATCCTCCATGTCTACCCATCCGCGCTGCAACAATGGGACGATTCGAAGTTGCCCGGAAGCCTCCTGTATCACCATCACATCATCGGACAACTCTTCTTCCTCCTCCTCCTCCTCCTCCTCCTCCATTAAACGCGATGAAGCGGACAGATGTGTGGACCTACTCTCCAGCTGTGACGGATCGGATGCTATCCCTGACTCCTCTGTGTGACCTGAGTTATCCCTGATGTCAATCAGGGATTCTCTCAGAACACACAAGAGCGGGATTGTAAGGCTCACCATCGCATCCTCAGAGCTCACCCTCCTTGTGGACTCCTCAAACACCCGTAGGATGTCACAAAGGTCTCTCATCTATGGCCACTCATGGATGAAAAACTGAGGCAGCTGACTTTGTGGCACCCTAGGGTTTTGTAGCTGGTATTCCATCAAAGGTCTCTGCTGCTCAACCACTCTATTCAACATCTGAAACGTTGAGTTCCAGCGTGTGGGGACGTCGCACAAAAGCCGGTGTTGTGGCACATGCAGGCGTTGCTGGAGAGATTTTAAGCTAGCAGCGGCTACTGTCGACTTGCGAAAGTGGGCGCACATGCGCCGCACTTTCACTAGTAGCTCTGAAATATTGGGGTAGCTCTTTAGGAAACGTTGCACCACTAGGTTGAAGACGTGGGCCAGGCATGGAACATGTTGGAGTCCGGCAAGCTCCAGAGCTGCTACCAGGTTCCGGCCGTTATCACAAACGACCATGCCTGGGCCCAGGTGCAGCGGCTCAAACCATATTGCCGTCTCATCGAGGAGGGCATCCCTCACCTCGGAGGCAGTGTGCTGTCTGTCCCCAAGCTGATCAGCTTCAGCACAGCCTGCTGACGTCTACCAACGCCAGTGCTGCAACGTTTCCAACTCGTAGCTGGGGTCAATCTAACAGCGGAGGAGGAGGCAGTGGCGGAGGAGGAGGCGGGTGGCGGAGGAGGAGGCGGTAGAGGAGGAGGAGGAGGGGGGTGTTCTTCTCGTGTCCCTGCCAGGAATGTTAGGCGGGGAGACGAGGTACACCGGGCCAGTTTGGGAAGCAGTCCCAGCCTCAACTACATTCACCCAGTGTGCCGTCAGTGAAATGTAGCGTCCCTGTCCGCATGCACTTGTCCACGCGTCGGTGGTCAAGTGGACCTTTGTGCAAAGCGCGGAACTAAGGGCCCGCCTGATGTTGAGTGACACGTGCTGGTGCAAGGCGGGGACGGCACACCGGGAGAAGTAGTGACGGCTAGGGACGGCATAGCGAGGTGCCGCAGTTGCCATCAGGTCCAGGAAGGCGGGAGTTTCAACAAGCCGGAACGCCAACATCTCCTGGGCCAGCAGTTTAGCGATGTTGGCGTTCAAGGCTTGCGCGTGTGGGTGGTTAGCAGTGTATTTCTGCCGCCGCTCCAATGTCTGAGAGATGGTGGGTTGTTGTAAAGAAGCGCCTGATGGTGCCTTTGATGGTGCAGGAGAAGGAGATAAGACAGGAACAGGGGAGGATGAGGGAGAAGTCAACAAAGTGGCGGAGGCAGATGAAGTGGTGTCCTGGCTCGTCCTCTGGAGTGCATCGCCAGCACAGTCAGCAGTGGCAGTGGCAGAGGCAGAGGCAGTGGCAGTGGCGTGAACGGCAGGCGGCCTTTGTCCTGCCGTTGCTGCCTGCCACTGATTCCAGTGCTTGGATTTCAAATGACGGCGCATTGAAGTGGTGGACAGGTTGCTCTTCTCAGAGCCCCTAATCAATTTCGAGAGGCAAATTGTGCAGACAACACTATATCTGTCCTCGGCGCATTCCTTGAAAAAACTCCACACCTTCGAGAAACGTGCCCTCGAGGTGGGAGTTTTTCGGGGCTGGGTACGAACTGGAACATCTTGGGAGATTCCGGGTGTGGCCTGGCTTCGCCTAAGCTGCTGACCTCTGCCTCTGCCTCTAGCTACCCTTTTTGGTGCTGCACTTGCCTCAACATCCACACTACTTTCCCCGCTTGACATCCCCCCTGTCCAGGTCTGGTCAGTGTCCTCATCATCCACCACTTCCTCTTCCAACTCCTGTCTCATCTCCTCCTCCCGCACAATGCGCCGGTCAACTGGATGCCCTGACGGCAACTGCGTCACATCATCGTCGATGAGGGTGGGTTGCTGGTCATCCACCACCAAATCGAACGGAGATGGAGGAGACTCTAGTGTTTGAGCATCTGGACACAGATGCTCCTCTGTTAGGTTCGTGGAATCGTGACGTGGAGAGGCAGGTTGAGGGACAATGAAAGGAGCGGAGAACAGCTCTGGGGAGCAGGAACAGTTGGGGTTATTGTTCTGTGAAGCTTGGGAATTTTGGGAGGAAGGAGGACAAGACTGTTGGGTAATAGGAGGAGAGGAGGCAGAGTCTGACTGGCTGCTGGACAATGTGCTGTAAGCGTTCTCTGACAGCCATTGCAAGACCTGTTCCTGGTTCTCGGGCCTACTAAGGTTTGTACCCTGCAGTTTAGTTAATGTGGCAAGCAACCCTGGCACTGTGGAGTGGCGCAATGCTTGCTGCCCCACAGGAGTAGGCACGGGAAGCCCTGTGGCTTCACTGCTACCTTGCTCCCCAGAACCATTCCCCCGACCTCGCCCACGGCCTCGTCCACGTCCCTTTCCGGGAGCCTTGCGCATTTTGAATTCCCAGTTAGAAATTGGCACTATATACCAGTAGCAAAAATTGTGGGTGCACGTAACCCCAATATATTCTTTGAATTCCCAGTCAGACAATGGCACTATATACCAGTAGCAAGAAATGAGGGTATTTATAACCCCAATATATTCTTTGAATTACCAGTCAGAAACTGGCACTATATGGCAGTAGCAAGAAATGAGGGTATTTATAACCCCAATATATTCTTTGAATTCCCAGTCAGACAATGGCACTGTATACCAGTAGTAAAAATTGTGGGTGCACGTAACCCCAATATATTCTTTGAATTACCAGTCAGAAACTGGCACTATATGGCAGTAGCAAGAAATGAGGGTATTTGTAACCCCAATATATTCTTTGAATTCCCAGTCAGAAACTGGCACTGTATACCAGTAGTAAAAATTGTGGGTGCACGTAACCCCAATATATTCTTTGAATTACCAGTCAGAAACTGGCACTATATGGCAGTAGCAAGAAATGAGGGTATTTGTAACCCCAATATATTCTTTGAATTCCCAGTCAGAAACTGGCACTGTATACCAGTAGTAAAAATTGTGGGTGCACGTAACCCCAATATATTCTTTGAATTCCCAGTCAGACAATGGCACTATATACCAGTAGCAAGAAATGAGGGTATTTATAACCCCAATATATTCTTTGAATTCCCAGTCAGAAACTGGCACTGTATACCAGTAGTAAAAATTGTGGGTGCACGTAACCCCAATATATTCTTTGACTTCCCAGTCAGACAATGGCACTATATACCAGTAGCAAGAAATGAGGGTATTTATAACCCCAATATATTCTTTGAATTCCCAGTCAGACAATGGCACTGTATACCAGTAGTAAAAATTGTGGGTGCACGTAACCCCAATATATTCTTTGAATTACCAGTCAGAAACTGGCACTATATGGCAGTAGCAAGAAATGAGGGTATTTATAACCCCAATATATTCTTTGAATTCCCAGTCAGACAATGGCACTGTATACCAGTAGTAAAAATTGTGGGTGCACGTAACCCCAATATATTCTTTGAATTACCAGTCAGAAACTGGCACTATATGGCAGTAGCAAGAAATGAGGGTATTTGTAACCCCAATATATTCTTTGAATTCCCAGTCAGAAACTGGCACTGTATACCAGTAGTAAAAATTGTGGGTGCACGTAACCCCAATATATTCTTTGAATTACCAGTCAGAAACTGGCACTATATGGCAGTAGCAAGAAATGAGGGTATTTGTAACCCCAATATATTCTTTGAATTCCCAGTCAGAAACTGGCACTGTATACCAGTAGTAAAAATTGTGGGTGCACGTAACCCCAATATATTCTTTGAATTCCCAGTCAGACAATGGCACTATATACCAGTAGCAAGAAATGAGGGTATTTATAACCCCAATATATTCTTTGAATTCCCAGTCAGACAATGGCACTGTATACCAGTAGTAAAAATTGTGGGTGCACGTAACCCCAATATATTCTTTGAATTACCAGTCAGAAACTGGCACTATATGGCAGTAGCAAGAAATGAGGGTATTTGTAACCCCAATATATTCTTTGAATTCCCAGTCAGAAACTGGCACTGTATACCAGTAGTAAAAATTGTGGGTGCACGTAACCCCAATATATTCTTTGAATTCCCAGTCAGAAACTGGCACTATATAGCAGTAGCAAGAAATGAGGGTATTTATAACCCCAATATATTCTTTGAATTCCCAGTCAGACAATGGCACTGTATACCAGTAGTAAAAATTGTGGGTGCACGTAACTAGAGATGAGCGAACAGTGTTCTATCGAACTCATGTTCGATCGGATATTAGGCTGTTCGGCATGTTCGAATCGAATCGAACACCGCGTGGTAAAGTGCGCCATTACTCGATTCCCCTCCCACCTTCCCTGGCGCCTTTTTTGCTCCAATAACAGCGCAGGGTAGGTGGGACAGGAACTACGACACCGGTGACGTTGAAAAAAGTAGGCAAAACCCATTGGCTGCCGAAAACATGTGACCTCTAATTTAAAAGAACAGCGCCGCCCAGCTTCGCGTCATTCTGAGCTTGCAATTCACCGGGGACGGAGGTTTCCGTCCAGCTAGCTAGGGCTTAGATTCTGGGTAGGCAGGGACAGGCTAGGATAGGAAGGAGAAGACAACCAACAGCTCTTGTAAGAGCTAAATTCCAGGGAGAAGCTTGTCAGTGTAACGTGGCACTGACGGGCTCAATCGCCGCAACCCAGCTTTCCCAGGATCCTGAATGGAATACACTGTCAGTGTATTCCCGTATACCCGATATATACCCCGATACCCGTTCCAACGGTGTGCCCCCCCACCTTCACCCCAGAAATACCCTGCAAGTCCCCTAGCAATAGAATTGGGGCTATATACACCCACAATTTTTACTACTGGTATACAGTGCCATTGTCTGACTGGGAATTCAAAGAATATATTGGGAATACAAATACCCTCATTTCTTGCTACTGCCATATAGTGCCAGTTTCTGACTGGTAATTCAAAGAATATATTGGGGTTACGTGCACCCACAATTTTTACTACTGGTATACAGTGCCATTGTCTGACTGGGAATTCAAAGAATATATTGGGAATACAAATACCCTCATTTCTTGCTACTGCCATATAGTGCCAGTGTCTGACTGGGAATTCAAAGAATATATTGGGGTTACGTGCACCCACAATTTTTACTACTGGTATACAGTGCCATTGTCTGACTGGGAATTCAAAGAGTATATTGGGAATACAAATACCCTCATTTCTTGCTACTGCCATATAGTGCCAGTTTCTGACTGGGAATTCAAAGAATATATTGGGGTTACGTGCACCCACAATTTTTACTACTGGTATACAGTGCCATTGTCTGACTGGGAATTCAAAGAATATATTGGGGTTATAAATACCCTCATTTCTTGCTACTGCCATATAGTGCCAGTTTCTGACTGGTAATTCAAAGAATATATTGGGGTTACGTGCACCCACAATTTTTACTACTGGTATACAGTGCCATTGTCTGACTGGGAATTCAAAGAGTATATTGGGAATACAAATACCCTCATTTCTTGCTACTGCCATATAGTGCCAGTTTCTGACTGGGAATTCAAAGAATATATTGGGGTTACGTGCACCCACAATTTTTACTACTGGTATACAGTGCCATTGTCTGACTGGGAATTCAAAGAATATATTGGGGTTATAAATACCCTCATTTCTTGCTACTGCCATATAGTGCCAGTTTCTGACTGGTAATTCAAAGAATATATTGGGGTTACGTGCACCCACAATTTTTACTACTGGTATACAGTGCCATTGTCTGACTGGGAATTCAAAGAGTATATTGGGAATACAAATACCCTCATTTCTTGCTACTGCCATATAGTGCCAGTTTCTGACTGGTAATTCAAAGAATATATTGGGGTTACGTGCACCCACAATTTTTACTACTGGTATACAGTGCCATTGTCTGACTGGGAATTCAAAGAGTATATTGGGAATACAAATACCCTCATTTCTTGCTACTGCCATATAGTGCCAGTTTCTGACTGGGAATTCAAAGAATATATTGGGGTTACGTGCACCCACAATTTTTACTACTGGTATACAGTGCCATTGTCTGACTGGGAATTCAAAGAATATATTGGGAATACAAATACCCTCATTTCTTGCTACTGCCATATAGTGCCAGTGTCTGACTGGTAATTCAAAGAATATATTGGGGTTACGTGCACCCACAATTTTTACTACTGGTATACAGTGCCATTGTCTGACTGGGAATTCAAAGAGTATATTGGGAATACAAATACCCTCATTTCTTGCTACTGCCATATAGTGCCAGTTTCTGACTGGTAATTCAAAGAATATATTGGGGTTACGTGCACCCACAATTTTTACTACTGGTATACAGTGCCATTGTCTGACTGGGAATTCAAAGAGTATATTGGGAATACAAATACCCTCATTTCTTGCTACTGCCATATAGTGCCAGTTTCTGACTGGTAATTCAAAGAATATATTGGGGTTACGTGCACCCACAATTTTTACTACTGGTATACAGTGCCATTGTCTGACTGGGAATTCAAAGAGTATATTGGGAATACAAATACCCTCATTTCTTGCTACTGCCATATAGTGCCAGTTTCTGACTGGGAATTCAAAGAATATATTGGGGTTACGTGCACCCACAATTTTTACTACTGGTATACAGTGCCATTGTCTGACTGGGAATTCAAAGAATATATTGGGGTTATAAATACCCTCATTTCTTGCTACTGCCATATAGTGCCAGTTTCTGACTGGTAATTCAAAGAATATATTGGGGTTACGTGCACCCACAATTTTTACTACTGGTATACAGTGCCATTGTCTAACTGGGAATTCAAAGAGTATATTGGGAATACAAATACCCTCATTTCTTGCTACTGCCATATAGTGCCAGTTTCTGACTGGTAATTCAAAGAATATATTGGGGTTACGTGCACCCACAATTTTTACTACTGGTATACAGTGCCATTGTCTGACTGGGAATTCAAAGAGTATATTGGGAATACAAATACCCTCATTTCTTGCTACTGCCATATAGTGCCAGTTTCTGACTGGGAATTCAAAGAATATATTGGGGTTACGTGCACCCACAATTTTTACTACTGGTATACAGTGCCATTGTCTGACTGGGAATTCAAAGAATATATTGGGAATACAAATACCCTCATTTCTTGCTACTGCCATATAGTGCCAGTGTCTGACTGGTAATTCAAAGAATATATTGGGGTTACGTGCACCCACAATTTTTACTACTGGTATACAGTGCCATTGTCTGACTGGGAATTCAAAGAGTATATTGGGAATACAAATACCCTCATTTCTTGCTACTGCCATATAGTGCCAGTTTCTGACTGGTAATTCAAAGAATATATTGGGGTTACGTGCACCCACAATTTTTACTACTGGTATACAGTGCCATTGTCTGACTGGGAATTCAAAGAGTATATTGGGAATACAAATACCCTCATTTCTTGCTACTGCCATATAGTGCCAGTTTCTGACTGGTAATTCAAAGAATATATTGGGGTTACGTGCACCCACAATTTTTACTACTGGTATACAGTGCCATTGTCTGACTGGGAATTCAAAGAGTATATTGGGAATACAAATACCCTCATTTCTTGCTACTGCCATATAGTGCCAGTTTCTGACTGGGAATTCAAAGAATATATTGGGGTTACGTGCACCCACAATTTTTACTACTGGTATACAGTGCCATTGTCTGACTGGGAATTCAAAGAGTATATTGGGAATACAAATACCCTCATTTCTTGCTACTGCCATATAGTGCCAGTTTCTGACTGGTAATTCAAAGAATATATTGGGGTTACGTGCACCCACAATTTTTACTACTGGTATACAGTGCCATTGTCTGACTGGGAATTCAAAGAGTATATTGGGAATACAAATACCCTCATTTCTTGCTACTGCCATATAGTGCCAGTTTCTGACTGGGAATTCAAAGAATATATTGGGGTTACGTGCACCCACAATTTTTACTACTGGTATACAGTGCCATTGTCTGACTGGGAATTCAAAGAGTATATTGGGAATACAAATACCCTCATTTCTTGCTACTGCCATATAGTGCCAGTTTCTGACTGGTAATTCAAAGAATATATTGGGGTTACGTGCACCCACAATTTTTACTACTGGTATACAGTGCCATTGTCTGACTGGGAATTCAAAGAGTATATTGGGAATACAAATACCCTCATTTCTTGCTACTGCCATATAGTGCCAGTTTCTGACTGGGAATTCAAAGAATATATTGGGGTTACGTGCACCCACAATTTTTACTACTGGTATACAGTGCCATTGTCTGACTGGGAATTCAAAGAATATATTGGGGTTACGTGCACCCACAATTTTTACTACTGGTATACAGTGCCAATTTCTAACTAGGAATTCAAAATGCGCAAGGCTCCCGGAAAGGGACGTGGACGAGGCCGTGGGCGAGGTCGGGGGAATGGTTCTGGGGAGCAAGGTAGCAAGAAGCCACAGGGCGTCCCGTGCCTACTCCTGTGGGGCAGCAAGCATTGCGCCACTCCACAGTGCCAGGGTTGCTTGCCACATTAACTAAACTGCAGGGTACAAACCTTAGTAGGCCCGAGAACCAGGAACAGGTCTTGCAATGGCTGTCAGAGAACGCTTACAGCACATTGTCCAGCAGCCAGTCAGACTCTGCCTCCTCTCCTCCTATTACCCAACAGTCTTGTCTTCCTTCCTCCCAAAATTCCGAAGCTTTACAGAACAATAACCCAAACTGTCCCTGCTCCCCAGAGCTGTTCTCCGCTCCTTTCATTGTCCCTCAACCTGCCTCTCCACGTCACGATTCCACGAACCTAACAGAGGAGCATCTGTGTCCAGATGCTCAAACACTAGAGTCTCCTCCATCTCCGTTCGATTTGGTGGTGGATGACCAGCAACCCACCCTCATCGACGATGATGTGACGCAGTTGCCGTCAGGGCATCCAGTTGACCGGCGCATTGTGCGGGAGGAGGAGATGAGACAGGAGTTGGAAGAGGAAGTGGTGGATGATGAGGACACTGACCCGACCTGGACAGGGGGGATGTCAAGCGGGGAAAGTAGTGTGGATGTTGAGGCAGGTGCAGCACCAAAAAGGGTAGCTAGAGGCAGAGGCAGAGGTCAGCAGCTTAGGCGAAGCCAGGCCACACCCGGAATCTCCCAAGATGTTCCAGTTCGTACCCAGCCCCGAAAAACTCCCACCTCGAGGGCACGTTTCTCGAAGGTGTGGAGTTTTTTCAAGGAATGCGCCGAGGACAGATATAGTGTTGTCTGCACAATTTGCCTCTCGAAATTGATTAGGGGCTCTGAGAAGAGCAACCTGTCCACCACTTCAATGCGCCGTCATTTGGAATCCAAGCACTGGAATCAGTGGCAGGCAGCAACGGCAGGACAAAGGCCGCCTGCCGTTCACGCCACTGCCACTGCCTCTGCCTCTGCCTCTGCCACTGCCACTGCTGACTGTGCTGGCGATGCACTCCAGAGGACGAGCCAGGACACCACTTCATCTGCCTCCGCCACTTTGTTGACTTCTACCTCATCCTCCCCTGGTCCTGTCTTATCTCCTTCTCCTGCACCATCAAAGGCACCATCAGGCGTTTCTTTACAACAACCCACCATCTCTCAGACATTGGAGCGGCGGCAGAAATACACTGCTAACCACCCACACGCGCAAGCCTTGAACGCCAACATCGCTAAACTGCTGGCCCAGGAGATGTTGGCGTTCCGGCTTGTTGAAACTCCCGCCTTCCTGGACCTGATGGCAACTGCGGCACCTCGCTATGCCGTCCCTAGCCGTCACTACTTCTCCCGGTGTGCCGTCCCCGCCTTGCACCAGCACGTGTCACTCAACATCAGGCGGGCCCTTAGTTCCGCGCTTTGCACAAAGGTCCACTTGACCACCGACGCGTGGACAAGTGCATGCGGACAGGGACGCTACATTTCACTGACGGCACACTGGGTGAATGTAGTTGAGGCTGGGACTGCTTCCCAAACTGGCCCGGTGTACCTCGTCTCCCCGCCTAACATTCCTGGCAGGGACACGAGAAGAACACCCCCCTCCTCCTCCTCCTCTACCGCCTCCTCCTCCGCCACCGCCTCCTCCTCCGCCACCGCCTCCTCCTCCGCTGTTAGATTGACCCCAGCTACGAGTTGGAAACGTTGCAGCACTGGCGTTGGTAGACGTCAGCAGGCTGTGCTGAAGCTGATCAGCTTGGGGGACAGACAGCACACTGCCTCCGAGGTGAGGGATGCCCTCCTCGATGAGACGGCAATATGGTTTGAGCCGCTGCACCTGGGCCCAGGCATGGTCGTTTGTGATAACGGCCGGAACCTGGTAGCAGCTCTGGAGCTTGCCGGACTCCAACATGTTCCATGCCTGGCCCACGTCTTCAACCTAGTGGTGCAACGTTTCCTAAAGAGCTACCCCAATGTTCCAGAGCTACTGGTGAAAGTGCGGCGCATGTGCGCCCACTTTCGCAAGTCGACAGTAGCCGCTGCTAGCTTAAAATCTCTCCAGCAACGCCTGCATGTGCCACAACACCGGCTTTTGTGCGACGTCCCCACACGCTGGAACTCAACGTTTCAGATGTTGAATAGAGTGGTTGAGCAGCAGAGACCTTTGATGGAATACCAGCTACAAAACCCTAGGGTGCCACAAAGTCAGCTGCCTCAGTTTCACATCCATGAGTGGCCATGGATGAGAGACCTTTGTGACATCCTACGGGTCTTTGAGGAGTCCACAAGGAGGGTGAGCTCTGAGGATGCGATGGTGAGCCTTACAATCCCGCTCTTGTGTGTTCTGAGAGAATCCCTGATTGACATCAGGGATAACTCAGATCACACAGAGGAGTTAGGGATAGCATCCGATCCGTCACAGCTGGAGAGTAGGTCCACACATCTGTCCGCTTCACTGCGTTTAATGGAGGAGGAGGAGGAGGAGGAGGAGGAAGAAGAGTTGTCCGATGATGTGATGGTGATACAGGAGGCTTCCGGGCAACTTCGAATCGTCCCATTGTTGCAGCGCGGATGGGTAGACATGGAGGATGAGGAGGAAATGGAGATTGAACTTTCCAGTGGGGCCAGAGGAGTCATGCCAACTAACACTGTGGCAGACATGGCTGAGTTCATGTTGGGGTGCTTTACAACCGACAAGCGTATTGTCAAAATCATGGAGGACAACCAGTACTGGATCTTTGCTATCCTTGACCCCCGGTATAAAAACAACATCTCGTCTTTTATTCTGGTAGAGGGGAGGGCCAATCGCATCAATGCTTGCCACAGGCAATTGGTGCAGAATATGATGGAGATGTTTCCAGCATGTGACGTTGGCGGCAGGGAGGGCAGTTCCTCCAGTAGGCAACCAAGTTCTCACCGGTCCACACAAACGAGGGGCACACTGTCTAAGGTCTGGGACACCTTGATGGCACCCCCTCGCCAAAGTGCCGCCACGGAGGGTCCTAGTGTCACCAGGCGTGAGAAGTATAGGCGCATGTTGCGGGAATACCTTTCCGACCACAGCCCTGTCCTCTCCGACCCCTCTGCGCCCTACACGTATTGGGTGTCGAAGTTGGACCTGTGGCTTGAACTTGCCCTATATGCCTTGGAGGTGCTGTCCTGTCCTGCCGCCAGCGTCCTATCTGAGAGGGTGTTCAGTGCAGCCGGTGGCATCATCACTGACAAGCGCACCCGTCTGTCAGCTGAGAGTGCCGACCGGCTCACTTTGATAAAAATGAACCACCACTGGATAGAGCCTTCATTTTTGTGCCCACCTGTGTAAAGCACCCCAACATGAAACTCCATGTCTGTACTCAACCTCTCCAATTCCTCCGCATCCTCATACTCATCCACCATAAGCGTTGCACAATTCTGCTAATACTAGGCTCCCTCCAACATGATTTCCCCCAACTCTGCTGGTTAGAGGCTCCCTCCACCCTGATTTCCACCAACTCTGCTGGTTAGAGGCTCCCTCCACCCTGCTTTCCCACAACTCTGCTGGTTAGAGGCTCCTTCCACCATGAATTTGCCCAAACTGGGCTGTTTAGAGGCTCCCTCCACCATGAATTGGTCCAAACTGGGTTTTTTAGAGGCTCCCTCCACCATGAATTGGTCCAAACTGGGCTGGTTAGAGGCTCCCTCCACCATGAATTGGTCCAAACTGGGCTGGTTAGAGGCTCCCTCCACCATGAATTGGTCCAAACTGGGGTGGTTAGAGGCTCCCTCCACCATTAATTGGTCCAAACTGGGCAGGTTAGAGGCTCCCTCCACCATTAATTGGTCCAAACTGGGCTGGTTAGAGGCTCCCTCCACAATTAATTGGTCCAAACTGGGCTAATTAGAGGCTCCCTCCACCATGAATTGGTCCAAACTGGGTTTTTTAGAGGCTCCCTCCACCATGAATTTGCCCAAACTGGGCTGTTTAGAGGCTCCCTCCACCATGAATTGGTCCAAACTGGGCTGGTTAGAGGCTCCCTCCACCATGAATTGGTCCAAACTGGGCTGGTTAGAGGCTCCCTCCACCATGAATTTCCCAAAACTTGGCTGTTTAGAGGCTCCCTCCACCATTAATTGGTCCAAACTGGGCTGGTTAGAGGCTCCCTCCACCATGAATTTGCCCAAACTGGGCTGTTTAGAGGCTCCCTCCACCATGAATTTGCCCAAACTGGGCTGGTTAGAGGCTCCCTCCACCATGAATTGGTCCAAACTGGGCTGGTTAGAGGCTCCCTCCACCATGAATTTGCCCAAACTGGGCTGTTTAGAGGCTCCCTCCACCATGAATTTGCCCAAACTGGGCTGGTTAGAGGCTCCCTCCACCATGAATTGGTCCAAACTGGGGTTTTTAGAGGCTCCCTCCACCATGAATTGGTCCAAACTTGGCTGTTTAGAGGCTCCCTCCACCATGAATTGGTCCAAACTGGGGTGGTTAGAGGCTCCCTCCACCATTAATTGGTCCAAACTGGGCTGGTTAGAGGCTCCCTCCACCATGAATTTCCCAAAACTTGGCTGTTTAGAGGCTCCCTCCACCATTAATTGGTCCAAACTGGGCTGGTTAGAGGCTCCCTCCACCATGAATTTGCCCAAACTGGGCTGGTTAGAGGCTCCCTCCACCATGAATTGGTCCAAACTGGGCTGGTTAGAGGCTCCCTCCACCATGAATTTGCCCAAACTGGGCTGTTTAGAGGCTCCCTCCACCATGAATTTGCCCAAACTGGGCTGGTTAGAGGCTCCCTCCACCATGAATTGGTCCAAACGGGTTTTTAGAGGCTCCCTTCACCATGAATTGGTCCAAACTTGGCTGTTTAGAGGCTCCCTCCACCATGAATTGGTCCAAACTGGGGTGGTTAGAGGCTCCCTCCACCATGAATTTGCCCAAACTGGGCTGTTTAGAGGCTCCCTCCACCATGAATTTGCCCAAACTGGGCTGGTTAGAGGCTCCCTCCACCATGAATTGGTCCAAACGGGTTTTTAGAGGCTCCCTTCACCATGAATTGGTCCAAACTTGGCTGTTTAGAGGCTCCCTCCACCATGAATTGGTCCAAACTGGGGTGGTTAGAGGCTCCCTCCACCATGAATTTGCCCAAACTGGGCTGTTTAGAGGCTCCCTCCACCATGAATTGGTCCAAACTGGGTTTTTTAGAGGCTCCCTCCACCATGAATTGGTCCAAACTGGGCTGGTTAGAGGCTCCCTCCACCATGAATTGGTCCAAACTGGGGTGGTTAGAGGCTCCCTCCACCATTAATTGGTCCAAACTGGGCTGGTTAGAGGCTCCCTCCACCATTAATTGGTCCAAACTGGGCTGGTTAGAGGCTCCCTCCACCATGAATTTGCCCAAACTGGGCTGGTTAGAGGCTCCCTCCACCATGAATTGGTCCAAACTGGGGTTTTTAGAGGCTCCCTCCACCATGAATTGGTCCAAACTGGGGTTTTTAGAGTCTCCCTCCACCATGAATTGGTCCAAACTGGGGTTTTTAGAGGCTCCCTCCACCATGAATTTGCCCAAACTCTGCTGGTTAGAGGCTCAATCCACCCTGATTTTCAAAACAAATGTTGGTGCCAACCTCAACTTACTACAAGGGCCAAATTCACTGCTGGTGACAAGCTCTCCTCACTGCAAGTGCCAAATACACATGTTTCAAGGTGTTTTCCTACTGTCAGAGAGGTGGTATTGAGTGTGTAAAGTGTGTAGTTGTTAGGCTGTGATGTTGGGGTAATAGAGGGTCTTTGGTGTGTTAGATGCCCCCAGACATGCTTCCCCTGCTGTCCCAGTGTCATTCCAGAGGTGTTGGCATCATTTCCTGGGGTGTCATAGTGGACTTGGTGACCCTCCAGACACGGATTTGGGTTTCCCCCTTAACGAGTATCTGTTCCCCATAGACTATAATGGGGTTCGAAACCCGTTCGAACACACGAACATTGAGCGGCTGTTCGAATCGAATTTCGAACCTCGAACATTTTAGTGTTCGCTCATCTCTACACGTAACCCCAATATATTCTTTGAATTACCAGTCAGAAACTGGCACTATATGGCAGTAGCAAGAAATGAGGGTATTTGTAACCCCAATATATTCTTTGAATTCCCAGTCAGAAACTGGCACTGTATACCAGTAGTAAAAATTGTGGGTGCACGTAACCCCAATATATTCTTTGAATTCCCAGTCAGAAACTGGCACTATATAGCAGTAGCAAGAAATGAGGGTATTTATAACCCCAATATATTCTTTGAATTCCCAGTCAGACAATGGCACTGTATACCAGTAGTAAAAATTGTGGGTGCACGTAACCCCAATATATTCTTTGAATTACCAGTCAGAAACTGGCACTATATGGCAGTAGCAAGAAATGAGGGTATTTGTAACCCCAATATATTCTTTGAATTCCCAGTCAGAAACTGGCACTGTATACCAGTAGTAAAAATTGTGGGTGCACGTAACCCCAATATATTCTTTGAATTACCAGTCAGAAACTGGCACTATATGGCAGTAGCAAGAAATGAGGGTATTTGTAACCCCAATATATTCTTTGAATTCCCAGTCAGAAACTGGCACTGTATACCAGTAGTAAAAATTGTGGGTGCACGTAACCCCAATATATTCTTTGAATTCCCAGTCAGACAATGGCACTATATGGCAGTAGCAAAAATAGTGGGTGTATATAGCCCCAATTCTATTGCTAGGGGACTTGCAGGGTATTTCTGGGGTGAAGGTGGGGGGGCACACCGTTGGAACGGGTATCGGGGGTATATATCGGGTATACGGGAATACACTGACAGTGTATTCCATTCAGGATCCTGGGAAAGCTGGGTTGCGGCGATTGAGCCTGTCAGTGCCACGTTACACTGACAAGCTTCTCCCTGGAATTTAGCTCTTACAAGAGCTGTTGTGGTTGTCTTCTCCTTCCTATCCTAGCCTGTCCCTGCCTACCCAGAATCTAAGCCCTAGCTAGCTGGACGGAAACCTCCGTCCCCGGTGAATTGCAAGCTCAGAATGACGCGAAGCTGGGCGGCGCTGTTCTTTTAAATTAGAGGTCACATGTTTTCGGCAGCCAATGGGTTTTGCCTACTTTTCTCAACGTCACCGGTGTCGTAGTTCCTGTCCCACCTACCCTGCGCTGTTATTGGAGCAAAAAAGGCGCCAGGGAAGGTGGGAGGGGAATCGAGTAATGGCGCACTTTACCACGCGGTGTTCGATTCGATTCGAACATGCCGAACAGCCTAATATCCGATCGAACATGAGTTCGATAGAACACTGTTCGCTCATCTCTAGTTTTGATGTTATGTACAATTGGTATTCTTTGTAGGATGGTTTTGAGCAAAATTTGTGTTTACGATTTTATAGGGACTTTTATGAGGCTAGTGAGGTTTGGTATGGTTGTAGGGGGTCACAAATGAAAATTGTACCCAAAAGTGGGTTGCGTTTTGGGTACCACTGCTCTAAACCAAAGGATCAACAATATCAGATCAGTCTTATCACTTAGCATTACATTGCTGCGTTTACTTGCTGCACAGCATTCTCCTTTGGCTGGCCAAATCCTGGGAGCCTTATTGCTTCTCCCACAGCTCAACATCCCTTTTCAGGTTCTGACCATGTTGTTGTTCCTCAGACTAGCTGGCGATGATCTCCTCCTGGATACATTGCTTACATAAACTGATAACTGGTTTAATAAAGCTTGCACTAATGTACTTGCTCTCTAATGTACTTGCACCCTATGCCAATGCCAAGTTGCCTATTCTACCCCCATCACTCTGGGCCTGTGCAATTAGGTCCTTCATGCACCAGAATTCATTGGTATTTACTCTACTTGTTTTCCAACCAACTCACCATTTGCTAGCTTGCCCTGACCTGCTGCCTGTTTGCCATAGTGCTTGTACTCCGCCAGCCCAGATGTTGGCATTTTTATCATGGTAAACAAATGCTTCTAGCTCTGACTTATTCCTGCTCCACTACTATTACAGCAAGCTGCATTGGTCACCCCAATTCTGTTTCTTCAGAGCAGGTACATGTCAGTCATTGCAGATGGAGAATACTCCAAGAGTAGTGACCTAGGAATTCCCTGTGGGTAAGTCCATACCTTCATCTGTGGTTATAGGGGAAAGACTTCATAATCCTCTGCCTCTGCTGCCAAATCCATAGATGTCCACATCATCTTCAGTAAGCCACATGACAAGTATGGAAAGGTTTTTCAATAACAAATTATTTACCTGCTGTGTATTGTATACTTGTTTGGCTTACTGTAGGTCTTCGCACTGATAGTTGAGTGTTCATGATAAACACTGGTAGTTCTATGTCTCCTCAGAGACATGTTGCCTTTAATCGGCCACCTCATGGTGTATAGAGTCTTATAGACCATACATGATCTGCTAGAATTTCTTGGAAAGAAATAAAAGAAAATAAGTTTCCTTTATGAAAAAAAGAAAGCTTGCTCTAGCTCCACCTTTGGGAAGGTAGCTCCCTATAAGTCAATGCCTGCTTTTCTAATAAACCTAGAAACATAGTCAGAGTTTAAGGCCAGACAGGAACATAACATATAAAAGGAGGAGCAATCCATATGCAGGGGTAAATGCCCCCAACAATACAAAGCAGGGTACTGTGAGAGGTCATAAATGTGCGTCAGAAGGGGTACTATGTCTAATAAACGCCCATCTGTGGGGTTAAGTTTATCTACTAAACCCAGATGAACAGAGAAATTTAAACAATAAGAAAAAGAGCTAAAAGAAATGAGAAAACACATTGCTCCTATTACAACTGGCTGGAGCAGGAGCCTCCCTGCTGTGCACTGTCTGCATTAAGCTCCACCTTCTTGACCAAGTATCTTCCCTTATATGTTCTCTAGCAAAAAATGGAACAGACCAACAGGAGATTGATCTCTCTATCTGTAGGATTTCTACTACTGTTTGTTTCAGGATCATGCAGAAAATTATGTAGCGTGACAACTAGTGCGGAGGAGGCCGTAACTCTTCTGTACTTTTATCATTCCTTTCTAGGTTTAGTGTTTCTAAAGAAATGGCAGCCACATCTATTATACACTCCATAGAGAAATTACTACACCAATTAGCAGTGTAGTGGGTGTCTTGTAAAAGAAATAAACATACTTATATCTATGGTTACATTATTGTAATAACATAGTATAATACTGCTAGGGGATTAACTGTTTTAATAAGTTTGCATACACAAGTAAGCGGGGATTTAAAGGAGCACAAAGCATAAAGTCGGCAGCTTATCAAAGTGCAGCTTATGAAACAAGCCGATAATAAAATGCACACAAGTATATGCGAAAGTCTCAGGGGAGACTCAGCGCTGGAGAAACGGAAGATAAAGAAATGATCATGGGGTAGCCATATGTTCTTCAGTAAGCTGGCTGACAGGAAGTCTATTACTTACCTGCCTTAAAGGGGTTGTCCAGTTTCAACATTTTATATATACTGTATATATGTATTGTGGAGAATCGCTCAGGTAGATGCTTGTAGCAGTGCAGGAAACAGGGACACAGACTCTGGATTGCACACAGGTTCAGGCTTTATTCACATGTAGCGCATACACTGCTTTTGCAAAGCCACAGGATAAACAAAACAAAACCCTTCTCGGCTGAGAACTAACTTAAACATAAGGAAACTTTTCCCTCACCATACACCCTTTAGGTGCCTGGCTGGAATATACTTGCCTTCCCAGACCACACCCTTCACTCTCTCACAGTATATAATAAGTATATTATTTTGAAACTGGGCAACTGGACAATAGAAGGAAGCAGTCCAGTCCTCCAGAAACCATATAAAGTATAATAGGAATTTTCTCTTTCCAAACAGTAGCATCACACACCACAATGCCCACTTGATAAAGACCCCTGCGTGGGGCGATACATAGTGTGTGATGCTACTGTTTGAATAAAGAAAATTCCTATTATGCTTTATATGGTTGCTGGTGGACTGGACTGCTTTACTCCTTTTAAGTAACCCCTAATGGGAGATGCGGTTCTGCCATATTTCTTTATCAATTCGTCACAATTTTGTAGATCTCTGCTTGTCCTTCATTGACATTGGACAAATCTATGGTCACGGTGCGCCTTTATGTCCATCACATGACTATGGTTTTTATCCACTCTATAACTTTTCCTTATACAAACAGTAACATGTATTTCCTGAAACTGGACAACCCCTTTAAATGGCTTCTTATAAGGACAACCCATCTGGTTAAACTGTTGATAACATCTACTTTAAAGTTTGCCATAGAAGTCAATATTGGTTGTACTCATAAACTTGGAATAAAAAGTGATCAAAGCAATAGACATTCCCTAAAATGGCGTCACCAGAGCAGTACATCTGGCTCTGCAAAAAAAGACGCCATATGCATCCACATACACAGAAATATAAAAAGTTACAGGTGTCAGAATATGGCAACTTCAAGAAAAATATATATATATTTTTTGCAAACTTTAGAAATTTTGTTAAGGGGTTAAAATGTAAATAACACCATATAAATGTGGTATCCCCAGGATCATACCGAGGCATAGAATACAAGTGACATGTCATTTTGGCTGCAAAGGGAATGCTGTAAAAATGAAGCCACTAAGAAAGTCGCACAAATGAACTTTTTTGTCCAATTCCACCCCATTCTGAAGTTTTTTCAGATTCCCAGTACAGTGTACAGAATACTAACCATTGTGAAGAACAATTTGTCCTGCAAACATTAAAGGGGCTCTATCATTGGAAAAAGTAATTTTTAACTAATCACATTTTTGCATAGCATAAACTTTGTAGAGGAAAAAAGTGGGGGGCACTTACCCAAATGACGATCTTTTTCTTAAAATCCTTTAAACTTTTATTGAAGTATATTATTTTTTCTCTTTTTGGGATGTTGAGCACCACCCTGAAGAACCCTATGTGACCACTTACATATATATATACATGATGTTGGATTTCTGGAACATGGAGCAATAGTGCCAATGTTTTCTTCAAAACTGTATACATTCTTGCACAGCCTTTAGAAAGGCTAATCCATACATACCTTTTGTATGTAAATTGCCTCAGTAGATTTTGAATAAGTCATGTTTTTATTCATAAGATAATTAGCCTCTCCGTGCACCCCAGAAGTCTCTTCGTGCACTGTTTTCTGTATATACAGCACAGGCTGCTGCTGCTGACTCCTCCTCCCTGCTCTCATACACAGCCACAGCAGGGAGAGGAGAGCTGGCTGACAACTTCCTGTGCACGGGGAGAAGCTAATTAGTATATGAATAAAAACGGATTTATTCAAAAACTACTGAGGCAATTTACATACAAAAGGTATGTGTGAAATGGCCTTTCTAAAGACTATGCAAGGATGTGATTACTTAAAAATGACTTTTGCCAATGATAGAGCCCCTTTAAGCCCTTTGGAAATCTGGGAATCAAAAAGGAAAATTGAAAAATGCCACCGTTGGGAAGGGGTTAAATGTGCCATTTTGTGTTGAATTCAGAGAAACTACATGTTGTACTAGTTGTACTGAATTAAGTAAATTGTTTTTGTTTGATTTTTTTCCAAATATTTGAAAGTTTGTAAATTTTTAAATATGCTTAATTTGTAATGAAGATTAAAGGGGCTCTATCAGCAAAATTATGCCGTATGAGCCCCACATATGCCTGAATAGCCTTTAAAAAGGCTGTTCAGGCACCGCTAATCTTATTTCAACATCCCCCCCCCCCCCCGTTTTCAAATAATACCCTAAAAACGATTATTCAAATTATACTTACCGTGCACGGTGGGCAGTCCTGCACTGTCTGACGTCATCTTGCTGTCACGCCTTCCTCTTCTTTCTTCTTCCAGTGACATCCTCCTGTCCTCACTCTTCCACGCCTTGATTTTCTTTTCTTCTGGAATGAAGAAGTTCACTAGCGTCCTGCGCATGCGCAGTACGCTTGCGTAGTTTTAAAGGGTACTTAGCACTACAAAAAAATAGCGCCGGCGCATGCGCAGTAGCGCTTCGGAGGGAGCGATACTGTGCACACGCGGGATTTAAGCATAACCTGCCGGAAGAACAGAAGATCAAGTTGGGGAAGAGCTAGGCCTGGAGGACGTCGTTGGAAGAAGAAAGAAGAGGAAGGCGTGACAGCAGATGACGTTGGACAGTGCACGACCAGTATAATTTGCATATTCGTTTTTATGGTATTATTTTAAAATGGCGGGGGGGTGGGGGTGGTTTAACATAAGATTAGCGGTGACTGAATAGTCTTTTTAAAGGCTATTCAGGCATATGTGGGGCTCATACAGCATAATTTTGCTGATAGAGCCCCTTTAAATATTTTTCATTTCAATAGTATTGACAGTCATGGTTCATGAATGTTCTTGATCTTTTCTGATGTTTTCATACTTGTGTCTTTCATCATGGGGCTGCGGTCCGGTCTCCCGGTCTTCTTTCTCAGATTACAATCCTGTTTGATTGTATCATCGTGTTCTTTGAATTTTCCTCCTTTCTTCCATTTCTCCTTATGCCTGTCATTCAGTGTGAATGTCTTCCTACTGCTAAGATTCTCCTTCATCCTATTGGGTGCAGCAAGGTATAATTGACATGCTGCGATATAATTGACTCGCCGGTTTTGGAAATTGCTGTGGGTACGCACTGCGGTTTTTACCGCAAAGTGGGCATGGGATTCACTAGAATCCCACCCACTTTGTGCTGAATGTAAAATACTGCAAATTTTTCCGCATTTTTTCTGCCACAGCCAAATCGTGACGTTTACACCACGTGGGTCCCTAGCCATAAAGGGGATTTTCCAGTACAAATGAAAAACTCAGAAGTTTCTAGAAGTATTGGAAATAAATTTTCCTCCTCATTTCCCTCTGGCCCCAGGACTCGCCAGGCCAAAGCTGCTAAGGCTCATGTGACCACTGCGGCCAACCACTGGTGTCAGAGGTCACTTGCACGATACTGGTGATATCACTGCTGATATGTCACTGATACTTATCATGTGACTGTGTAAGATAACGCTGTTCTTCTTCATTCTTACAAAAATGTCAAATGTGGGTTATATTAGTAGGATGTGGGTTATATTAGTATGACTTACAATTCTTATAAAATATGGAAACTTATTGAAGTCTTCGTAAAGGTAGATACAGGAAAAATACTGAATATATGCCTGAGCAGTATGTCGCTGACTATGGTGTGATATTAGGGTATGCTGTATAAGGAAAAATATATCTTTGTACCGTATTAGCCAGTGGATATGACATATACAGATTGAACAGTCGTTCCGAACAGCACGCTCCCATAGAAATGAATGGACGTAGCCGGCACGCGGGGGGTTAAGCGACCGGCCGCCGGCAAAGTGTACATGCCAACTGCTTCCATTCATTTCTATGGGAGCGTGCTGTTCGGAAAGGCTGATCCGAACAGTGTTCGCTCATCTCTAGTCTTCAGTAGTTGATACCTTTTTAATGGCTAACAAAAATGATGACAGATTGCAAGCTTTCGAGACTACTAGGTGTCTTCATCAGGCATGGTAACCATGCCTGATGAAGAGACCTAGTAGTTTCAAAAGCTTGCAATCTGTCATCATTTTTATTAGCCATTAAAAAGGTATCAACTTCTGAAGACTCAATTGTTAGGGTATGCTGACATGGAAGAATTTGGAACTGATTTTGAGGCGGATTTCAAATTCTGGAGGGAATCACCCTTACATTGTTCCAATGGGAAACAGTGCCGATTGCTTCTTTTTTCAGGATGAAGCACCTCCTTGTTCTTGTTGCAGATTCCATGGCTGTTTCTGCCTCAAGAGCTCTGGCACAAGACAACCATGGAGTAGCACCATTGTTACTGAGGGTAACCAGTGGGAAAACCTTGGGGGAAAACCAAAGCTCAGCTTCTGCTTTCTGCTGTGGGATGTACATGGTGAAAATTTAGAAAGGAATCTAAGGCGTAAGACCGAATCCAATTTTTCTGCAGTTTCGTTTGTTGGAATGGCCTTTAGGAAGTCAAGAACCCCTCTCCAAACCCGTGTGTGTCTCTTCAGTTTGTCAAGAAGTACAGGTGTCTTGTATATGTTCTTGCCTCTACAGAAACCTATATATTCTTCACATACTCATTATGTAGCCCTTGTGTACCAGTATAGATAGTACTGTGTATCTCAGGAAGGTGAAGTTAACTCTTTATGTCTCATTCACTTGAATATTGTAGCTCATGATACTTCTCCTACTGAGGCCACTGATTGTTCACGTTAGCCCCAACACTTACAAGGGGACACACCACTCAAACTGAGGACTGGGGATAGGTGAGTATCACTGCTTTTTTAATTTCACACAACCTTAGTAATCCCTAGGTTTTCCATCCTGAAAAAAAACCATTTAAAGGAAACCAGTTAGGGGATTTAGGCCACTAAAACGGCCACTAGTGTCGCATATCAAACTGTTATAGCGTAATCTCCAGCTGCATTAAAAATAAATACGTTTCATCGGACTCATCGCTGGTGCTCCCGGCCCCTGAGTTGTTCTATAATCAAGCTGGAGATGTACAACCCGGCTTTACTGCTAACACACCACCATGTCCAGCACATGCACACCGAAGCCAACATGGACTCCCCTGACTTCAATGAAGAACTTTGCTGGTGCAGGGAGTATAGCCAATAGGTAAGTATAGAACTTTTTTTATTGTGGCTGCTATTTGGGACACTAAATCCTCAGAATATAAGGACATATGTGTGATTTAGTGTTCCAAAGTGCCCAGACAGGTTGCCTTGAAGGAGTACGGTCCTGGCAGGGCACTACCTACATAGGTGCTATGGCAATGCCTGTAAGGGTCCGTTTTGTTGACAGCTTGGAACACAAGCACTTCAAGAATACAGAATTATCTTTTATCATATATCATACTGTGATGTCAGGTTTGTACCAGTGTCTGTTGAGATCAATGTGATAATATGCTAAATGCATCTGTTAGACACCCACATGTACATAGTTGTGATCATCTTAAATTTTGGGTTTGCTTCTATTTTGGTTTGTCCGTCTAGAAAATGTGCCCCCTTCTGTCACATGAGTGAAGTACAAGCATATAACTAGTACTTGATGTAATGGAAACCCCAGGCCCCACCTGCGAAACGCTTTCCTTCATCTTAGTAGAAAGACTAATGGCCTCATTATATTCACCTTTACATTTCACTGCAGAGTTTTGCATTTGTGGTTGCCATGGAAAATATTGAATTTGGTTCCATTAAATCTGCTGTTTTTACTTATAATTTCTGGAAAACCAGAAGGAAAATAATGTTTAAAAATGGGGTTTTTTACTAGTAAAGAAATTAACACAGCAGGGTGGTCGTGAACATATATTAAATGTTAAGTTATCCAACACAATGTGGAAAGAAGGGATTAAAAAGGGAACGTTTGGCTGCGACATGGATGTGAAGAGATCTTTTCATTCATTGATTAAGGGAAAAAAAAATTCAGGTTTCCTCATAGAAAACTGAACCCAGGAATGAATGGAAAAAAATGAAAAATACACACAAAAAAGTTACCTTTAGTGTTTTCACTCCACAAATTTGGCAGAGAAAACAGGAATATATTTTCTTCTAACTGAGAGGTAGGGAGTTCCTTAAAGTGGATGGATTTACTTGGCTGGTTTAAGGTTGTAAACTTACCGTAGAGGGAAGGTTCTTGCTTCTTCACAGCCAAATAGGGAGTTCCCCTATCATGCCTTCACAACTTTTTGTTCGTGTTAAGCAATTTTCCTATCCCTGCCATTCTCACCCAGTCCCTTTGTGCCTCACAAAATACATTGCCCTTTAGTTACCCCTACAACATAGTCTTCTCACAGTGTAATTCATCTTAGTGGCCCCACATAGTATAATACCTCCTTAATGCCCCCACAATATATTGCCTCCCTAGTGATCCCACACAGTACAATTCCCTCTTAATATCTTCCACAGAATGTAATGCCCTCTAAGCAGTTCCTACATAGTATAATGCCCCCTCAATGGTCCTAAAATATTATACTATCCCCTAACCAGCCACCCACAGTAGAATGCTCTCTTAATGTCTCCTACATAGTACAATGCCCGTTTAGTAGCCCCCCCACATAGTTTAATGACCTCACAGTGGTTCCACATAGTATAATGACTAGAGATGAGCGAACAGTGAAATGTTCAAAGTTCGATTCGAGTAGCCGCTCAATACTCAACTGTTCGATCGAACATCCAACCCCATTATAGTCTATGGGGAATAAATACTCGTTTAGGGGGAAACCAATATTCGACTCAGGAGGGTCAACAAGTCCACTATGACACCCCAGGAAATGATGCCAATACCCTGGAATGCAACTGGGACAGCAGGGGAAGCATGTCTGGGGACATCTAACATGCCCAAGTCACTGCATTATGTCGGGATCTCTGTCAGCTTGCGATATGCGGGAGCTGACTTTTTCCCATAGGAATGCATTGACCAGCGTTGATTGGCCGAATGCCATACAGAGTACAGCATTCGGTCAATCAACGCTGGTTCTGCCGGAGGCTCGTCTGTGAGGAGGCGGAGTCTAATATTGGACCAGAATGGAGACTGCTGTGGACCGATCTTAGACTCCGCCTCCTCCGGCAGAACCAGAGTTGATTGTGCGAATGCTGTACTCTGTATGGCATTCGACCAATCAATGTTAATCAATGCATTCCTATGCCGAGATGTAGCAGTGCTGGCTGTGCACTCAGCTCACCTACACTGGAGATGCAGTCGAGCTGAGTGCACAGCCAGCACTACTACACCAGAGATGTGAACCCTGCTGCACACTCAGCTCTGCTGCATCAGCACATCTCTGATGCAGCAGAGCTGAGTGTGCAGCAGGGTTCAGCACATCTCTGATGCAGCAGAGCTGAGTGTGCAGCAGGGTTCAGTGCATCTCTGATGCAGGAGAGCTGAGTGTGCAGCAGGGTTCACATCTCCGGTGTAGCAGTGCTGGCCTTGTGCTCAGCTCAGCTGCATCTCTGGTGTAGGCGAGCTGAGCGCACGGCCAGCACTGCTACATCTCGGCATAGGAATGTATTGACCAGCGTTGATTGGCCAAATGCCATATAGAGTACAGCATTCGGACAATCAACGCTGGTTCTGCCGGAGGAGGCGGAGTCTAAAATCGGTCCACAGCAGTCTCCATTCTGATCCGATCTTAGACTCCACCTCCTCACAGGTGAGCCTCCGGCAGAACCAGCGTTGATTGGCCGAATGCTGTACACTGTATGTCATGCGGCTAATCAACGCTGGTCATTGCATTCTTATGAGAGAAAGTCAGCTCCCGCATATCGCAAGCTGACAGGGATCCTGACCAGATAGAGCCCCAAAAAGCTGGGTGAGTGACATTCCCACCTAAATAAAGGTAATCCCTAGCTAACCCTGCCTGTACATCTATCCCTGTCTCACAGTCATATAGTTCACAGTCTCATATGAACCGGATATTAAATCCACCATTCGTATAAATTGGAGGTCACCTGAATTAGCCAGCCAATTACTTTTTCCGATTTTTTTTCTGATGCCTCCGTTGTCATAGTTCCTGTCCCACCTCCCCTGCACAGTTATTGGTGCAAAAAAAGTGCCAGGGAAGGTGGGAGGGGAATCTAATTTTTAGCGAGTTTGCCACCTGGTGTTCGACTGGAATCGAACATCTCGAACAGCCTGATATCCGATCGAACATGTACTCGATCGAACGCTGTTCGCTCATCTCTAATAATGACCCCTCAGCTTAGTCTCCACCATACAGTATGATGTCCTTTATGATCCCCACATAGAAGTTGTGTCATACAAATAAACGAAAACTTCTATTCACCTATCCTCATTCCCACTGAGTTGTTTGAAGGATCTGGCTTCAGTGATATCTCCGACACTAGTCACAGACTAAATGGCGAGCAAAGGATATGAGAGATAACTGTTCATTGTTGTGTTCAACTCTGTCTCTATCTTGAAGACGTGAAATCAAGACCATCCAGAAGGCCTCAGTCTTCCACATGTCAGCCTAGTATGGCTTCCTACAAATGATGCCCCAATGCGTCTGGGCCTTTATTGTGCTGGACGACTTGCAGTTGTTTGTAAGTGACATTAGATTTCACCTCACAAGTAACATTTTTAATCTCCGCATGAGTTAAGTGATTTCTTCAGGTAAAATAAAATCTTCTATATTTTTAGTAGATTTGCCTTTTTTATTACGATGCCGTCTTTTCATTCATGAAATTAATAACTGACTAATGCTGAAAGCAAAAAGCTCATAATTTTCCTCCATGCTGTTTCCTCTCGCTGCCGAACACAGGAGGCGGGAGAGGAACTAAAGAAAATTGTTTCCTCGTAAATGAGCTGAACAGGAAAGCGTTTGGTCATGCCTTAATATCTACATTTAATGTTCATTTAAGAAACAATTTGACTACAAAATGAAGTCTTCAAATTTGACAAATTGCTAATGTTTAGGAAACCGAGCCTGGAATTATGGCCCTGTATTACCCAATGAGCATTCATTAGAGTCGCGCTTTCTCTAACTTTAAGTGCAGCACAAAGTAATACTCTACCAGTTACTACTTGGTGACTTTGGATACCATTGACATGTGACACAAAGTCATGTCATGAGGGGGTGAAGGCCAAACTCTAGTGAGCAACCTTAACTGGTTGACCGTTGATGGCCATATACTGTGTCCCAACCCAAGACAGGTTTGCGTTGTGTGCTTTATTTTATGCGCGATGTTCCATTGTGATTCTGATTTTCTGAATCTCTCGGTAACGTAACCCAATGTGTTGGTTGCTGTCTTTCTTGACAGGTACAAGTAAAGAGTTGGAGTTGTGGTTGAGCCTAGGGGATGTTCCTCATGGGAGTTTTTTTATGCATTCTGTGGTATAACATTGGCTGTAGTGTGATATTTAGGTTGTGTTGAGTTGAGGGTTTGCTATATAAGAGTGTGTTCTTATGCCTTTTTGGGAGTTCATGCCATATCACTTCTGTCCGATCCATGATGTTCCAAAAGGCAGCCTATCATATCACTACGCACCAAGGAACTGTGTAAGGGTGGGACTGTGAACAAGAACAAGAGTGCAACATTCAGGGACTTGCAGTGTGGAGGTGTCTCAGTGGAGGAAGCCCAAGATGGTGACTGTATCTTTGCTAGTCGTGGTGGCTTTGGGGCCAAATTCTTCATGAGCATGTCCAGTCCATTATGATATGGGATCCTCAATAGTCCAACAAAGGTCCTCGGTGTGAGACCTTGAGTTCAGTTGAGTTCAGCAGAGCAGACCACTGACAGAAAATCCATCATAGCCTCAGAGGAGGAAAGTGGTGTTTTGATTCCTGCTAGAGCCTTAAACCAGTGACACCATTGCGGCAGTCTTGAGAGAGGGAATATACCTTATGTCGGCCTACAGAGAGGAGAGAAAGTGCCAGCTTGAGATTTGCTAGAGCCTCTCACCTGGACTTTGTATTACACAGGTAGTCGGGGATCCTTGGGATTTACTCATTTTTAGCCTCCACATCTATTGGGAGGGAAAGGAGTATAGCTATTTTGGAGTGAAGATTTTAGGCACTGGACTAAGATGTTATTTTGGGCAGCCCGTTGGTGAGAAAGCCACCACCATCTCAGTAGCATCCTTTGCAGCGGAACTCATGTTGCACTAATACACCCACCCAGCATTTTGTTCAACTGCAACTGCTGACTCCTGAGGCATTTCTGCATCTAACTTCAAGGGCCCTTCCAACCACCATCACTGGGCTCATTGAGAGACTACAACTGGAAGTACTCCAGGAAAACTACCACCACCATCAGGTACACCGCAGGACCCCTCAACCGTTCCCCAACTCGGCAAGTGGGCTGAAGGAGTCTAATACATCTGACTAATACATCTGCTGCTCCGGTTCCCTTCAGTGGCTTAGAGCAACAAAACTGTTCTCTATGCCCATGATAAAGCGACATGCATAGTATCTCTGTATGATATTTATATGAAGGTATAGTATCAGTGTTCATAATCAGGGCCCTAATAAAGTTGTGTGCATGAACCCTAAGTTATATTCCAGCAGAAGTGCATGGTAAAGATGAATTCACGCTTGGCAAATTAGTTGCATACGTTTGTGTGATTGTTCCATGCATCTGTATGGAGATTGCAGAATTTGATGTGCTTGTCATATGCAAATAAGTGCTCCTTGGTGGAAAAGGGGAACTTGCCCTAGCACCACCTTTTGGGGTGTACCTCCCTATCAATCAATGCCTGATTTTACTTAGCAGGGAATGCTTGGTCTAATAAATCCCTGTATGGTGCAAAGAGGCCTCTTAGGGAAACATAGTACCCCTTCTTACCCATGAGGAAGCGAGGAACAACCCAATTCAGATGAATGGAACAAATTTTCTGCAAAAAATATGCCGTGTGTGAATATCCCAGTCAGCTGCAATACTTTCATAACATTGTAATGCCCCTCAGGCAAGAAATATATTATGTAAATTATAATTCCTGTGATATTATCATAATGCTTCTGTATGAGAAGTATGTCATTCTATGATGCTGATGAAGTCCCAACTCTGAAATCCTAAATAAAGGGCTTCTTCACTGTAAGAATGGTAAGACTATAGGAACTCAATCCCACAGAATGAGGTACCTGGACGACTTTCCAGTAAGCAAAGATTTCACATGAGAATGAACATTTTGGGATAGGATGTTGATCCGGGGATCCCATGGCCATATTTGGAGATTTGAAGGAATGTTCTCCCCTTATGGGGCAATTACCCATTTCATGGAACTTTGTACCTTTGTCTGGATCAACTTGGTAGATTTATACGGTGAACTTGATGGACTTTATCCAAAGTTATCTACTATATTACTATGCTGAGGTGTAACTTGAAGTTCCTGACCACCAATGAAAAATATATAATGCCGCCCCACTTACCATTAGTTATCTGTGAAACTGATATCAGCTTATATTCTAGCAAGACTTGTGGGCCCCCTGAGCCATTGCTACCTCTGCACCCCCTACAACTACACCCCTGTTACTATTAAAAATGGACGAACCTCCCAAGATTCTTTTCAGGTTTGGGTGGCTTGGGTGCCTGATTAATTTTGAGTTGAACATAACCAGAGTATAATAGATGGAAAAAAGCAAGAAATAGGTAAAATAATAAACATTTACACTCATCCTCATTGACCTCTTTTGGGTCTCCTCACAGCATCCGCACTCTCTCCCGGTCTCCTTGGTGGTGTTATGTGCCTGAGGTCACCGACAACGTCAAGCATCATAACATCATGATGTTCAGTGTGCCCATGTGACCACTGTCGCCAAATCACAGGCCTCAGCAGTGACCCCAAGCATGTGATATCAACCAGGAGAGCCCTGGACATGGCAAGGAGGCCCAAAAGAGGTGAAGAAAGGTGAATATGAATGGGTTTTTAAAAAAATATTATTATTTTTTTTTTTTTTTTACCTTATTATAATAATAAAATGCTTTGGCACAAAATGGGCCAGAATTACTAAAAAGCTCTGACCTTGTAATCATTTTAGCACAACACTGGGAGGTCCTGTGTGTCAGAACTGAAACCTATGCCAGTTAGGGACTGGCGTAGATATCTGGTGTAACTCACTCCACTTTTCTGTATAAGAAAAATATATCTTTGTACTGTATTAGCCAGTGGATATGAAATGTAAAGATTGAGAGTCCTCACTAGTTGATACCTTTTTTTAATGGCTAAGAAAAATGATGACAGATTGCAAGCTTTCGCGACTACTCGGGTCTCTTCATCAGGCATGGTATCTTACCATGTAGTCTGGAAAGCTTGCAATCTGTCATCATTTTTGTTAACC